>NC_052072.1:9448119-9767354 GCF_015852505.1 Tachyglossus aculeatus
ATGAATGATTGAATGACAAAAGAAACCCAAGTGTTTTTGATATTTAGTACCTGCCCTTTTTCTGTCTCTATATTCATTACTCTCTTTTTTCTTGGTCCTCAAAGTTCAGTGTGGCCTAGGACCTGATTATATAATAATAATAACAATAATAATTTTGGTATTTGTTAAGCACTTACTATGTGCAAAGCACTGTTCTAAGCACTGGGGAGGATACAAGGTGATCAGGTTGTCCCACGTGAGGCTCACAATCTTAATCCCCATTTTACAGATGAGGTAACTGAGGCACAGAGAAGTGAAGCGACTTGCCCAAAGTCACACAGCTGACAAGCGGCGGAGCTGGGATTTGAACCCATGTCCTCTGATTCCAAAGCCCAGGCTCTTTCCACTGAACCACACTGCTTCCCCTATGATTATATGATCAGCTTGGGTTCTCAATGCTTGTTTGTCTTTGATGAGTTTATGTCTGGGCTCTTTGAGCCATGAACTAGTAAATGACCTCTCCAGACATTCCAACGATGCCTTCCCTAGAAGATGAAATCAGTTTATCCAATCCAGTCCCCTGGTTATGAATGAATCTAATACTTTTGCTCCCTTACAATTACGACCCATTATGACTGAGCTGTTCCATACACAGTAACAGTTGTCATTATTAGATTTCATTTACCACAAAGTGACTTGTAGGAAATAAAGAATCCTGCAAATATTAGAGGGAAATATTATTCATTCATTCATTAAATCATATTATTGAGTGCTTACTGTGGGCAGAGCACTGGACTAAGCACTTGGGAGAGTACAATATGAAAATAAACTAACACATTCCCTGCCTATATATCTGGTGGTGACAGTGGAGAACCATAGTTGAGGTCCAAGTAGTTCAAGTGACTATCCTGAGTAGGGTTACCTGTCTCTGTCTCTGTCTCTCTTTCTTTTCTTCTTACTCTTTCTCTCTTTTCTCTCTCTTTCCTTTCTCTCTTTCTTTTTCTTTCCTTTTTTTCTCTGTCTCTTTCTGTTTTTTTCTCTCTTTCTCTCTCTCTTTCTCTTTCTTTCTCTCTCTCTCTCTCTCTCATTCTGTTGATATTTGATACGTACCTACTATGTTCCAGGCACTCTACTAAATGCTCGGGTGGATATGAGTAAATCAGGTTGGACACAGTCCCTGTCCCACGTGGGGCTCACAGTTTCAATCCCCATTTTGCAGATGAGGTAACTAAGGCACAGAAAAATTAAGTGACTTGTCCAAGGTCACACAGCAGGTAAGTGGTGGAGCCGGAATTAGAACCAATGACCTTCTGATTCCCAGGTCCATGCTCCAGACACTATGCAATGCTGACACAGGCCATGTTCCACATGGGGCTCACAATAATAATTATAACAAATGCAGAATTTTTTAAGAACTTTCTATGTACCAGGTACTGTACTCAACGTGGAGGTGGGTACAGAAAATTGGGTTGGACACAGTCCCTGTCCTGCATGGGGCTCCCATACCCATTTTATAGATGAGGTAATTGAAACACAGAGAAGTGAAGTGATTTGCCCAAGGCCACACAGCAGACAAATTGTGGAACCAGGATTAAAACCCATGACCTTCTGATTCTCAGGCCCATGTTCTATCCACTATGCCATCACAGTCTAAATCCTCATTTTACAGATGAGGTAATTGGGGCTCAGAGAAGTTAATGGGTGGCCCAAGGTCATATGGACAAATGGCAGAACCAGGATTAGAACCCAGGTCGTTCTGATTCTCAGGTCCATACTCTATCCACTAGGCCATGCTGCTTCCCAACTGACTCTGGGGAAAAAGGATGGGCTGTTTTGCAAAATTCCATGGTTGAAGGATTTGCACTCCAGGGAAATTGTACTAATCTATGTATCAGTGATAACAAAAATGTAGTGTATGGTCAGCTCTTGCAATGTGCCAGGCACATAATAATATCAGAAACACTCCCTGTCCCACACCGAGGCTTACAATCTGAGAAGTTTTTGTTCAGGGAGGAGAGGCAGGAGAGCAAGAGAAGGAGAGGAAAGGGAAGAGGGAAAAAGGAAGAGGGAGAGAGGAGAGGAGAAAAGGAAAAAGGAATTGAAGGAAAGAGAGTGAGCAAATGGGAGAGAGAGGGGGAGAAACTATATTCATAGTATTAAACAAGATTACTGACAGTCCTTCATCATTTCAAAACTTAGGGTTACCACCCTTGCTTCCATTACCAAACCATCCAGTCTATATAGGGAAGCAGTGTGGGTCAGTGGAAAGAGTGCGGGCTTGGGAGTCAGAGGACATGGGTTCGAATTCTGCCTCTGCCACTTGTCAGCTATGTGACCTTGGGCAAGCCACTTAACTTCTCTGTGCCTCAGATACCTCATCTGTAAAATGGGGATTAAGACTGTGAGCCCCACGTGGGACAACTTGATCACCTTGTATCCCCCCAGTGCTTAGAACAGTGCTTTCCACATAGTAAGCACTTAACAAATACCATTATTATTATTATTATTATTATTATTATTAAAGTTACCTAGTTAACAAAAATCTGAAATTGAACTCCAAAGACAGCCTGGAACCACCAGTGAATGTAGGAATATGGGAAGGAGGGGCAGACAGTTCAGAAAAGCATGGCTTCTGATTTTTCTGAAGGCTACTTCCTTAGCCTTCCCCATTTGGTAACCTGATGGGTTACATTTCAGGACTGTATGCTATCCAGAGCTCCCTTCAGTCCAGCAAGCTCCACCTCCCAAATAATTAAGGTGGGAGTCACAGGCATTAAAGATTGTCCACATCCCCAAATGATCAGGTGTCCTTGGTTTGAACTGTTGCTGGGAGTCTGAGGAAAAAAGAGGTGATTGGAAAGAAAAGAAGAGCTTTAAACAGAAAAGCAGATCTTGAAGAGATTTGAAAGGACTTTTCACAATCGGCAGTGATTTTCTCTTACTCAGAAAACTTGGGCTGAGAAAGCAAGTAGGATTTTAAGGTTTAGCTTAGGAACTATGTTATTCCCATTCTAATAAAAAATCCCCACAGGTGTCTTAAACTCACTTTACAGATTACTGTCAGCAACCAGGAAAACAATTGCATCCACAGATGTGTAAAGAACGTAAATTGCTTCCCTCCATGAGATAGTAACTTCACACCATGGGAGCTCATTGAATATTAATGAACGTGTGTTGGGGTACTGGATGGAGTTTGATTCTGGTGAGCAAGAGCACAGAGACCCTCTTGTTCTTGTAGGAGTCCGGAGTGGCCTCCCCAACTTGAACTCCCAACACCGAACCCACAAACTTGGTCAGAGCAATAACAATGTGAAAAAAGATAAGCTGTATTCCTGGGTGAAGGATCATCTGTTTCACTGTGTCAGAAGGAAAAGTTTAGAGAAACAGTATGGCTTGGTGGAAGGAGCATGGGGTCGGGAGTCAGAAGACATGGGTTCTAATACCGCTCCACCACTTGTCTGCTACGTGACCTTGGGCAAGCCACTTAATAATAATAACGATGGCATTTATTAAGCTCTTACTATGTGCAAAGCACTGTTCTAAGCGCTGGGGGAGATACAAGGCGATCAGGGTGTCCCACGGTGGGGGGCTCACAGTCTTCATCCCCATTTTCCAGATGAGGGAACTGAGGCCCGGAGAAGTGAAGTGACTTGCCCAAAGTCACACAGCTGACAATGGGCAGAGCCGGGATTCGAACCCGTGACCTCCGACTCCAAAGCCTGGGCCCTTTCCACTGAGCCACGCTGCATCTGTCAAAATAATGATAGCATTTATTAAGCGCTTACTATGTGCAAAGCACTGTTTTAAGCGTTGGGGAGGTTACAAGGTTATCAGGTTGTCCCATAGGGGGCTCACAGTCTTAATCCCTATTTTACAGATGAGGTAACTGAGGCCCAGAGAAGTTAAGTGACTTGCCTAAAGTCACACAGCTGACAATTGGCGGAGCTGGGATTTGAACCCATGACCTCTGACTCCAAAGCCCATGCTCTTTCCACTGAGCCACGCTGCTTCTCTTAAGCAGCGTGTGGATTAAGACTGTGATCCCCATGGGGGACAACCTGATTACCTTGTATCTACCCCAGTGCTTAGAGCAGCGCTTGGCACATAGTAAGTGCTTAACAAATACCTTAATTTTTATTATTATTATTATTTGTAATGCGTTACCTAATTAATGATTTATTGAGCCTCTACTGCATGTAGAGCATTTTACTTTTCCTCCTGGAGCTTACAGTTAAAGTTGAGAGACCCTGGGAGAGTGGTTCACTCTGTGGCTCCTCAGATTGATCCAGACATCCTGTCAACTAGAATGTTTCAGAATCACATGTCTGAGTAATAAAAATATTGGTGGTATTTCTTAATCAGACAACAATGTTTAATGTGTGCTTATGTGTGCAGAGCACTGTACTAAGCGCTTGGGAGAGTACAATATAACCAAGTTGCTCCTTCATTCATTCATCCTCCCTCCCTTCCCCACAGCACATATGTACATATTTGTATATATCCGTAATTCATTTATCTATTTATTTATTTATATTAATGTCTCTCTCTCTCTAGACTGTGAGCTCGTTCTGGGCAGGAATGTCTGTCTGATGTTATATTGTACTTTCCCAAGAAATTGGTACAGTGCTTTGCACATGGCAAGTGCTTAATAAAGGTGATTGAATGAGTGAAGTTGGTAAACACGTTCCCTAAACACGGTGAGCTTACAGTCTAGAGGGGAATACAGGCATTGATACAAATAAATAAATTCTGATTATGTACACAAGTGCTCTGGAGCTGAGGGAGAGGTGAATAAGGGTGAAAATCCAAGTGCAAGAGTGATGCAGAAGGAAATGGGAGAAGAAGAAATGAGGTCTTAATTGGGGAATCCCTCTTGGAGGAAATGTGCTTCTAATAAGGCTTTGAAAGTGGGGAGAGAATTCCAACACTCTCTCTTTTTGAGGGGCCTATTTAATGTGAATGTTCTCAGCAATCACTTTTCTGCCATCAGATGACAAAGTATACCAGTGAGGTTTAAGCTTTTCCAACAATTGGGAAGAAATTTTTAATTGTGTATTCCTTTCTGTCAGGACGCTGTTCTGATATTTAATAATGTCCTTACTTAATTGAAATAGAAATTATTTTAATATTTAATAAGAATTTTCCTTCTGAATAATTGCAAGGACAGAATCACTTCCTCCTCCAATATGCATTCTTCAGAACAAACGTGATTAGCCTAGACTAAAGACAACACATATTCTTTCATTTAAGAACAAAAACACAACCGGTTGGAATTTCCAATTGACATTTCTGGCTTCTTGGATACACTGCACTTTGGCTAAGATATTAAAATCACTTTTGGACAAGGATGTTGTTTTTCAAAAGACTTCTGTGTCACAAAGGCTAATTACCGAAGGTATTCGTGCCTCAAATTGAATTTTCTCATTCTCAACTAATTTCCTCTTCCTTGTTTTCGTGGTAAAGGTGTAATCAGTGTTTAATACTCAAACTGTCTTCCTATAGGAATAAATGGGGGCAACAACTTAAAGAAAAAAAACATCTAATTTCTGAGATTGATCTTCAGAACTCCAATTATCTATCTAAGGCTTAAGTGCCTGAAAGTTTAAACAGATGTAAGGAGAAATATAATAAAGGGAAAATCATAGGAAGATATATATATATATATATATATCACTATTTATATATATGAAAATAGATAGGTTACATATATATGAGTAAAACATGCAATAGATATGAATCTCTACCTATTTCACATACCTGTGACGTATATGTAGCAGATTGTTGATATAACTGGAGGTATAAGAAATTGACATTTTGAACAACAGGGAACAGTTGGGTCTAATGAAAAGAGCTTGGCCCTCAGAGCCAGATGACCTAGGTTCTAATTTGGCTCTGCCTCTGACTTGCCTTGTGACATTGGACAAATCATTTAACTTCTCTGTGCCTTAGTAGGCTCACCTATGAAATGGGGGATTCAGTACCTTTTCTGCCTCCTCCTTAAGACTGCGAGGCCCAAGTGGAGCAGTAGCTGTTTTTAATATGATTATCTCGTATCTATTCCAGCATTTAGTACAGTGCTTGACAAAGTAAATGGTTAATGCCATTATTATAACTGTTATTATCAACAATAATAGTAATTTGAAAAAGCTTTGCAAAGAGAAATAATTCAATAGGATATTTCAAAAATGTGTGTGCAAAGCCATGTACAAAGCACTAGGAAGAGTATGATAGAGTTAAAGAAGGTGATAATGTTTAAGGAATCATTGGTACTTAAAAATCCATAAAGGCCAAACATCATCATCCCTTTTAAACTGTGAGCCCCCTTTTAGACTGTGAGCCCAATGTTGGGTAGGGACTGTCTCTATATGTTGCCAATTTGTACTTCCCAAGCACTTAGTACAGTGCTCTGCACATAGTAAGCGCTCAATAAATACGATTGATGATGATGATGATCAAATCGACTATCTAAATGTTTACCTGTAGTCAACACAATTTTGTGCAAAATCAAATCACTGACAGTAGTCTCTATCCCACATCTTAATCTCTCACTCCAGTCCTGGTTCCAGTTGTACATTTTACCTGGACCTTGGCTCCTAATGATAATAATAATAATGGTATTTGTTAATAATAATGGTATTTGGTTAATAATAATAATAATAATAATAATAATAATGGCATTTGTTAAGCACTTACTATGTGAGAAGCACTGTTCTAAGTGCTGGGGTAGATACAAGGTGATCAGGTTGTCCCACGTGGGGCTCAGAGTTTAATCCCCATTTTTACAGATGAGGTAACTGAGGCACAGAGAAGTTAAGTGTCTTGCCCAAGGTCACACAGCCGACATGTGGTGGAACTGGGATTAGAACCCATGACCTCTGACTCCCAAGCCCGTGCTCTTTCCACTGAGCCACGCTTGTTAAGCATTTATTATTTGCCAGGCACTGTACTCATACTTTCAATATGGTTTTCACTTTGGGAAATTGTTAACTGGGAGATTTCTAATTTTTTACTATGGCAGTACTTGGAATCCCTAGCCGATTGGCCTTTAGGCAATTTGTTTCAGTGAATTAGCTTTTCTCCTGCAATCAGAGAATTTTCCAAAACACACTGGATTTGAGTGTAAAACTACACTGGTTTTGAGTTTGATTTCTGTTTAGATCATCAGAAACTCGAAAGTGGTCCCCACCATGGGCCTTACAGACACCAGTCTAATTTTAAAACTGGCCCAGAACCGGACTTACCAGTGAGGTTTCCTGTCAACTCAGCTCTCGGGAAAGGAAAATCTGCAAACCCCCAGTCCATTCAGTTCAGCTCAGGTAGGGCAATTACCCCTGCTTTGGAAGAGGCCTCCATTGACTTGCAGATTCCAAAGTTGTAAAATATAATTTTTTTTCATTTCCCAATTATGAGTAATAAAAATTTAAGAGAGTGTAAAGCTTAACTTGCCTGCTAATTGAGGGCAAAGAGCCATACTAAATCATCCAGAGAGAGAATGGACACTGAAAAAACTTTGACAGAAATGCCAGTAAGCTAGTGTTTTAATTAGTATCTGTCACTAGGAGGAGAATGACGAGGGTAAAAAATTCTGATTAACGAATGAAATCATCATGGCTTGAAAGGGAAGGTGAAAATGAACATGCTGTTGCATTGGGTACTCTCTTTTGGATCTTACACTTCAGAGTTTCTGGAATCGTTGGTCAAGGCTGTTAATCTGGCTGGCCAATTAGTTTCAGAGATAATTGACTATCTGCTCAAACCTGTCTGCAATGGCACCGGACCCCTTGTCAGGAGAAAACGTGGTGTTTCTTGCTTGCCTGCAGACATTGAGCCAGCGTGATTCGGGTTTTGAATAAAAAGGTGATATCCCAGTCCCGGACCACTTTACAATGGCAAGCGTCAGACCAGAGCTGCTGATATCATTTGTCCATTGCTTGCAAAGAACTTGTGAGCACAGTAACTGCAGCTGAAAGCACTTTTCCTTTGAAATGGTCCAAATTCAGCAGTTAATTTGGCTGCTAAAAGAGTAAGTCATTTAAAAAAAAAAACCTCTTCAATGGCATTGTCCCAGAAAAAAGTTTCTAAAAAGTGACCCCAGATGGCCAATATAGGACTTAGTCTACATTACAGTCATATATATGCCAGATTTGAATTGGGTTTCTTTCTCAATGAAATGACACTTCCCAGAACAGAAACTGAGATACACAAACACCTCTGAGTCTTATCCATCCCTCTCTGCCCAGAATAACTGAAATGGACAAATCTTTCGGGGGCACAAAGAAATTCATTCATTCATTCATTCAATCAATCATATTTATTGAGTGCTTATTGTGTGTGGAGCACTATACTATTCATTCATTCAATCATATTTATTGAGCACTTACTGTGTGCAGAGCACTGTACTAAGCGCTTGGAAAGTAAAATTCAGCAATAAATATGGACAATCCCTACCCAACAATGGGCTTACAGTCTAAGTGCTTGGGGGAGTACAATACAACAATAAACTTGTGATCCCCATGTGGGACAGAGACTGTGTCCAACCTGATTTGCTTGTATCCACCCCAGTGCTTAGTACAGGCCTGGCACATAGAAAGCGTTATTATTGTTATTATTATTATTATTATTAAACAGACACACTCCCTGCCCACAGCGACCTTATAGTCTAGAGGATTGGAGTCCACATAGTGATTGTAGCTTTTTATTGTCATACTGGTGGAGGGGGTGGCACCTTCCCAGCAGGTAAGAGCAGAATACAGGCTGGACCCAGAAGACATTTGTGTCCACTGGGTGATAACATTTGCCATAGGAAGCTTTTTGTATATACCATATCCCTATCTATCTATCTACATATGGTCAAGAATACACTGTTAAGGCTTTAACATCTATTGGAATACTGGAGTGAATTCCAAACAAAAAGAGAAGAAAACAGCAATCTACAGGCAAGAAAGAAAGATGGACTTTAGAATGTAAGGAATTTGGATATATAGATAGATAGATAGCTATAGATATGGTTTTGGTTAAGCGCTTACTATATGCCAGGCACTGAACTAAGTTCTGGGATAGATATAAAATAAGCTAGTTGGACACAGTCCATGCCCCACGTGGGGCTCACAGTTACTGAGGTAACTGAGGAACAGAGAAGTTAAGTAAATTGCCCAATGTCACAGAGCAGACAAGTGGAGGAGCTGGGATTGGATCCCAGGTCTTTGGACTCCTGGGCCCGTGTTCTTTCCACAAGGCCATACTGCTTCTTCCAGGGAGCTCCCCTGGAAATGAGAAAAATAATGATGGCATTTATTAAGCACTTACTATGTGCCAAGCATTGTTCTAAGCGCTGGGGAGGTTACAAAGTGATCCGGTTGTTCCACAGAGGGCTCACAGTCTTAATCTCCATTTTACAGATGAGGGAACTGAGGCCCAGAGAAGTGAAGTGACTTGCCCTAAGTCACACAGCACACAATTGGCGGAGCCGGGATTTGAACCCATGACCTCTGACTCCAAAGCCCATGCTCTTTCCACCGAGCCATGCTGCTTCTCATAAAGAGAAACCACCACTCTGATAATGTGTTCATCCTGACCCCTGAGTGGGAAGGCCTCTTACTACTGGAGTGACCACTGACAGCCCCCGTAAATAAGGAAGAGAGAGGCACCTGCCGTAACATGTTACGCAGGGCAGGCAGCATAATGTGATGATGTCACATGAACCATTTTGCAGAAGACTGCCTGAGGCTCCCCCAAGCCCCTGTGAAGACAAACACAGCTTCAGAGCTATAGAATTCAACAGCAGATGCCAAGATGGTGGGACACTTGAAATAACAATATTAAACTGAAAAATTTGAAGTAGCATGGTCTACTGGAAAGAGCCTGGGTCCAGGAGTTAGAGGACTTGAGTTCTAACCCCAGTTCTGCTACTTGCCTGCTGTATGAACTTCACTTCTGTGGACTTCAGTTTCTTTATCTATAAAATGGGGAAAAATACCTGATCTTCCTCCTACTAAGACTGTAACCCTTTTTGGGACAGGGACCGTGTCTAACATGATTATTATCTTGTATCCACTCCAGTACTTAGTAAACACTTAATAAATACTACAATTATTAAAGGCAGCCTTGCCACAGTGCTCTGCACCGTAAGCGCTAGATAAATATGATTGAATGAATGAATATCAGAACCAAGGACCAGGCGAGGTGACAATCAGGTTGTCCAGAATGAAACTGGGTCACAGGTCACCTAATGCAAAACCAATAGTATGTCAAGAATACACTGTTTAGGCTCTGACATCTGTTGAAATACTGGAGTGAATTCCAAACAAAAAGAGAAGAAAACAGCAATCTAAAGGAAAGAAAGATGGATTTTTTTAACAATAAAAGGAACCATCTTGTTTAAAATAGCACCTCCCAGGACTGAAGAACATTCTAATAATAATAATAATAATAATAATAATAATAATAGCATTTATTAAGCATTTACTATGTGCAAAGCACTGTTCTAAGAGCTGGGGAGGTTACAAGGTGATCAGCTTGTCCCATCAGGGGCTCACAGTCTTAATCCCCATTTTACAAGTGAGATAACTGAGGCACAGATAAGTTAAGTGACTTGCCCAAAGCCACACAGCTGACAATAGGAAGAGCCAGGATTTGAACCCATGACCTCTGACTCCAAAGCCCGTGCTCTTTCCACTGAGTCACACTGCTTCTCAAAGAGATTCAAAGGGATCAATGTGGGGAATACAGCAGAGAGAAGACATTTTTCATCCCCCAAATTTGTTTTTAGTCAAAGTTTTTAGAGTTAAAATTAGCCCAAGGGAAGTAGCCATTCTCTATCACTTAAGGAATTTAATCTGGGGCAGGACAAAGCCCCATAAACCTCTAACTCTTAAAATCCAAACCTCAACTCCCAGAGTAAACAGAATTAGTGTGCTGTGAGGTTTAGCCTCCTGATGAAAGCAACTGCTGTTTTCCTAATTCTCTCTCATACATTCTTAATGCCTCTTCAAAATCCAAATGTTTCCTTGTCCACAGAGAGGTGCAGAGGTTCAAATAGTCTAATGGAGTCAACACCAAAGTCGACGAATCTCATGACTGGAAGCATGAAGGGGTAAAAGAAACTGCAGGGGTGAATGTGTCCCTTGTAGCAGCTCTCTCCATCAGCCAGGGGAAGATGCAGAGCTAAGAGGGTGAGAGGAGGAGGGGGAGGAAAGTGGAAGGAGGAGAGAGTAATTAATTTTTAAGTAAAAAAGTCATCTAAGAAACAGTTTAGGGTTTTAAAAAAGAGTGAAGGGCCAGTTCAATGAAAGGGAAAGAAGTCTTTTTATGAGTAAAATAAATTACCTCATTACGATGGTGGTAGTAAAACGGTAATAGGAAGCAGAAACTAAAAGAGAGAAAGAGAGAGAGAGAGCGCGCGCTATAAGCACTATGTTCCCTGAATGTTAAACATGCACTGCTCTCTTCAGATTGATGCTATCCCAGACTTCTGACATGTCAGGAACAATGGGGAGGGGGTATTCATTTTGGTTCCCTCCTAGGAATATATTGCTCAGCCTTGCAGTCCCCAGCCCCAGTCCCCTGACACCCCTAATTAATCCATTTAGGATCCAAAGTGTTTCCTTGTATAGCGATGTCCTCAATCAGTACCCAGCCCTGTTTTGTTTTTGACTTGGTTTAGGTAGGCTGACCAGTCCGGCGGATCCATTTAGGAGGAACCATGGTCTGGGCTTTCTAATTCAAAACAGATTATTTTCTTTTCCAATTATACCAGTGACAGGAAAATGCAAGTCTGTGGGCAGTTACTATGGCAACAGTAGCAGCCTGTTCCCTTTAAAGGAGAAATGGACACTGGCCCCTGATGATTTTATTTAATTTTCTGAATCTAAAATTCTGTCATGGGCAGCTCAATGTCTTCGCTTCATCTACAAGGGGAGGTACAAGGGGACTGTACATTTATGCCTAGTAGAATCCACGGCACCAAGTGTGTGCTTAGTAAGTGCTACTGCTACTACTGAATACATGTGTGTGATAACATTAACAGACTCACTGGAGTGCTGCCAAGGGTTTTCTGAAAGAAAAGATGGTTTCATAATAGAGGCATACAGAATTAATTGAATTTCGATGAATTTTTCAAATGTTGGGAATAACAAGTGCTCGGTTGGGTTCAAGTAAGGGTTTTCTTCAGTGGGATTATTTCCACTGACCAAAGATCTTACTTTCTTGAAAACCCTACAGAGCAGTCAATGGCTTTGAGTCAGGAAAATGTATTTCCACCAGGAAAAAAGTGAGGTGTCAAGAGCAGGTTAAGATATATGCCAAACCTTGGGTGTTTAGAGATAGTCTGTTTCAGGGCTAGGAGGATGATACCAATAGGAAAAAGGTCAAATATTTTAAATCAGAAATAAACACCAAGGGGCATCTTAAATCATTAGCTCAATCGAATAGCCAATAACTTCAAACTAAAGTCTGTTGGATGAATGGAAGGAGTTCAGAAAAGTTCAATTTGAAACCTTGGAAAACATCCTTAAAAAACACAGAGCCTGGAAACATAAGATGATAAGAACAATCTGACATTCCATTCCTATTCATAAAAATATTTCTGCTCAGATCTATCATGACATTTTAAGGAGTGCTGACTCTATAAATTCTGACTTTTATCAACAGTGCTTCAATAATGCTCCGAAAATAAACTTCACAGGAAAACCTCGAGTATTCAATTAGTTTTAAACGTTTTAGGGCAGAAACTGAGATAATGAAATTATGAGGACAACGGCAGCTTAATGTTTTGTGGCTCACATGAGATTTATGGGTTCCAATATAACCCCAAGCTATGCATATGGCATAATAAAAAAGGGTGGATTCAGAGCTAAAGAAGCACATTGCTAGGAATTGGGCTGTTCACAGTCTTAACACTGGTGCTTTGTCTAGATGGGAGAGACTGAAAAACAATCCCTCACCCTGCTTCTGTCACCCCTTCCAAAAACCCAGCCATCATTAGTTGAAGGGCATCCAAAGGGAATACAGTTTCTTTCACAAGAATTATTTCCTCTTCATGTAAGTTGAATTAAATTCATGGAAATACTGTGGAAATCACTGGCCTAAAAGAGACAGGAAATAATAATAATTATGGTGTTTGTTGAGTGCTTACTATGTGCCAGGCACTGTACTAAGCCCTAGGGTGGATGCAAGCAAATCGGGTTGGAAACGAATGCTGTGTCCTTCCAAGCCTTCATTGAACAGCACTGGCACCCTTGGTACCCTGCAGTTTTCAGGAGATGCTGGGCAGTGAGTATAACTCGAAGTTCTTTTCATAATGATAATAGCAGTAGTAATAACAATAATGATTATAATAATAACACTAACATTCATTAAGCACTTACTTGAGAAGAAGCAAGGCATAGTAGATAGAACAGGGGCCTGGAGGTCAGAGGATCTAAGTTCTAATCCTGTCTTCACCACTTCTCTTCTGTGTGACATTGGAAAAGTCACCTAACTTCCCTCTGCCTCAGTTACCTCATCTATAAAATGGGGATTAAGACTGTGAGCCTTATGTGGGACAGGGACTGCGTCCAACTCAATTATCTTGTATCCTCTCCAGTACTTAATACTGTGCCTGGCACATAGTAAGCACTTAACAAATGCCATAGGTTCAAACCACTGTGATAAACACTGGAGTAGAGAGAAGATAATCAGATTGGAGACAATCCCAGTCCTACGTGAGATTGTGAGCCTGATGTGGGACAGGGACTGTATCCCACCTAAATAACTTGTATTTACCCCACTATTTAGAACTGTGCTTGACCCACAAGAAGTGCTTCACAAATATCATAATAATAAAAAGAATAAGAGGGCTCCCAATCTATGAGGGAGGGAGACTAGGTAGTTTATCTCCATTTTACAGATGAGGAAATTGAGACCCAGAGAGGTGACTTCTCAAGGATCACCCTGAAGGCAATTAGAGGAGCTGGGACCAAAATCCAGTTGTCCTGACCTCCTATGCTCTTTCCACTAGATCACACTACCTCCCCACTCCACTCATTTTCTATTTTATATGTCCTATGTTCTCTGATGTGTTCTATTGTGTCTGGTTTCTTGCAAAATGCACTCCTCGCTCTTTCTTGCCATGATTTGATAACCCCAGAACCATGTGACCAGTCAGGCAATCATATTTATTGAGCGCTTACTGTGTGCAGAGCATTCATTCATTCATTCAATCGTATTTATTGAGTGCTTACTGTGTGCACAACAATATACTAAGTGCTTGGAAAGTACAATTCAGCAACAGATAGAGACAATCCCTATCCAACAATGGGCTTACAGTCTAGAGCTAAGCACTTGGGAGAGTACAATAGAACAGATACATTCTCTGCTCACAATGAGAAGGGGAGACAGACGTTAATATGAAAAAAATAAAATTACAAATATATACCTAAGTGTTGTAAGGTTGGGAGGGGGGATGAATAAAGGGAGCAAGTCAAGGTGGTGCAGAAGGGAGTGGGGGAAGAGGAAAGGAGGGCTCCATCAGCGAAGGCCTCTTGGAAGAGATGTGTCATCAATAATGCTTTGAAGGTGGGGAGAGTAGTTGTCCATAAAACATGAAGAGGGAGGGCATTCCCGGCTAGAGGCAGCATGTGAACAAGAGGTCAGCAGCAAAATAGATGAGATTGAGGTTCAATGAGGAGGTTTACTTTAGAGGAGTGAAGTTGTGCGAGCTGGGTTGTAGTAGGAGAGTACTGAGGTGAGGTACAAGGAGACAAGGTGATTAGGTGCTTTAAAGCCAATGGCAAGAAGTTTCTCTTTGATTCGGAAGAGGCTGGGGAAACCACTGGAAGTTCTTGAGGAGTGGGGAAACACATCTTGAACATTTCTGTAAAAGAAATAATCCAAGCAGCAGAGTGAAGTATGAAATGGAGTGGGGAGAGACAGAAGGCAGGGACGTCAGCAAGGAGGCTGAGGCAGTAATCAAGGCAGGATAGGATAAGTGATTGGATTAACAAGGTAGCAGTTTGGATGGGGAAGAAAGGGTAGGTTTTAGCAATTATTGTGAAGGTGGAACTGATGGGATTTAATGACAGATTGAATCTGTGGGTTGAACCCGCACCCTCCACTCCTCTGCCTCTAACCTCCTCACTGTACCCTGTTCTCTCCTGTCCCACCGTCGACCCCTGGCCCACGTCCTCCCCCTGGTCTGGAATGCCCTCCCTCCGCACATCCACCAAGCTAGCTCTCTTCCTCCCTTCAAAGCTCTACTGAGAGCTCACCTCCTCCAGGAGGCCTTCCCAGACTCAGCCTCCTTTTTCCTCTTCTCCTCCCCATCCCCCCCGCCCTGCCTCCTTCCCCTCCCCACAGCACCTGTATATATGTTTGTACAGATTTATTACTCTATTTTACATGTACAAATTTACTATTCTATTTATTTTGTTAATGATGTGCATCTAGCTTTATTCGTATTTATTTTGATGACTTGACACCTGTCCACATGCTTTTTTTGTTGTCTGTCTCCCCCTTCTAGACTGTGAGCCCATTGGATCGTCTCTATATGTTGTCAACTTGAACTTCCCAATCGCTTAGTACAGTGTTCTGCACACAGTAAGTGCTCAATAAATACTATTGAATGAATGAATGAATGAAAGGATAATGCCAAGGTTACAAGCTTGTGAAACAAGAAGGATGGTGGTACTGTCTACAGTGATGGGAAAGTCAGGGGAAGGACAGGGACTGGGTAGGAAGATAAGGAGTTCCATTTTAGACACAATATTTTTGAGGTGATGGTGGGGCATCCAAGGAAATATGTCTTGAATGCAGGAGAAAATGCAAGACTGCAGAGAGGGAGTGAGATCAGGGCTGGAGATAGAGATTTGGGAATCATCCGCATAGAGGTGGTAGTTGAAGCCATATTAGTGAATCAGTTCTCCAAGGGAGTGGGCGTAGATGGAGAATTAGTTAGGGGGTTAGGGGGTGGGAGGCAGAGGAGCAGCCTGCAAAGGAGACTGAGAATGAGCATCCAGAGAGATAGGTGGCGAGTTTTAAAATGCATCCTGTAATAAGAATATGTCATCACTTCAACATTTCATCACCTATCCAAAAAAAAAGCCAAAAAATCCAGTGCGCATAAGGATGGAAAACATTTCATATCCTCTACTTTTGCTCCATCCTAATTTTCCCTGTTGACCCAAGTCCCTCCCTCCTTGTCTTCCCAGCAGTGACTCAACTGAAGGTATCAACCTCCCTCTGACTCTGGGCATTAGCCCTATCCCTGCTCAACTACACACAAGTTCTGCACAAACACTAAGCTATTTTAACACAGCATGACTTGAGTTCTATTTCTAAGGCTTTGATGTAGTACAGGAAAAACAAGATAATTTTGGAAGCATTGGAAAGGCATGCTGAGCTTGTTCAGCATAAACAGACGATAAGTTGGCATTCTTGGGTCACCGTGGTACAAATAGGTAAGAATAAAGAACTTACATTATAAAAACAGATATATTACCATTTGGTGTTAACATAATTTAGATTTTCTCTCTGGTTGTGCACTGTGACTGCATACTCCACCTTGCCCTGTGAGTTACATACTTTTCTGGGTTAGGATGGAAGCTTTGACCTCCTGGGGAGGGCTTCAGAAACCTATGGGATTTCATTCATTCATTCATTCAATCATATTTATTGAGCACTTACTGCGTGCAGAGCACTGTACTAAGCGCTTGGGAAGTACAAGTTTGCAACATATAGAGACGGTCCCTACCCAACAGCGGGCTCACAGTCTAGAAGGGGGAAGGGGATTTCTCAATCAATCAATGGTATTTTTTGAGCACTTTTAAGCACTTGGGAGAGGACAATACAACAGAGCTGCTAGAAATGTTCCCTGTCCACAAGGAGCTTACAGTCTAGAGGGGGAGACAGACATTAAAATAAATTGTGGATTTATACGTAAATGCTGTGGGGCTGAGGGTGGGGGTGGGGAATAAAGGGTACGCATTCAAGTACATAGGCAGTGCAGAAGGGACAGGGAGTAGGGAAAATGAGGGTTTAGCCAATGGTTTACTAACATGGAGGACTCTAAGAAAAATTGGAAAGTCAGCTAAGACACCATGAAATAGTTCTCTAGTTGATGAGAGACGTCTCCTGTACCTGCATCCTGAAGATAAGAGATCAAAAAAATAAGAAATGGTTGCCTGCCTTATTCTTAATGAGCTTTCTGGGGAGAAATGGATTGGAATGAGGATATGAGGGCAACTGGTTAGCTTTCCATTCATCCTGAGCTTAGAAGATGCTGCAAGGATAGCTGCTTTTGGTGGTGGGCAGTTGTTATCAGACCTCAGCAGCAGCAGACACAGTTCTCCAAACAGCACCACCATAAAAGAAATAAACACACACAAATTCACTTCCAGTGTCTTTCCTCTCCTTCCTGTCTCTCACTGAAGGGTGTCCAGAATGGATATAGGTTTAGACCCACTAACTAGACCAAGTCTTCCCTTATCTACCTCATCCCTTAAGGCCCGGCTGAGAGGACATCCCTATTCTGAAAAAAACACAGGAAAGGGTAAAGGGGCAAAGGAAAGAAAATGGGATGAAGCAGCATGAAAAATCAGAGGCCCTTATGCCTCTCCCACTAGTCCCATGGATGCCCAGAATATCTGAATCCCAATTGGCCCAGATGAATTTGTTCAAAGCTAATCTCTGCAGTTTCCCACGCAAATCCCATTCTTGGATTTCCCTAGTTCATGCTCCTGGCTCTTGGGCCTCAACATCAGTACAGTGCTCTGCACACAGTAAGTGCTCAATAAATATGACTGAATGAATCACAGATCATCTCTATGGGACTTAGCCTTTAGTCCAAATTATATAACACTGAACAAATTATTCCAAATTAGAGGAGTTTGGAGCCCAGTAAATCTCAGTGAGGAGAGCTAACTGGATCATTTCTCTAAGAGACAGAACCCAACGAAAGACAAATTCACTAGGGTCCTAACTTTTCCTCCCCATTTGTGGGGTTATTGTCGATGTTTCCCTGTTGAGTCACTGATTACACAGAAAAATATCCATTTCAAATCAACTGATGCAGATGTCAGAAACAACCACAGTAGTTTTCTGAGATTCTAACAGCTCTGGGTAAAGTTGTGAAGCAGTGTGGCCTAGTGGATAGAGCACAGGCCATGGAGTCAGTAGGGCCTGGGTTCTAATTCTGGCTCTGCCACTTGTCTGCTGTGTAACCTTGGGCAAGTCTTTTTACTTCTCTGTGCCTCAGTTACCTCATCTGTATAATGGGGATTTAGAGTGTGAGTCCCAGAGCTTGGAACAGTTCTTGGCACCTAAGCACTTAAAAAATTCCATCATTATTATTATGTGGGACAAGGACTATGTCCAACCTGATTAGCTTGCATCTACCTCAGTGCTTAGAACAGTGCGTGACACATAATAAGCACTTAATACCATTATTATTATTATTATTACTACTATTAATAAAGAGTCCGATCCACCCTTTCTGAAGTCTGGCTCCTCTCCACCCACTCCCAGCCGACCTGATTTCCCTGGGCACGGCAATTGGACTTCTTCATTGCTGGACAAAGTAGAAGGAATGAGATTAGGTGAAATGTCCATAAATAAAAGTTCAAAACTCAAATGCCTTAGAAAAATCCTCGAGGGCTGTGCTTTCTCTTCCACAGTGAATGAATGCAAGCTTTTTGGAAATAATCAAATAGAGGAGCAGCGTGGCTCAGTGACAAGAGCCCGGGCTTGGGAGTCAGAGGTCATGGGTTCTAATCCCGGCTCCTCCACTTGTCAGCTATGTGACTTCGGGCAAGTCACTTCACTTCTCTGTGTCTCAGTTCTCTTATTTGCAAAATGGGGATGAAGACTGTAAGCCCCATGTGGGACAACCTGATTACCTTGTATCCCCCACAGCACGTAGAACAGTGCTCGGCACACAGTAAGCACTTAAGAAATACCATCATTATTATTATCCATTATTCCCAGCTCAGCCACTGGTCCTGTGTGTGACCTTGATCAAATCACTTAATCTCTCTGTGCCTCAGTTTCCTCACCAGAAAAATGAAGATCCAAAACATTTGCTTTCCTTACCACTTCGAAGTTATGTTGCCAATTTATACTTCCTAAGCGCTTAGTACAGTGCTCTGCACACAGTAAGTGCTCAATAAATATGATTGAATGAATGAATGATTGTGAGCCCAGTACATAACAGGAGCTCTGTGTGACTGACTGGATTATCGGCCCCAGCAATTAGCACAGTGCTTTGACACGTAGTAGATGTTTACAAGGTACTTTGATGATGATGACTGGAGGGCTCTAGCAATTTTAAAGATGCCCCATAAAGAGTGCCCAAAAGCAAGGTCTGGCAATTTGAAGAGGACTTGGGGTCTCAGTCATAGGGGTCTTGTTTTTCTCTTCTTCGACAAAGCATAGCTATCAGAGCTGTTCACAAAGTGTTTTCTAATTTGAAAATAACAGCAGGACCCTAATCACTTAGCATCCCATAGAGAAAGCTCAAATGAAAACACTTCTCCAAAACAACTGGCCTGGCCTAAATGTAAAACAGTTCTTCTGAGGCCAAACATATTTTCTTATAGATTTAGCCATCAGGTTTTTTTTCACATCGATCCGGATGGCCAACCCGATTGAATCTTTGAGTGCCTCATGTAGATCCCTTACGATACAATCTAGTCTTTTTGGCCATTCCACGGAATAAGCCACTAACTAATGCCGCTACTGCAGAGTTGAATTCAGGGTGCTTGAGACATGCAGAGCATTTCTGGGGTGTTTTCAATTTTCCTCGAATCTGGTGCTTTGACTAACTCTGCAGGGGCATATATGTTCCTTGGCTGTTGAATTTTCCAATGGAAATACTGATTTCTGACCAGACTAACTAGGAATCCATTCAAGGTTTTGGCACTGAAAAAAGGCCTGGGGGATTACCCTGGGCTAAACTAAGACTCCTGTTACCACAAACCATAAAACCACTTCAGAGAAGCAGAATGGTCTACTGGAAAACGTATGAGTTTGGGAGATGGGGCCCTGGATTCTAATTCTGGTTCTGCCACGTGCCTGCTTGTGTGACCTTGGGTAAGTCACTTTTCTTCTCTCAGCCTCAGTTTCCTCACTTGTAAAATAGATTAAATACCTGTTCTCGCTCCTTAGACTGTGAGCCCCATGTGGGATGAGGACTGTGCCTGACCTGATTTTCTTGTATTCATTCATTCAGTCATATTTATTGAGCACTTACTCTGTGCTAAGCAGTGGACTAAGTGCCTGGGAAGTACAAGTCGGCAACATATAGAGATGGTCCCTACCCAACAATGGGCTCACAGTCTAGAAGGAGACAGGCAACAGAACAAAACATGCAAACAGTGTCAAAATCATCAGAACAAATAGAATTACAGCACTTAGTACAGTTAGGAAACACTTAACACATACCATGGTGATTATTATTAATAATAATAATGATGGCATTTATTAAGCACTTACAATGTGCAAAGCACTGTTCTAAGTGCTGGGGAGTTTACAAGGTGATCAGGTTGTCCCATGGGGGGCTCACAGTCTTAATCTCCATTTTACAGATGAGGTACTGAGGCACAGAGAAGTGAAGTGACTAGCCTAAAATCACACAGCTGACAACTGGTGGAGCCGGGGTTTGAACCCATGACCTCTGACTCCAAAGACCGGGCTCTTTCCACTGAGCCACGCTGCTTCTCTATTAGAAGAGATTCTATTATTAAACTCTATTATTAGAGTCAGTCTATTATTAGATTCAGCACCAACAAGATAACCTTTCCCTGCACTGAGTCTTGGGCCTGCCTGTGTGCGGGGGTTGGGGGGAGTTTACCTTGTGTTCTGCCTGCAGCCTTGGGTGAGTTGGGTGAGAATTGCCTGGTTTTGCTCTCTCTCTCCCTTTCTCCATCCCCACTCCTGAAATCCCATTATGGAGATAGGAAAAAGGGATGGAGGAAGAAAGCAGACCAATGGGAGGAACGATGCCATGCCAAGCATTTATCATCTAACCGGAAAATGATGGTCACTTTCCTAATTCAAAAAGATACTGCAGGCCTGCTTCAACCATTCTGCTCTTTTTGTCTTCCCCAACCATTTGCCTTTCCTGAAATTAGTTTCTTTTCTTGTGACTGTCCAATTGCAATTGATCTATGAGTATGGAGTCGTCTACATATGTCTACGTATATGTCGTATGTGTGGGTGGAAAGTGTTTTAAAAAGATTGTTGAAGTGTGTTTTCCCTGTGGAATTATAATAATAATAATAATAATGGCATTTATTAAGTGCTTACTATGTGCAAAGTACTGTTCTAAGCTCTGGGAAGGTTACAGGGTGATCAGGTTGTCCCACGGGGGGCTCACAATCTTAATCCTCATTTTACAGATGAGGTAACTGAGGCCCAGAGAAGTGAAGTGACTTTCCCAAAGTCAGCTGACAATTGGCGGAGGCAGGATTCGAACCCATGAACTCTGACTCCAAAGCCCGTGCTTTTTCCACTGAGCCACGCTGCTTCCCCCAGTTATGTTTCAGTTGGGGATGGGGGTTATGTTTTGTTACCATTCTGCAGTACAAACGCCCTTTGGAAAAATCCCTAAATCATGGAGTCCTCGAAGACAAAGCATGGGATTGTGGGGTCAGAAGAGGCAAGTTCTAGTCACTGTGTGACCTTGGGCAAGTTAGTTAGCATCTCTGAGCCTTCGTTCCCTCTTCTGTCAAATGGGGAGAAAATGCTCATTCTCACTTCCTCTTAGACCATAAGGACTGTGTGGCATGGGAACAGTATCGAATCTGGTTAACTTGTATCGACTTCAATGCCCGGCACAGTGCTTGACACATAGTAAGTGCTTAAAAATTCATTATTGTAATGATGACAACTGAGCCACAATCTTCACAGCCTTGGACCACTGCTGGGAGAAAATCTTCACCAATCTCAGTGAATTGGCTTCCACGGATATCCATTAGAGCAATGACAATCATTGGCAGCTGAAAACCTCTTTCATTTGACTGAAAATGAGGTGGTTTCTGTTGCCCAGGAAAAAAAATAATGTGGATGTGGCCTTGGGTCATACACCTGGCGAACTCAGCCATGGACATTGAACCTAATAATAATTCAATTCAATTCAAATGTATTTATTGAGTGCTTACTGTGTTCACAGCACTGTACTAAGTACTTGGGAATGTACAATACAGCAATAGAGACAATCCCTGCCCACAATGAACTCACAGTCTAATAATAATAATTATGGTATTTGTTAAACGTTTACTATGTGCCAGGCACTGCACTGGAGTACTTGGAAATGGTTAGAATTTCCACTCTCCAGCACCCACTGCATTTTTTTCTCTTTTTACTTGTTTTCCATGTGTGCGTCTGTGCTCTGTGTGTATATGTAGGTGTGTACTGAACTTGTAAGGGAGCCCTTTGAAGCAATGAGAGCATCTAACTAGTCCTAGCCCCAAGCTCTCACCTTACAAGTTGCCAAAGTTATTTTCACATATTCCACACGGTGGGATCGCTCTTCCTTCCTCATTGTGCACATGTGCCTCCCATTGGTGCTAATGAAAGTTAGGCATGCATGTCATGGGAAGAAAAACCCCCTGTGGCTGTTATCTCTCCAGCACGGATCTGAAGTTGGACGGAAAAATAAAATAGCCATTTGCTGTTTGTTTTTTATCACACCAGTTTCTATTAGCCAGCTCGTGCCTGATGAGGCCCAGACACCTCACCAGCATGGTTTCATTGACGGAGAAAATGTGAAGTTAATCTGGGAATTCTCCGAAGCAGAAGTATTGCTTGGGAAAGCTGTGCTATGGGCAAGGCTTTAGAGACAATGAACACAATAGAAACGGAGCTGAGAAATCAATTTTAGATTATTTTACCCAAACCTGGCAAGGACCTGAAGCAGGATAGAAAGCAAGCAGAAAGTATCCTAGTGTCTGATAAAATGCCACCTTGTGTTTTTTTAATGTATTAATCTTTAATTTTATTTATTCTATAGTGCTTCCACATCATTTATTTTGATTTATCTTCACAAACTCCCTGTGAGTTAAGGAGGTGTGGGTATTATTATCTCCATTTTACAGATGAGGAAACAGGCACAGAGAGGTTAAGCAACTTGCCCAAGGTAATTTAGCAAGTCAGAGGCAGAGGCAGGTATAAAACCCAAACCTTTTTTTTTTCAATTTGGTATTTAAGTACTTTGTATGTTCCAGGCAATGTACTAAGAGCCGGGGAAGATACAAGTTAATCAAGTTGGACACAGTCCATGTCTCACTTGAGGCTCACCTCATCTGTAAAACGTACATTAAATCTGTAACTGAGGCCCAGAGGAGTTAAGTGACTTGCCCAGGGGTCACACAGCAGACACGTCTTCTGACTCCCAGCCCCAAAACACATTCCAGAGTAGAGTTGGGAAGCAGATTGGAAAGAGTGTGGACCGAAGTCAGAGGACCTGGGTTCTAACCCCAGCTCTGCCACCCACATGCCTGCTGTGTGACTTTGGGCAAGTCACTTCACTTTCCTCAGATACCTCATCTGTAAAATGGGGATTAAGACTGTGAACCCCATGAGGGACACAGACCGTGTCCAACCTGATTAGCTTGTATCTATCCCAGTGTACAGTGCCTGCATATAGTAAGCACTTAACAAAAACCATAAAACATACCACTACAATTATTAGAGTTAGATCCAAAAGAACACCATGCTTGGAAAAGAGACAACCCTTTATCGTATCGTGGATTTGTTGACCTGCAGATCTTTTCTCTTTCCCTTAATGAACATTTTAAATTCCCCTCTCAGAATGAGCTAGGCTAGGGCTATTTTTAAAACTCTGCCAATAAATATTATCCAGATGGAACATCTGATCCATCTCAAGAGCCCTGTTCTGACTTTGTTACTCCATATTAAGTTCAATATATTTTCTTGGCTTCAGGTCTGTTAGGTAAATCAATCAGTCAGAGAAAAGAAATCAATTGCCTCTTTGTGTACTACTATTAAAACTAAAGGTACTTTGTTTGTGCATCATTCCTTCATGAAAGGACCTCAAAGAGATTAACATACATTAACTCCTTGGAGTAAGTAGGTCTCTATTTTATAAAGAGGGAGAGGACAGGGCAGGAGGAGACTAAGTCATCTGTCCTCAGGAGACAGAGTGAGTTAGTTATAGAATCAGAAAGACATCTTAGGTTTTCTGATATCCAAACCTCACTACTCCTTGGCCCTCCAAAAACTCCTTATGAGATAATAATAATATTAATAATAATTATGGTATTTGTTAAGGGCTTACTACGTGCCATTCACTGTTACTGGAAAGTAGATGGATAAATGCAAAAATGGGTATTTTATTCCTTTCTCTCCTTTCCCAATCAAATATCTTAAAGATCGCTAACCCTTTTGTGGTTTCAAAAAGAAATGATTGAACTCCTGATTCCCGATACTCTGATCTATGTTCCTCTCCCTCCATCTCTTGGCTCTCAATCAATCAGTCAGTGGTATTTATTGAGCGCTTACTACGTGCAGAACACTATACTAAGTTCTTGAGAGAGCACAATACACTAGAGTAATAATAATAATAATAATGGCATTTGTTAAGCGCAAAGCACTGTTCTAAGCGCGGGGGAGGTTACAAGGTGATCAGGTTGTCCCACAGGGGGCTCATAGTCTTGATCTCCATTTTACAGATGAGGTAACTGAGGCCCAGAGAAGTGAAATGACTTGCCCAAAGTCACACAGCTGACAATTGGTGGAGCCGGTATTTGAACCCATGACCTCTGACTCCAAAGCTTGTGCTTTTTCCACTGAGCCACGCTGCTTCTCTAGAGTAGGTAGAAACAATCCCAGCACCCAAGATGCTTGCAGACTAGAGGGCTTTTCTTGATTCGAGTGTTAAGTAATGCCGTATACAGAGAAGGAGCATGCCCTAGTGCTTAAAGCACAGGTCTGGTTGTCAGAGGACCTGGATTCTGATCCCAGCTGAGCCACTTGTCTGCTGTGTGACCTTGGGCAAGTCACTTCACTTAACTGTGCCTCAGTTACCTCATATGTAAAATGGGGATTAAGAATGTGAGCAACTTGATAACCTTGTATCTATCCCAGTGCTTAGAACAGTGCTTGGCACATAGTAAGCACTTAGAAAGCACCATCATTCTTCTTGTTCTTCTTCTTATTAATATAATGGGAATTAACACTGAGCGCCCCACATGGGACATGGAGTGGGTCCAATCTGATTAGTTTGTATTTACCTCAGCATTTAGTACAGTGCCTGGCACATAGTAAGCATGTAATATATGCCATAAAAATATGCAACTGAATAATTAGCTGATTGGTTCGGTCCTGTGGAGTTTGTTAGAGCTGTATTTGGAAGATTACACAGGCTGACTCTTGTGCCCAGCCTCAATACCCTGCAACAACACTGATCTATAAACCCACTTGATTCACTTCAAAGACCACCATTTCTCCACACCCTGCCGTGATCAATGAAATCGGCCTCGGCAGTGATTTCACTTTAGAATCTGCAAGGCATCCTTTAGTTCCTTGTAGAAACCCTTGACAAAGAAAATCCAAACTTTATGGCTGAGAAAAACTTCTTTTCATTCTCTCAGGCTTTTTCTAAAGTAATGGCCTCCTGGAAAACTCCGTGTTTGTGAGCTAAGAGCTTTACTTCAGGATAAACAAAGATAATAGTAATAATGGTATTTGTTAAGTGCTTACTAGGTGCCAAGAGCTGTGCTAAGCACTGGGGTAGATACAAGATAATCAGGTCCCACGTGGGGTTCACAGTCTAAGGAATTATAATGATAATAATAATAATAATAGTATTTGTTAAGTGCTTACTATGTGCTAAGCACTGTTCTAAGCCCTGGGGGATTCAAGGTGATCAGGTTGTCCCACGTGGGTCTGACAATCTTAATCCCCATGTATGTCCACAGAATACCGCGATACACAGAATCCCTCACTTTGTTGTGATATTCAGGATCCCTCGCTTTGTTATGATACCTATAATTCCTTGCTCTGCTTTCTGCTCATGCGCCATATATTTCTAACTGCACCACACTTATGTAGGCCTTAGATAAGCCTGTGGCAAACGGCCACCTTTGTCTGGTTCTGTATAAAAGCCCGCCCCACAACTGTTGCTGTGCGGATGCTCCACGGATGTCCCATGGAACGGGGCTGTCCTTGTACCAGGACCTCGACCGGCCACCGCAAGATTAAAGGTGATATGAACTCCATTGCAAAGGCTCCTCTTTCTTTGGTCTTGCCAAATCCAGAATGAATCTGTTTGGAGCTAAGCTCCTGTGTTACACCCCATTTTACAGATGCGGTAACTGAGGCACAGAGAAGTTAAGTGACTTGCCCAATGTCACACAGCCAGTAAGTGGAGGAGCCAGGATTAGAACCCATGACCTCTGACTCCCAAGCCCGTGCTCTTTCCACTGAGCCACGCTAAATAGGGAGAACAATGTTGAATCCCCATTTTTAGATGGGGGAACCTAGGCACAGAGAAGTGAAGTGACTTGCCCATGGTCACAGAGCAAGTAAGTGGTAGAGCCAGGATTAGAATCCAGGTACTCTGACTCTTAGGTCCATGCTCTGTCCACCAGGCTATGCTGATCCTAAAGAAGAGTCCTGGCTTTTCTAGAAGCATACTCTCTGGGTGTAAGGCAGGCTTTTCTGCAAGATATTACCCACCTTAACCTTGAAGATACCACTTAGTGCACTCAAGCAGAAATTGGATAAATAGCACCCTCTCATTTGAAAGTCGCAACGCATTGCTCAAGTTGCTTCCTGTTCACCCAGAAAGAAGTGTACTCCCTTGATAGGATAAGAGCTGATGTGTCCACGTTCTGTTGTCCTAGGAACAGGCACTTCAATTATATTTGCACTTCATTCACTGCAAGCTCATTTTACCCTTAGAAGAAAGTTTACGTCTAATGATAGAAATAGATATGATGCTGAGATACCTTAATAGATTACTGTCAAACTCCCCACACAAAGGATTTTTCACGTGCATTTTGGTGGCTTTCCCACCCATCTCAATTCCCCAGTGTGCAGTGGTATTGACAGTTGTCCCAGGCTATGCCATGCAATGTGTATCGTTTCAAATGGAATGTGCTCTCAAATCACCACCCGCTGTTCAGCATGGCATTGAGCTTTGTAACATTAATGTACTTGTCTGAGGTAGGGACCATATTGTAACAGTGAACGTTTTATAACAGCTAGCTCTCAACAGTTATTCTTAAAATGTCTAATAGTGAGATATTTTAAAAGAAGTAAAAATGATTTTTCATTCATGAATCCCTTTATCATATTTATTAGGTTTAATGCATGCTTAGAAAGCCTTTGTTTTTTTAATTGCCACAATCTTGAATCTCACCCAGACAACTAAAGCAAAAGGGTCCCAAACTTCTTTTGTCCCATAAGCCTTTGGTTTCACCAACAAACATCATGCCAATCATAGGTACTTCAGGATCTTAATCCCTCATGGTTGGGAACTGAAAGATATATCTATTAGCCCTTCCATATAAATTTATTTCCTGTGTACATTTTCATGTATGCACATCTATACTCCATGTACCCACATGTTTACTAATACATTTGTAGATATGTATTAGTATATGTATGTATGTATGTATGTATGTATATATATATATATATGTATGTTTATATATATATATATATATCTTCTCTTTGACCTCAAAGATGATACTATTGATGGTGAGATTTCTAACAGTCTAAGATTGGTCCTGATAAGACCAATGAGCAGCTGACAGTCTATTCCCACAGCATATTCATATGAATATTGCCTTTTTCTTCAGAGTTGATGGCATTTTTTAATTAAGCACTTACTATGTTCAAAGCACTATTCTAAGCACTGGAGAGGTTACAAGGTGATCAGGTTGTCCCACGGGGGGCTCACAGTCAATTCCCATTTTAAAGATGAGCTAACCGAGGCACAGAGAAGTGAAGTGACTTGCCCTAAGTCACACAGCTGACAATTGGTGGAGCCGGGATTTGAACCCATGACCTCTGACTCCAAAGCCCATGCTCTTTTCCACTGAGCCACACTGCTTCTCAGTGTTGCACTGGTTACCCACAATGCCAGACCCTATTTGCACTTGACACTTCAATCACTCAATGGGTGGTATTTATTGAGTATTTTCTGAATGCACAACACTATACTAAGCATTTAGGAGAGTTCAGTGGACACAATGGTAGACACAATCCCTAACCACAAGAAGCTGGATTACTAACTTCATTGTACACTCTCAAGAACTCTATAGAATACTCTGAACATGGAAAGCATTCAATAAATTATATTGTTTGATTGATTGATATCAAAACCACAGCATACTGACTTCAAACTGGTTTGCGCTGTCAGACCAGTGTTCCCTGATTCCCTAACCATGTTCTGGCCAAAATACAACAAAGTGAAAACACACATTATGCCAGAACTAAATGTACCTAAGCAGAAATCTTGAGGGCAGTGATGAAAGAGGTTGAAAAACCAACAAGGGAACCAATTAATATACAAGAAAACAAAAATATGACATTCACAAAGAAACTTGCAACATTATCTACCCTTGGTTATGCAGTACATCAGGATGCCTAAGAAATTAAACTGGAAAGAAAGCAAAGAGCAAATTTCACGCTACTCATGTTGTTAAATGCAATTTTACTAAATGTTTGGTATTTAGGTTATGCTTCCTGGAAAGTCTCTCTAAAAGCATCTAAAGAGGGAAGGAATCCTATAGGAATAACCGATGATATTGTATTAGCTATTCAAAAAGGCTTGGGGCCACCTTAATTCTTTTACTTCAAGAGACAAGCCAGAGAAACTAGGAACAACAGAATCCCAGTTCTGTAGAGAGAGAGGCAGTAATGATGATCAACTCAGGCTTATTTCCATGGATCCACATATTGTTGTCATGCTGAATGGAAGGTTATTAAAAAATAAAAGTCATATGGCTGCCCAGCAGGCTAGTACAGTGGCATGTTTGGAAGAATTAGAATGAGGATCTTTTTATGGTTGCATAGTACCAAAATGAATTTTAGTAATTAATGGGCCCTTATCCTTCTTTCGTCGTACTGTCAGCCCCACTTAGTTTCTGATTCGCCATTAAAATGCCTAATGCATATGGCAGGCAGGAGCCTGATGCACTCACAGCAAACAGAATGTTATGTAAAAGCGGCAATGTGTTAAAACAATTGAGCAAGCAAGCACTAAAGTGTGCTGCTCCGACCATATGCTGCAGTGTTTAATTTCCCGTAGTGGAGAAACATGGCTGTCAGAGAAAAAGATGATGAATCCATTTACTTTGGGCAACTTATTACAATGAAGAATGACTTTCCAGAGGAAGAGAGTAAAAGAATAAGACTCGGAGAGGGAGCATATGGGAGGGAATCAGACACAGGCAAAGGTAGCAGTGGTGCCTGCTTGAAAATGAAAGACAGTTAATCAACGCACGGGACTCGTGTTGACATATGGAAGTGAGAAATGGGTTTTGATTTGGTAGACAGGAAGAAGGTGAACAGCGGTACAGGTGGTTACAGAGTGATTGAATACTAGGCACAGTGGAGAGAGAGAGAGAGAGAGAGAGAGAGAGAGAGAGAGAGAGAGAGAGAGAGAGAGAGAGAGAGAGAGAGAGAGATTGAGAGAAAGCATTCCACCCCTTCAGTTGGGCTGCAAACTCCTGAGAACAATGTAATTTAGAGAAGTAGAGAACATCGAGTGATCAGGGGCAGGTCAGCTGGATACATGGCAAGCTGACAGGCTGAACAAGCTGATGATCGAATGGGGGCCGAGGGACAGTGCAGAGGAAGAGCGAGGCAGGAGGAAGCCTGGAGCGCTATGGGAGGTGACCCAAGGGCTTGAGTATATGGGAGGACATAGAGGAGCCAGAGAGGTAGGAAGATCAACAACTCGCTAGGCAGAATCTGCTGCAGAAATCTAGTTGGGGAAGGTGGAGAGAGACTGCGGCTGGGTCACCTAGGTGATTCAGGAAGTTGACATGGGTTCTTTATTAACCCTCCAAACTGAGCGAGGAACAATGCCATCTGGGGAGAGAGCAAAGTATGCTTTAACTTGTTAAGAAATAAAACGAACCATAGCTCATAAAGGTCGCACTGAAAGGATGGAGGAGGGAACCAACCCATCCAGCTCCATGCGAGCCCTCTCTTCCACAACACCTCAGCTCCACTGCTCTGCCCTCAAGGCCTCTTCTAAGTACCCGCCATCAATTTTCAGTGGGCACAGCACGGCACAAGAGAGCCTTTTTCAATTCCCTTTATCCAAGCTGTATTTCAAGCCCAGCTTTCAGAGGTGAAAGGTTAGCTTGTGAACTTGCAAGCACACCCGGTGATTTAGGGTTTAATTCCTGCTCTTTCCAATTGTTTTTTGTTTCCTTGGAGAGGATGACAGTTTGGAAAGATAGCGAGGTGGAGTGAGTGATTTTGATCAGTTAATGAGGATTCCATATAATAGGACTAAAGCAGAGCCAGACAGTGCAGAAGGCTGGTGGGGGCGGGTAGAGGAGAAGCAGCTACAACATAGAAACACTGTGTACACAGAGATATTATATCCAATCAGTGCTTCCTAATGGATCATTTAGACTGTGATTAGGATAATGGATTTAACAGTAGAATGCAACACATTTTATCCTGTTAAGTGAAAGAGGTTTGCTTGATACTTGGAATGCTGAACTAGCAAAGAAATGCAGTTTTCCTTTACATTTCTCATGGTAGACAGAAATAAGACTATTCTCCTTGGGTCATCCCCTGGCCCGATTTTACGTCTTGGGAAAGGGGCATTAAATAAAGATGCAACTTAGGAAGCGACATAAATTTCACTTCCGTGCCTCTAGATTTATTACTCTGGTTAAGGAGGAGTAAGGGAAGTGCTTGCATTAGCCACAGAAAATGGAATTTTGATCTATTCATACTCGACAAGAAAGACAAGGGTCTGGCTGCTGTGGGGACATGTTTATGCTTCCACATCTATGAGATCTATTTCCTGTCTTTCCTGGGGTTGAGTTTGGGGTAAAATAGTCAGGTTCTGCTTACCTTTCCTTCTCACCGCTGATGAAGTGCATTGAATTCACAGAGTCAATCTGAATTGATCCAGCATAAATTACTCTGAATTGGAAGAGTAGGAATATTCGATTAAGGCAGAGAGCTGGAAATGCTGGGAATTAACTGTTGTTCCCAGCTCCACCCCTGACTGACACAGTGACCTTCGAGGAGTTGCAACTGTGCTTCAGTTTCTTCAGCAAATGAAGATAATTCTACACCTCACAAGGTGTGGAGAAGCTCAATTACAGCCTGCAAAATGCTTAGAGATCCTCAGAAGTGAGGTACAACCAGAGTGCAAAGAAGTGTTAGCCTAAAATCATCACAGTGTCAGGCCTCAAATGGTGTCTATCACGCTTATTTGTGACAAGTAGCTCTCTGACCTCGATCATCAGACCCTCCGGACAAGGGCAGGGTCTAACACTTCAGCTACAGCCTGAAGACACTGTGGACACTGAACTGCCATCACACTCTGGAAGAAAAACAAAAATTATATTTTCACCTGCGTACGTGGTAGTCCTTCAGTTGGGAGTCTATTAAGAATGGGTCCAGGGGAAGTGGAAGGGAAAAACCTTTCCAACCCTAGGTTTTAGTGTATTTCAGAAACAGGGCAGTGATGGCACTATAGGCTGGTTCTAGGGTGGCCATGCCAGGGCTTTGGGTATCGTCCCTGCCCTTAACGTACAGATGTCTGTAAAGAAGTCCCTCTGCAGACATAGAGAAGTAGCATGGCCTAGTGGACAGAGCATGTGCCTGGGAGTCAGAAAGACCTGGGTTCTAATCCTGACTCCATCACTTGTCTGCTGTGTGACCTTGGGAAAGTCACTTCACTTTTTTTTTTTAATGGCATTTGTTAAGCGCTTACTATGTGCAAAGCACTGTTCTAAGGGCTGGGGGGGGATACAATGTGATCAAGTTGTCCCATGTGGGGCTCAGTCTGTACCTTGGTTCCCTCATCTGTAAAATGGGGATTAAGACAGGGAGCCCTATGTGGGACAGGGACTGTGTCCAACACAATTAGAGCTTAGAACAGTATCTGCCTCTTAGTAAGTGCTTAATGAATATCATTATTATTATTACTGCTATAATGGACAGACCATTCCCCTCTGACCCTGAAGGCGAAATCGGACTTATTCTGAATTCCATACAGTTGTCAAACACTGTTCAAGGAAGCTGAAGAAAATTACGAGCTCACCATGCCCCAATTTTTTAATATGGCATTTGTTAAGCGCTTATAATGATTGATAACTTGATTATCAATTGATAACTTTCATTTAGACCAATAATAATGACAAATGCCTGAAAAATGCCTTGTGGTGCTTTACCTTCTACAGAAAAGATGTTCTCCCTTATCCTTTCTACATTTGCAATCTTTTTCCATCTTTCATCCATTTAATATGATTTACACCTTAAAAACATGAACACGCACAACACCCAGCTGATCAAGCACTTAGTATAACGCTAAGTGCTTAATACAGTGCTAAGCGCTTAGTACAGTGCTCTGCACACAGTAAGCACTCAATAAATACAATCGATTGATGGATTCATTCAATCGTATTTACCAAGTGCTTGGGAAAGTACAATGTAACAGAATTGTGGAGCTTACAGTCTAGAGGGAGCTGACCATCTAGACTCATGTGGGTAGCGAGTGAAGTGAGGAAATAAGCAGGGAGAGACAGGAGGCAGGGAGGTCAGCAAGAAGGCTGATGCAATAAACACTATCAATTGATTGTTTGGAATATCCACTGCATCTTTCAGGGTCTCCCTCTTCTAACTCAGACAAAAGAACTCATACCTTTCAAATGTTGCATCAGTCTTCTCGCTGACCTCCCTGCCTCCTGTCTCTCCCTGCTTACTTCCTCACATCACTCTGCTACCCACATGTGTTTTCTCAAAAAACACTCAGTCCACGTCTCTCACCTCTCAAGAACCTCCACATCGAACAGAAGCTCCGAACTGTCAGCTTTAAAGCACTTAATCATCTCACCTCCTGCTAGCTTATCTCAGTGATTTCCTACTGCAATCTAGCTGGCACACTTCACTCCCCCAGTGCCAACCTACTCACTGTAACTCAATCTCATCTATCTTGCTGCTGACCCATTTTCCACATCCTCCCTCTGGCCTGGAACTCTCTTAACCTCCATAGACAACAGACCACCACTCTCCCCATCTTCAAAGTTGTATTAAAATCACATCTCCTCTAAGGGGATTTCCCCAACTAAGACTTCATTTCCCACAATCTCTCTCTCTTCTCTGTTGCCATGGATATGTACTCTTTAATCACTTGATATTCACCCTTCCCTCAGCCCTACAGCATTTATGCACATACCCACAATTTATTTCAATGTCTATCTCCTCTTCTAGACTGTAAGCCCCTGGAGGGCATGGAACACCTCTACCAATTCTAATGGATTTCACTCTTCCAAACACTCAGTACAGTGTTTTGCACAAAATAAGCACTCAATAAATACTATTGATTGATTGACCGATTGAGTGCCTACTGAATTCCACGTATACAGAGCACATTGAAGGGTACAATAGTCAGTAGACATGGTCCCTGTCCTCAAGGCGCTTACAATCAAGTCGGGGAGACAGACTCTAACAAAATTTATAGATAAAAATGAGGAAAGTGTATGTTTAAGTGACTGAGCTTTTAAATAAGTGTTATAGTCACGAACACATAAGTGAATGCAAGATGTTGGGGTGATAAAATCAGGAAAGAGGAGAAATTAAATGGGGAAGACTTCCTAGAGGTGATGTCATTTTAGAGAAGTAGCATGGCTCAATTGAAAGAGAACAGGCTTGGGATTCAGAGGTCATGGGTTCAAATCTCTGCTCTGCCAATTGTCAGCTGTGAGATTTTGGGCAAGTCCCTTTACTTCTCTGTGCCTCAGTTACCTCATCTGTAAAATGGGGATGAAAACTGATCACCTTGTAACCTCCCCAGTGCTTAGAACAGTGCTTTGCACATAATAAGCCCTTAGTAAATGCCATTATTATTATTTTAGGCTTCCTTTGGAGACATAAATGATCTCATTTAGGGCCTGGATCATACTGGACAGTCCCTTGACATACTAGGGTTTGTCAAATGGGCAATCATGGATTGCACACAAATATTATCCTGGCTGCTTGTTTACTTGTTTTGTTTTGTTGTCTGTCTCCCCGCTTCCAGAATGTGAGCCCATTGATGGATAGGGATTGTCTCTATTTGTTGCTGAATTGTACTTTCCAAGCACTTAGTACAGTGCTCTGTACACAGTAAGAGCTCAATAAATAAAACTGAAAGAATGAACGAATCAAGTCCAGAGAATAGAGGAGTACCTCGGCCTGCTATAGTAAAGCTGATTCCATGTTTCCATCTTGTTCAGTAAATCCACCTCCTAAGAGCTAAGAATGTTTTTTTTTAAAAAAATGGTATATGTTAAGCATCTACTAAGTGCCAGGCACTGTATTAAGTGCTAAGTGCTGGGGCAGGTACAAACTAATGAAGTTCGACACAGTCTCTGTCCCAGATGGCTCACCATTTTAATCTCCATTTTGTAAATGAGGTAACTGAGTCAGAGAGAAGTTAAATGACTTGCCCAAGGTCACACAGCAGACAAGTGATGGATCCAGAATTAGAACCCATATCCTTCTGTCTCCCAGGCCCATGTTCTATCCACTAGTTACCGATTTGTACTTCCCAAGCACTTTGTACAGTGCTCTGCACACAGTGAGCACTCAATAAATACGATTGAATGAATGAATAGACCACAATGCTTTCCTTCTAGTATTTTTCAATTTCTAGTAATTGTCAAACTATTCTCCACTCTTTTTGCTTGTTTTAAAACTTAGCGGGTACTTCTGACCATCCTAGCCATCCCTACATGGAACAGTTTGTGAAGAAGGAACAAGGGACCTGTATCACTCATCCAGTGCTTAGAACAGGGCTTTGCACATAGTAAGCACTTAATAAATGCTATCATTATTAATATGAAAAATGCTTCTTTCAGCTCAGCAGGCAGCAAGCATGACTGCAAGAAAGTCCCTGAAACCCTTCTACAGGTGCTCCCTCTTACTGATAATTGTGTTCTGGATGTGTGTGTGTGAGCCCCCCTGCCACCCCCCAATACAAATACACATGCACACACACACACACACACACACACACACACACATGATGAGCTGCTGATTATGAACTGCTTCTCAGAATCAGCAAAAGCTCATGAACTTTAACTACCCTGAAATAGACCAAGTTAATATAGCAGCTTGCACTCCTCAGACCCTACAGAAGGCTGTTTCCATCTTCCTCACAGGACATTACACTGTCTATGACTTCTGTTACCTAGCAGTGCAGCAAGCTGAAATAGAGGGGTCACCAAAATCAGGGTGGACAAAAGAAATGCTTGGAAAATACAATTGATCAATGGCATTTTTTGAGCACTTATGGTGTGCAGACTGCTGTACCATCACACTCGAGGAAGAGGTTTCCTGTCATATGTTAGTTTGTCCCACATTAGTCTTATCATCCATACTCACACACGCTAAAAGAAATGTCACCATGAAGGGCATCATCTTCAAACCTGGAGGACAACAGTATCTAGAAAGATCTAGAAAGGCTCATCACAGAAGTGCCAATATCTGACAGACTGATTGTCGTGGAAGATTTCAAAGCATTCATAGGCAGCAATGCTGAAACATGGAGAAAAAAAATCACTGAACACAGAAGACAGGAAAACTAAATTTCCATAATCTATCCCTGCTCAGTAAATGTGCTAAATATCATCTTGTAATCATTCATTCAATTGTATTTATTGAGTGCTACTGTGTGCAGAGCACTGTACTAAGCACTTGGAAAGTACAATTTGGCGACAGATAGAGACAATCCCTACCCAGCAATGGTCTCACAGTTTAGAAGGGCAGGGGGATGAACGCAGTGTTCCACTTGGATACCCAAACTGTGAGCAGCGAACAAGAGCTTTGCTTCTGTTATATTACCTCAAGTGCTTAGTGAAGTGCCTTGTACCCATTAGACACTCAATTAATGCCCTGGATTTGTATCGTTGCTCAACAGTAGGACCTGAAAAATATGCATATTTCTGCCTTCTGTGTGGAACCATGTGCTGGACTGATCATTGACTGTGAGCCCACTGTTGGGTAGGGACCGTCACTATATGTTGCAAACTTGTACTTCCCAAGCACTTAGTACAGTGCTCTGTACACAGTAAGTGCTCAATAAATGCGATTGAAAGAATGAATGAATGATTGATGTGTTCCAAACTCTCAAAAGATATAACCAACACACTCCGAAGTGGCATCCAAAGCAGCCAAGTTGCTGCCAAGTTTTTTTTTTCTATTTTTAACAGTATTTGCTAAGCTCTTACTATGTGCCAAGCACTGTACTAATCCCTGGGGGGAAATAAATATGATAATCAAGTTGGATACAGTCCCTGCCCCACATGGGGCTCATAGTCTAAGTCAGAGGGAGTATGTTTCAATCCCCATTTTACAGATGAGGTAACTGAGGCACAGAAAAGTTATGTGACTTGCCCAAGGTCACACATCAGACAAATTGCAGAACCGGGATAACAATCTAGGTCCTCTGCATCCCAGGCCTGTGCTCTTTCCACTAGGCCAGGCTGTTTGCCCCTGTCAAGTTCCTGGAAAATGAAACTACGGGCACAACATTTTGTGACAACACCACAGCAGTCCTATCTGAGCCCGAGATCCTGATATGCTGCTCCTGATATGACCACAAATGATGTCTCTGCATATTAATATCTATCAAGGCACTGTTAATAAACATGAACAGACTAACCTAGCATGTTCAGTACCTTGCCACTTCTTCCGAATCTGACAGACCTGTCCATTGTGGTGTGCCGAATAAGTTAAAGGATACGAAGGATATTTTAGGAGACTCCATTGCTGGACAAATTCTAGCCTAGACTGAATGAAACTAGTATCCAATGATTTCTGTGCATTCCAGAAGAGAGTTTATGAATCCTGGAATGCTGCTCCAGACACATCCCTGACAATGACCCCCTTACCATTGTGACTGCCCTGAAAAATTGGTCCTACGATGACTTCCTGATAAAGGTGACTGATTAGGATTGAAGGAGCTTTGTCTGGTACTTTCCCCATCTCCGATATAGTAGGGTTTTGTGGACAAAGCAAGCAAGGCATTCTCTTTCTCAAGGACATTCACACTCACGGATGCAGCATCAGTAGTGACAGGGTCATCGTGGAACCGAAGGATGTCTCTATAAAGTATGTGTAAAGTGTCGAAGTTTGCTCAACTAGTTCTATCTCGACCTGTTTGAAGACACAAAAAGAAAGTTTGTATCATAAGAAAATTATGATACTCTGAGAAACTTTTCCAACTCAGTAGGCCAAAGTCATGTTCAAAAGTTCTTGAAATAGTTATTTAGGAGCTTCTTTTTGCTGATTTCTCTATGACACAAGCAGAAAGACTGAGAACCACATTTTTAGAGTAAGGAAAGTGCTATAATAATAATAATAATAATGGTATTTGTTAACCACTAACTATATGCCAAGCACTGTTCTAAGCACTAGGGTGGATACATGGAATCCAGGTTGTCCCACACGGGGCTCAAAGTCTTAATCCTCATTTTACAGGTGAGGTAGCTGAGGCACAGAGAAGTGAAATGATTTGCCCCAGGTCACACAGCAGACAATTGTTGGGGCCGGGATTAGAACCCATGTCTTCTGACTCCCAAGCCTGTACTCTTACCATTAGGCCATGCTGCTTCTCAAAAAATAATAATGATATTTAGCACTTACTATGTGCCAAGCACTGTACTGAGTGCTGGGGTGGATGCAAACAAATAGGCTTGGACACAGTACTGGTCCCACTTGGGGCTCACAGTCCTGATCCCCAGTTTCCACATGAGGTAACTGAGGCCCAATCAATCAATCAATCAATCATATTTATTGAGCGCTTACTGTGTGCAGAGCACTGTACTAAGCGCTTGGGACGTACAAGTTGGCAACATATAGAGACAGTCTCTACCCAACAGTGGGCTCACAGTCTAAAAGGGACTGAGAGCCCAGAGAAGTGAAGTGACTTGCCCAGGGTCACACAGCAGACAAGTGGTGGAGCCGGGTTAGAATCCATGACCTTCTGACTCCCAAGCCCATCTCTATCCACTACGCCCAGCTGCTTCTCATAATTGTGGTATTTTTTGTGTTTACTACGTACCAGGCACTGTTCTGAACGCTGTAGTTATGAGGTGATCAGGTTAGACATAGTCCCTGTCCCACGTGGGGCTCACAGTCATGACTATGGTTGGACAAGTAGCCTGTAAGTTACTGAAACAATGTACCACACAATTAGCAAATGCTACACACAACCAAGGACCAAAACTGGCAATGTAGAGTCAAATGCTGTCACAAAAGTTTGTTACCTAGGCAGCACACTGCCCAGTAATACAAATGAAGTGAAATAGGTAGAAAACAAAATCACAACCACCAGTTTGTCCTTTGGAAGATGAATGGGTTACATTGAGTACTAGAAAATTTTTCAAAATGACACCCTAGGATGAAACACAATTGGACCACCATGTCAGGGTGACCATTTACTGTTGGATTGGCCGGGGTAGTAACATAAAGGCAAGAAAATACAGGATATGGCCTGAGCTGTGTATATTATGAGCCTTCATCAATCTACAGCCTGCCAGGCAGGCATCCAGGCTGCAGGGCACTGCTTACACAAAACCCACACAATTATCACTTATCACTCATATTTTCCAGCTCTCAACTACCCACTGCCCCAGCATTCTGTTCTGCAATTTGTTGGTTCACAACATCTTCACAACCAAGTCATGCTTTTCCAAGGTGGCTCCTCCTGTAATCAGCACTCTGTGGTTTCTGTTTCCCTACTTCATTCACATGCATCATCTATGCAACTGATGAGTGGGTTTGGCTGGAAAATTGATCTGATCCTGCTCACGTTTTCCCTCTGACCTACTTTGGTTTGGCACTTACACTTGAGGCCTTCCTCTTATCACCCTGGTTTCCTCTTTCCATCACACCCTCATCTTGCCCTACAGCGTGAACTCCAATCAATGCTCATGTGCTGTGTCTCCAGAAAGAAGTCTCTATAAAAACCCAATGTTATCGCAGATTAACTCATGGTAATCGTTCAGAAGTATTTATTGTGTGCCTACCTTGTAAAAAGCACTGTGCTAATCACTTGGGAGAGGAGTATAGGTCTTTCCCTCAGTTTGCCTCACCCCTGCTATCCCAAGACAAGATTGACCTTAGCAGGGTGGAGGGAGTTTTCAAGCCACTTTTTCTCCCTCCCTGAGGAGTCTTCAGAGGTCACACACTCCAGAGTTGGTTTAGTTTAATACAATGAGATCTAGGCTTAGAACAATGCTTTGCACATAATAAACACTTAACAAATGCCATCATCATCATTATTATTAGGCTGGAGGCCCCCAGACCTTCCTCAACATGTCAACAACAGAGAAGCAGCATAGCCTAGTGTCAAGAGCATGGGCTTGTGAGTCAGAAACTGTGGATTCTAATCCCGGGTCCTCCATTTGTCTACTGTGTAACCTTCGGCAAGTCACTTCACTTCTCTGTGCCTCACTTACCTCATCTGTAAAAATGGGGATTAAGACTGTGAGACCCACATGGGACAACTTCATTACCTTGTAATAATTATAATAATGGCACTTATTAAGCACTTAGTAACTATGTGCAAAGCACTGTTTTACTCGGGAGGTTACCCCAGTGTTTAGTACAGTGCTTTGTGCGCACACACACACACACACACACACACACACACAATCATCTTCCTTTAAATGAGACTATGTTCCATGGGCTGATGCTTTCCCAGATGCAGTTTTAGCCCACAATACTTATGTAAATATATTTTTATATTTTATATTTATATTTTATATAAATAAATCAATATATCCCCTATCCCTAATCTATTTTAGAATTTACCTCACCATAGACAGTAAGCTTCTTGTGAGCAAGGATCATGTCTACTATTATTAACACTATCATACTGTTCTTTTTCCCAAGTACTTAGGACAGTGCTCTGCACATAGTAAGCCCGTAATAAATATCATTGACTGATGGATGGATTTCTGGAGAACCAATCATTGAGGACTTGGGCCTGAGTCAGTAAACCTTGAGGTCTACTGTAGTAGGTCCTTAGAACGGAAAGGTCGAAAGCCCGAAGCAGAGGGTTTTGCTCTGAGAACCTGGATTCCTAGGTAGGATTCTGCCACTGTCTCGCTGTACAAATCCAGCCTCAGAACTAGACAATACCAGGACTTTTTGGGTAAACCTGGAGAATAAGTTGAGCAGTCAGAGAGAGCTACAGGATGAGATGTTAAAAAAAAAGAAAGAAGAAAGATTCACGGTTTATGGATTTGCAGGGTTACAAGACAAATGGAGGTGGCCACAGGAACACAAGCTCCCCTTCTCTCTCACTGTAATTTCTATACCAGCAATAATCCATCTATCTTCCAAACTTTACAACCCTAGTGCTCTCCCAGAGCTTAGATTCTTTGACAATCTTAAATATACTGTGTGTTCCTCCGTTATCTAATAATGTGAGTCTGTTGTCCATCGTTCATTGCTAGAATAGATTTCAAAATGAAATGTTCAAAGATGGTGGAAGAACTATAGGCTAGTAGTCATTCTCCCCACTCAGTCTTGATCAAAAGCCCCGGGGGACGGGGAGAGGAGTGGCAGGGCTGGAGGGGGGGAGGCACGTATCAAGAGCCCTGTTTATGGCATTCACACAAGCTGAGCCAACATGCGGCAGGAGGTGTTGGTTGCCTGGCAAATGTTCATTTTCATGTGCAGCTCCTCAAAGCCTCCTACATAGATCAGAAAAATGGCTAGGAGGCAAACATATTTGAGTTGAAATAACGTGCATTTAAGATACGAACTACCGTCTTCCTGTATTAATCACTTCAAATGATTTTGTTTTTCTACAGTATGCAGATGTCTCTCGCTAAGCAAAGAAACACATTTCTATTGCAAGGCTATTAACAGCAGAGCAGCTGTAAGACTATCAGGGAATTTTTAGAAATCATAATGAAATTAAAACGCACAGACAGGAAAAAAAGATAGCTTCTTCACAGCTATGCTAGCTGATGGCATTATCATATTAAATAAATTTTCAAGTACATAATATACTCACAGAGCATATATTGTAAGTAGGGTATATTGTATCTAATTGGAACAGAAGCCCTGATAGCTCCAGTCTCAGCATTAATTCCCATGAAACAAGAGATAAATGCTTCTCTCTGAGGCAAATTTGTGATCCTTCATCCACTCTAAATCTCTTTTGAAATATAACACTCATCCTGAGTGCGAAATGGTTACCGATGGTTAGGAGAATTCCGCCGGGGTCACAAAGGCTTGGGCCTTTCGGCTGGTCACTCCAGTTACTTAAACACACACTGTGTTCGCAATCCTGTACTTAAGCCCAAAGGCTCCCGAAGGGAAGTGGAAAAGAAAAACGATATCTAAGCCTTCACATTTCACCAGTGAGTATGAATGGTCGGAATGGAATTCTGGGAACCTGGACTGCATTTGCCATAAATCGCACGTGAGCTGTAAACAAGCAGAAACTCCTGGCCATTGGCTTTCTCAGTGAGCTCTTAATCTGTGATTTATCCCCTCTCCTCTCCCACTAGAACCCAGATCACAAGCTTTGCTGCTCTCGAGTCATTCACTGTGCTTCTTTCACTTCTCTCTCTGTAGACCTTTCGCTCACACCCACCCTCCTGCCTGCAATTCTTTCCCCCTTCACATCCAGGCCACCATTGCTTTTTCCATCTTCAAAGCCCTACCAAAATCACATCTCCTCCAGGAGGCCTTCCTTTATTTGTCTCTCATATCCCTACTCTATTCCCACCATGACCACCCCTGTCACCTAAGCATCATCTCTCACCCTCCCCAAACAAGTAGCGCTTATGTACCTCTTTCCAAATATACCTGCAGTATATTTTAGTGTCTGCCTCCCCAGTAAGTTGTAAGCTCTTTGAGGTCAAAGAGTGAGTTTACTAACTCTCCCAAATGATTAGTACAGCACTTTGCACAGAATAAGTACTCAAGAAATACTGGAACCTCTGGCCTCCCATTTTAGTCATGAAAGACTTAGATTTATAAAGAATTCAGAACTTGTGAGCATCCAACACCAGTCAGGTGCTAGAACAGTCAACTCACTCTTTCGAATAAACTCAATATGTACTGATACTATTGCCATGAGACTAAGAATTGTCACCACACAAAGTCACTAGAAATTCAAACGGTGATTGCTTCAGTCCCAGAGCCTCTCAATATAAACACAGTCTCACCCACACCTGAATAGATGCTGAGACATTACTGGCTTACATACATGGTCTCCCTTTGTAGGAACATCCACTCCATTTTGTGTTTTTCCTGGTGTACCTGTTAATAAATCGTTTTTGCACTTTGAGTTTCAATAACTACATATAAACTCGAATCACAGTTCATTCCCTGAAACTGATCAAGGGATCCAGGGGGTATTTGCTGGAAATCACCAGCGGGCTGAATTACGTTACATATAAAACAATCTAAGGGTACACTAAATAGTTGGCTTACAGTGGGATCTTTCTCATGATAAAATGCAATATTGAAAAGAGACCGGATCAAAGGCTTCCTGGGTGTGGGGGTTAACTGTTGTTGTTTTTTGTTTGTTTTAATTACTTTTTGAAAGCTTGCTGCTAAAATCCAATTCTTTACCATTGTTGTTTTCCTGATAGCATGTATAAAGAGTGATTTGTTATTGAGGGATTTTTCACTAGTGTTGACCTCCTGGCACTGATTTTATTTTTAGAGAAAGACAACCGTAATTTGAAAGGAAAAGCCTCCGTGAATCATAAGAGTTATAGCAAAGAGAAAATACAGGTAAATTCAGACTTAATAGGCTTTGAACCTTAAGCAGATTTCCTTCGTTTGACTCCTTTGTTTCTGAACTGGGATCATTTATTCAAAAAGATCCAATTACCAAAATTGTCCCTTGGAAATACCTCACCAGGTAGGAAGGCACTAAACTCTCCTGAAAACAAAAGAAATGACACGGTCCTGGATTATGTTGTAAAATCGAGTTATGTGTAATTTAAGTTATTCTGGCAGTTTCTGTCAGTGCTTGGACCCTGTTTTCTAACTATAGCAGAAATTGATTAAGAGCACAACAGATGGTGTTACTTCACTTGCTTCTCCTGTTCTAGGGAGAGAGCTAAATTTGGAGTTTTTAACCCATCTTTCCAGCCACATCCTCTACAGATTCACAGATTCGGAGTGGAATTGCTCTGCTCCTAGAACTACATGGTTTCACTGGTGAATTTTGAGGCCCTGGGCTACTGGTCGGATGCAGACATCTTGTTAGAACATGGCACTTGAGTCAGCGCAAAGGTCTTTCAAGGAAAGTTTCTTCTCCCTGCGACAGACCACCTGAGTCTTGCCCTCTGTCATGAAAATTTCTCATGGGGAAATGGCTCTAAATCGTTCTGGAATGCTAAGGAACTGGCTTAAAGTTAAACCACTGTTTGTTCCACTCCAGGAATCTTCCATGACTAATCTCTCATTTCCTTGCCTTATCTCCCTCCCTATTGTTTACCCTCAAACACCTAGTAGAATTATCCATATTCTGGTATTTATTAACTGCTTAATATATACCAATCACTGTACTAAATGCTGGGGTAGAAACAAAACAATCTGTTTGAACAGGGGCCCTGTCTCAAATGGGATTCACAGTCTAAAGGGGAGGGAGAAGCGGTATTTCATCCCCATTTTGAAGGTGAGAAAACTGAGGTACAGAGAAGTGAACTGACATGTCCAAATAGCAGGCAGGTGGCAGAGCTGGAATTTGAACCCAGGCTCCTCTGACTATTCCCAGTTGTTGATATTGCTTCAGAGAAGCAGAAGAGAATGTAAGAAGTAGAGAGGGAAAATGGAGCCCCTAGGCTAGCTGTCCCCTTGTGGCTGTAAGTGAATTCTTGACCCTTCCACACACCACCTCTTTAGTCTCTGGCCAGGAAAAGGAGGAATGGAGGCTGCCAGGAATTCAAGCCAAGAGCAGAGGAGGAAAGAAAAGCAGAGTTTGCTGTTTGTTCTCCTTCTTAGACTGTGAACCCCGTGTGGGAAAAAGACACTGTCACTGTTAACACTGGGCTCACAGTCTTAATCCCCATTTTACAGATGAGAGAACTGAGGCACTGAGAAGTGAAGTGGCTTGCCCAAGGTCACGCAGCAGACAAGTGGTGGAGTCGGGATTAGAACCCATGTCTTCTGACGTCCAAACCCGAGCTCTTTCCACTAAGCCACGGGTTACTCAACCTCTATGAGGACTTGCCAGTTTAGAACTCTCAAGCCATCTCACTATGGTTTTTTGACCAGTTTATGCTTGACAACAGCAACTCTAACTTCCAGCTCCTTGCCTTTCGCAGTTCTTAAACTTTGGCTGCACAAGTCATTTCAAGTTCATGTGAAAAGCTGTTATGTGTGCTTAGTTATAATTGCAATGCAGTGGAGGGGTTCCATTCAGTTCCCATTGGGCCTTAACGGTCATCATTTATCTGCTTTGTATATTTGAGGCAGAATCTGACAGAAGCAGTAATCTGTTTGAAGAATTCAAGGGCTGTTTGATATTAACACAGAGAATGATTAATCAAAGAGAACTTGTCCGTTCAGTTCCAACATAGGACTGAGGTCATTAGCAGGGCAAAACCAGGAAATCATCTTTGCCTGGGAAAATAAAATAGAGGAGGATTTTGCAGATTTGAAAGAGTTCATGTTCCTTCAATTTCTGCTGCCTTATTTTCTTTACATTCAAAGATACTGAGAGCATCAATCTGTTCCTCCATGGGTATAGGTGTGACGGGAAAGACCAGTGGGTTTTAAAGGAAATTTTGTGCTAATCGAATATTTAGATTCATCCCAGTTCTCTTTCTTCAATCAACTATTATCGATTGGGGAGAAGGGAAAAATGGTCCCTGGTCTGCTCAAACCCGCACAAAGCAATGTCCATGCAGAGGTGTCTAGACTGGGAATTAGAGACTAATGAGTGTGGTCTCTGCCCCCAGTAGGAAGTGAAGAATTGAAGCAATTAGTCTAAGACCATCCCAAATTACTTTCACCCGTCGCTTCACTGCAGCAGTGAAAATGGGACCAAATCATTACTAGCAAATATTGCAAGAGCTTCTGCTTTCAGATGTCATGTTGGAATTAATTCATTAGTGATGCCTGACTGTAAGCTCACTGTGGGCAGGAATGTGTCTACCAAGTAGAGTGCTCTGCACACATGCAGTAAGCACTCAATAAAAATGATTGATTGATTGGTTGGTTGGTTGATTGAAGCACCCCCCTTAAATCTGGGGGCATTTTCTACTCAACTCAGCATGGACTCATGGAAAGAACATGGGTCTGTGGTTCAGAGGATCTGGGTTCTAATTCCAGCTCTGCTACATGTCTACTGTGTGACCTTGGTAAGTCACTTAACTTCTCTGTGCCTCAGTTTTCTCATCTGTGAAATGGGGATTCAGTACCTGTTCTCCTTTCTATTTAGAGTGGGAGCCCCATATGTGACAGAGACTGAGCCCATCCTGATTGTCTTGTAGTTACCACAGTGCTTAGTACAATCAATTAGTAAACCAATCAGTGGTGCTTATTGAGCACTTACTGTGTGCAGAGCACTTTATTAAGCGTTGGAAGAATACAGTACTACAGAGTTGGTAGACACATTCCCTGCAAAACAAAAGATGAGAGTCAAGAGAGGAGACAGACATTAAATCAAATTATGGCTATGCAAATAAATGCTGTGGGAGTGAGGATAGGATGGCTATCAAGTGTTTAAAAGGTACAGAACCAAGTGTATAGGTGATGAAGAAGGTAGAGCGAGTAGGGTAAATGAGGGTTTAGTCAGGAAAGGCCCCTTGGAGGACATGATTTTAATAAGGCTTTGGAGGTAGAGAGAGTGGAGTTGATTCTTGTATGAAGGAACAGAGAGTTCCAGGCCAGACATGAAATGAGGGCAAGGGGTTGGCAGCAACACTGAGATTCATAGAGTAGATTGGCATTAGAAAAGCCAAGTGAGCTAGCTGTGTTGTAGTAAGAAATCAGTGAGGTAAGATAGGAGGGGGCAAGGTGATTGAGTGCTTTAAAGGAAATTGTGAGGAATCTCTGTTAGATGCTTGTTTGCACTTTGTACTTACCAAACACTTAGTACAGTGCTCTGCACACAGTAAGTGCTCAATAAATACGATTGAATGAATGAATGAGGAGGTGGATGGGCAACCACTGGAGGTTCCTGAGGAGTGGAGAGCAGTGGATCTACCTTTTTTTATTTTTTATTTTTTCAAATGATGTGGCAGCAGAGTGAAGTAAGCACTGCAATAGGGAAAATCAGAAGTCAGGGAGTTCAAGAAGGAAGCTGATGCAGTAATCAAGGAGGGATGTAAGTTCTTGAATCAACGTAGCAACAGTTTGGATGAAGAGGAAAGGGTAGCTTTTAGTGATCTTGTGAAGGTAGAACCATCAGGATTTGGTGATAGAATGATTATGTAGATTGAATGAGAAAGATGAGTTGAGGATAATTCCAAGCTTTTGAGCTCATGAGATAGGGAGGATAGTGGTAAGCACTTAGGATAGTGCTCTGTGCACAGTAAGCACTCAGTAAATATGACTGAATGAATGGTATTGTTTACAATGATTGGACAGTCATAGGGAGGACAGGGTTTGAGTTGGAATAATAATAATAATAATTTTAATTATGGTATTTGTTAAGCGCTTACTATGTGCCAAGCATTGTTCTAAGGAGTTCTGTTATGGACATGTTAGATTTGTGGGATCAGTGGGATATCCAAGTAGAGATGTCCTGAAGTCAAGAGGAAATGAGACATTGCAGAGAATGAGAGAGAAAAGGGCTGGAGAAGAAGGTATGGGTATCATCTGTGTAGAAATGGTAGTTGAAGTCTTGGGTGTAGAATTTTACAAGGAAGTGGGTGAAGGTGAATAGAACTAAGCCTTGAGGTACTCCAATGGTTAATAATGATAATAATAATAATAATAATAATAATGGCATTTATTAAGCGCTTACTATGTGCAAAGCACTGTTCTAAGTGCTGGGGAGGTTACAAGGTGATCAGGTTGTCCTATGGGGGGCTCACAGTCTTAATCCCCATTTTAAAGATGAGGTAACAGGCACAGATAAGTTAAGTGACTTGCCCAAAGTCACACAGCTGACAATTGGCGGAGCCTGGATTTGAACCCGTGACCTCAGACTCCAAAGCCCGTGCTTGCCACTGAGCCACGCTGCTTCTCTAGAAGAGGAGCTGGCAAAAGAGACTGAAGTTGAACAGCTGGAGATATAGGAGGAGAACCAAGAGAGGATAATGTCAGGAAAGTAAAGGTTAATTAATGTATCCAGGAGAACAGGGCAGTACACAGTGTCAAAGGCAGTTCAGAGGTCAAGTAGGATTAGGAAGGAGTTGAGGCTGTTGGATTTGTCAAGAAAGAGATCATTGGTGACCTTAGTGAGGGCAGTTTCCATGGAATGGGGAGGGTGGAAGCCAGATTGCAAGAGGTCAAGAAGAGAATTGGAGAAGAGGAAGTGGAGGAAGCAGGTGTAAAACAAGTTGTTCAAGAAGATTGATGAGAAATACTAGGAGAATGATGGGGTGATAACTGGAGGTATTCATGGTGGAACTAAGGTGGGGTTTTTTTTTTGAATAGGGGAGGCATGAACATGTTTGCAATCAGTGGGGAAGAAGTCATTGGAAAGTGAACATGTGAACATGATAGTCAAGGAGGGAAGAAGAAAGGGAGCTAGTGTTTTTATAAGACGTTAAGAGTTCGGGCCAGAAGTACAAGCAGATGGGGTCAATTAACTGCTACCACATTAATCCAATCAGTTATTCCACCTTGAATACTTTATCAGCCTCCTTGCTGACCTCCCAGCCTCCTTTTTCTCCTCACTCCAATCCATACTTCACTGCTGCCTGGATCATTTTTCTACAGAATTGTTCAGGACATGTTTCCCCACTCCTCAAGAAACTCCAGTGGTTGCCCATCCACCTCTGCAACCAACAAAAACTCCTCACCACTGGCTTTAAAGCACTCAATCACCTTGCCCCCTCCCACCTCACCTGACTACTCTCCTACTAATAATAATGATGGTATTTATTAAGCGCTTACTATGTGCAAAGCACTATTCTAAGTGCTGGGCACTGTTCTAAGTGCTGGCACTGTTCTACAACCCAGCCGCAACACTTCACTCCTCTAATTAATCATTTATTGAGCACTTACTGTGTGCAAAGCACTGTACTAAGCTCTTGGGAGAGTACAATATAACATCAGACACATTCCCTGGTCACAATGAGCTCACTAATGTGAATCTTCTCACTGTGCCTCGAGGTCATCTATCTTGCCACTGACCCCTCACCCATGTCCTGCCTCTGGCCTGGGACTCCTTCCCTCCTCTAATCTGAAAGGCAATTACTCTACCCCACTTCAAAGCCGTACGTCTTCTCCAAGAGGCCTTCCCTGAATAAGCCCTCCATTCCTCCTCTCCCACTAACTTCTGCATTGCCCTGACTTGCTCTCTTTATTCTATGAGAAGCAATGTGGCCTAGTGGAAAGAGCACAGGCTTGGGAGTTCAGGGGGCTCAGTCTGGGAAGGCCTCCTGGAGGAGGTGAGCTCTCAGTAGGGCTTTGAAGGGAGGAAGAGAGCCAGCTTGGAGGATGTGTGGAGGGAGGGCATTCCAGGCCAGGGGAAGGATGTGGGCCGGGGGTCGACGGCGGGACAGGTGAGAACGAGATACAGTGACGAGGTTAGCGGTGGCAGAGGAGCAGAGGGTGTGGGCTGGGCTGTAGAAGGAGAGAAGGGAGGTGAGGTAGGAGGGGTTGAAGTGATGGAGAGTGAGGAGTTTCTGCTTGATTTGTAGGTTGACAGGCAGCCACTGGAGATTTTTGAGGAGGGGAGTAACATACCCAGAGCGTTTCTGCACAAAGATGATCTGGGCAGCAGAGTGAAGTATAGACTGAAGTGGGGAGAGACAGGAGGAGTGCTTGGCACATAGTAATTGTTTAAAAAATACCATTATTGTTATTATTCATCCCACCTTCCAGCCCCACAGTACTTAAGTACAAGTCTGTAATTATTTATTTATATTAACATCTATCTCTCCTCCTATACTGTAAGCTCATTTTGGGCAGGGAATGTGTCTGTTTATTGTTATACTGTACTCGCTCAAACACGTAGTACAGTGCTCTGCACAAAATAAGCACTCAATAAAAATGATTGAATGAATGAATGAATGAATGAATTTTGAGAGGTGGGAGTTCTCCTCTTGAGATACTGCTGGGAAAGAAAAGAGTGTTGAAGAAAGGGCAGGAGGAGGGAGGGAGTGGGGAGAACCACAGGAGATTTAAGGAAGATCACACTTGATGGTTTCAATTTTACCAACTAAGTCTGTGGCCAGGACATTAGGGGCAAGAGATGGGGAGGAAAGTGGGGGAAAAGTGGGGGGTTTGAAGAGAGAGTTAAACATCTGAAACTGCTGGCACAATGGCTTTGAAGTCAATAAGTACTGTGCTCAGCCCATAGTAAACCCTTAACAAATACCACAATTATTATTATCATTAAGGCTCTCATTTAAATTTGTTTACATTGCTTTGTTATTAGCACCTCTCAGGAATGGTTGAGGAAAACAAACGGTGTTCTTGGCTCCTCCTTATTCATGCTGTTAGCGTTAGAAATAATTATCTCGAGCTACAAAACCCACCACAAAATGGAAAAATGTCAGGGAAAAGACTAATGAAATGGGGAAAAAAGGAGAGCAATGTTCTTTTAGCCTCTTACTGTTGGTCCACTAATCCCAGTATGAGAGACTGCTGAAAGGCCATCGAGGTAGTTATATGACAAAATAAAAATGAATGCTTCAATAACCCCCAACGTGCTGCCAACAAATGCCCATTTTGGAAGAGTTAATGGTCATGAAACCACTCTGAATGACGACATGATCTCCATGGATTCATAGCAGGAATAAGGGAAAGATCCATTTAGTCTGGGAGAGAGGAAAAGAAATAAACTTTTTCAGAGAAGAGAAAAGGACTAAGTATCAGAGGTTTCTCAGGCACAAATACTCAGAAACCCTCTCACTTCTCTCTACCTTATTCTCCTCAGCTTGCTCTCCTGAAGTCAGTCATTCATTCATTCAGTCAATCGTATTTACTGAGTGCTTACTGTGTGCAGAGCACTGTACTGAGCACTTGGGAGAATACAATAGAACAATAAAGGGACACATACCCTACTCACAACGAAGTCCACTTTACAGGCTGGCCACGGGGTTACTGAAAGCCAGCCTGTGACTCCTTGAAGTGAAACTTGGGTGTTTGGGCTAATACGCACATCCAGGCTTCCCTTGTCAATGACAATTTTTTTTTTACAGTATTTATTAAGCACCTACTATGCATCAGACACTGTTCTACGCCCTGGGGTAGGTACAAGTTAATTGTGTTGGATGCAATCGCTGTCTCACAAGGGAATCACAGTCTATGTAGGAGGGACAACAGGTATTAAATCCCCATTTTACAGTTGAGGAAAATGAGGCACAGAGAAGTTAAGTGACTTGACCGGATTAGAAGTCAGGTACTCTGATTCCCCAGGCCCATTCTCTTTTCACTGGACCATGCTGTTTCTTCTATTTTACCAACAATGGTCTCGAGTCGCCATTTTAGCATTATATATTCCATCTCAACTCTGAGGGCATAGAATTTCCTATGTCCACACATAACTTCTGCTTGTCATTTTAAACTCATTATCCCTTCTGCTCAGAGAGCATTGTGTTTCTCTCCATTATTGTATCAGGAGCTCATTAGCATCAGCATTGTAAGTGTTTAAAGTTCACTGTACAATAAGTTCACTGCTACAATTAGTTCCCTGTGTAATGCTAATGAGCTACTGATGGAGTAACAGCACAGAGCACAATGGGAGCCAGGTACACAGCAGTGAACTTGAGCTAACAATGAACTTTAAGCAGTTACCATTATAAAATGCAGCAGTTGGAGTTAATGGGATTTTCCTTGTAACTTGAACTGCAGGATAGTGAGTTTAGGAGAAGATTTTGGTGGATCGGGTGACAACCCTTCTTGAATTTTGCCTAGGGAGATGCAAGCAGAATCTCTAACCTCCTTTGCCCCTTGTGCTTTTGGTTACCAGCCACAGTTTTACTGACCCCAGAGATTGGGAAGAGAAAGTTAGGTATTTAAAATGGCCTGTCCTCTCTCTCTATATATGGTATTTATTAAATGCTCAATATGTATCATCAATCGTATTTATTGAGCGCTTACTGTGTGCAGAGTACTGTACTGCACTGCACTGTACTGCACTGCACTATATCAAGGACTGTTCTTAGCACTGAGGTAGATGGAAGATAATCAGGCTGGATGCAGTCCAGGACCCACATAATAATAAAAATAATGATGGCATTTATTAAGTGCTTACTATGTACAAAGCAGTGTTCTAAGCGCTAAGGGGATACAAGGTGATCAGGTTGTCCCACGGGGGGGCTCACAGTCAATCCCCATTTTACAGATGAGGGAAATGAGGCACAGAGAAGTTAAGTGACTTGCCCAAAGTCACACAGCTGACAGTTGTCAGAGCCGGAATTTGAACCCATGACCACTGACTCCAAAGCCCGGGCTCTTTTCCACTGAGCCACGCTGCTTCTCATGAGACTTCACATGAGAATCCCAGACTTACTCTCCATTTTACAGATGAGATAACTGAGGCACAGGGAAGTTAAGTGACTTACCCAAGGTCACACAGCAGACAAGGGGTGGAGCCAGGAGTAGAACCCAGGTCCTTGTGACTCCCAGGCTGGGCCTATCCACTTAGGCCATGCTGCTTCTGGCCTGCTTGTTTCTGCCTGGCCATAGTCCTGGTGTATAAAAAAATGGCATTTATTGAACTTCTAGTGAGTGTAATGCATAGTGTTTAGGACTTGGGAAGCTCAGGGCATATTCCCTGCCCTCAAGGAGCTTATTTTCTAATGAGGGGTAGGCAGACAGAGAGATATTTACAAGTAAAGGAAGCAGAATAAATAAAATTGACTAGTCAATGATGACGCTGATGATGTATTTGTTAAGTGCTTAGTATGTGTCAAGCACTGTTTTAAGCAGCAGGGTAGATTCAGGTTAATCAGGTTGGGCACCTGCCCTGTCCCACATGAGGCTCACAATCTTAATCCCATTTTACCAACATAACTAAGGCAAAGAGAAATTAGGTAACTTGCCCAAGGTCACACGGCAGACAAGTGGCAGAGCCAGAATTGAAACCCAGGTCTTTCTGACTCCCATATCTGTGCTCTACCCACTAGGCCACATTTCTTCTTTATGTACAAGTGCTGAGTCTGGGAATAAATCCGTAAATGCAAAAAGTGGAAGAGGATTAAATTATGAATTCCTTGACAAGAGGGATTTTGTCTACCAACTCCGTTATATTCTCCCAAGCGCCTAGGACAGTGTTCTGCGTATATAACGTGCTCATTTCATTGATTAATTCATTAAAAAGATTTGAGGTGCTGAGAATTGTTTGGAGGAATAGTGGGAGAGGGACTTCTGAGGACTTTGGCCTTGTGGAAAGACCATAGACCTTGGGAGTCAGAGGATCTGGGTTCCAATTCCGGCTCCACCACTTGCGTGCTCTGTGACCTTAGGGGGAGTCACTTCTCAGTGCCTCAGTTTCCTCATCTGTAAAGTGAATTAAATTCCTTTTTCCTCCTCTTATTTAGATTGTGAGCCCCTTGTGGGAAAAGGGCTGTCTCCAATCTCATTATCTTGTATCGGTCACAGTACTTAATACGGTGCTTGGCAGCATTAAATACCAAAATTATTATTCCAAAGAAGTAGGTGTGTGTCTGTGCATCATAACTGACTTACCCTGTCTCACCTATCATGTTAACAACTAGCAAGGAGGAGACATTAGAATAAAGGGCAGCTACTATTGGATGAGCAAATTATTTTGGGTGTAAATGGGACAAACTGTGAAGTGGATTTAACTCATTATAGCCACCAATCAATAGAATTTATTGAGTGCTTATTCTGTATAGAGCCCTGTACTAAGCACTTCAGAGAGCACAATAGAATTAGTAGCTACAATACCTGGCTTCAAAAAGATTGCAATCTAGGTAGAGAAATCAACACTAAAAAGAAACTACTTAGGGGGAAGAAGCAGAATTTAAACATGTGTACATGAAATAATCAAGGGATAATTATTCAGGGGGTTATTCATTCATTCATTCAATCGTATTTATTGAGCACTTACTGTGTGCAGAGCACTGTACTAAGCACTTGGGAAATACAAGTCAGCAACATATAGAGACGTTCCCTATTCAACAGTGGACTCACAGTCCAGAAGGGGGAGAGATAACTGAGGCACAGAGAAGTTAAGTGAGTTGCCCAAAGTCACACAGCTGACAAATGGCGGTCAGGATTAGAATCCATGACCTCTGATTTCCAAGCCCGTGCTCTTCAGTCACTCAGTGGTATTTATTAAGCAGTTGCTATGTTCAGAGCACTGCAATCCTTAATTCAGGGCATCATTTAATGAAAGCAGAATAACTTGCATAATAGTAATTATAAAAATAATAATTATACTTGCTATGTGTCAAATACTAGGTCAAGTTAGATACGAGAAGCAGAGTGGTCTAGTGGAAAATTCATGGGCCTGGAGTCAGAGGAACTGGGTTCTAATCTCAATTCCACCACTTGCCTTCTGTGTGACTAGGCAAGTCACACTCTCTGTGCCTCAGTTACCACATATGTAAAATGAAGATTAAGCTTGTGAGTCTCCTGTGGGACAGGGACTGAGTCCAACCTCATTAGCTTGTATCAATCCCAGTACATAGTGAGCACTTAATACCACTAAAAAAAAGATACAATATAATCAGTCCAGGCACAGTTCCTGTCCCACCTAAGGCTCAGAATCTAAAAAAGGAGGGAGAGCAGTTGTTCCCATTTTACATATGACAAACCTGATGCCAAAGGAGGTTAAAGGTGACCCAGCTTTCCGGTGGCTGAGCTTAGATTCTACTCTTTCTGACTTCCAATCCCGAACTTTTTCCCTTAGTCACGCTGCCCTCACCTGACCTAGTAGATTGAACCCTGTATAATCCTCATATAGGGTCTGAAGGGCTTCCTATTCCTATTTCAATCAATCAATCCTATTCATTGAGTCCTTACTGTGTGCAAAACACTGTACTAAGTGCTGAGGAGAGTATAACAGAGTTGGTGGACACTTTCCTTGCCCACAATGAGTTTACATTCAATCAATCACTCAATCACTGGAATTTATTGAGTGCTTACTGTATGCAGAGCACTGTAATACGGGCTTGGAAAGCACAGTTCAACAGAGTTGGTAGACATGAACTCTGTCCACAAGGAGCTTACAGTCTGAAGCCTGCTGGCTGCTTAGACCAAGATTCTGAGAAGAAGCTTTAATTTTGCACAATTTTCACACACTGATTTCAAATATCATGCTATCATCGCCTCTTCCAACTCCACCTCTGGCTTATTCAAACATTCATTTCAGCTTTGTACTCAACAGATTCCACTGTCTCTCCCCTCCCCCCTCCACTCCCAGAAAAATATCTTGATATTCCCCTCTGTTTTGGGGTCAGGATGAGCTCCCTTGTGCCCCCTCAGAGGGAGTCCATGATTTTGTATCCAGACATTAGCACCGTTCAGACTGCAGGCTCCAGTAGCTCAGAGACCACCCCTACTCTTAGGGCATAAGTCTTCTCTCTGGGAATGCTCTGGGCATGTTACTCCCCTCCTCAAAAATCTCCAGTGGCTACCAATCAATCTGCGCATCAGGCAGAAACTCCTCACCCTTGGCTTCAAGGCTCTCCATCACCTCGCCCCCTCCTACCTCACCTCCCTTCTCTCCTTCTACAGCCCACCCTGCACCCTCCACTCCTCTGCCGCTAATCTCCTCACCGTGCCTCGTTCTCGCCTGTCCCGCCATCGACCCCTGGCCCACGTCATCCCCCGGGCCAGGAATGCCCTCCCTCTGCCCATCCGCCAGGCTAGCTCTCTTCCTCCCTTCAAGGCCCTACTGAGAGCTCACCTCCTCCAGGAGGCCTTCCCAGACTGAACCCCTTCCTTCCTCTCCCCCTCGTCCCCCTCTCCATCCCCCCATCTTACCTCCTTCCCTTCCCCACAGCACCTGTATATATGTATATATGTTTGAACATATTTATTACTCTATTTATTTATTTATTTTACTTGTACATATCTATTCTATTTATTTTATTTTGTTAGTATGTTTGGCTTTGTTCTCTGTCTCTCCCTTCTAGACTGTGAGCCCACTGTTGCGTAGGGACTGTCTCTATATGTTGCCAACTTGTACTTCCCAAGCGCTTAGTACAGTGCTCTGCACACAGTAAGCGCTCAATAAATACGATTGATTCTCTCATGTCCCGTAGCTAACATTTCTTAACTTTCACCTTGTCTAGAGGTTCCTCTCTTTTGCTGCCCTTTCCCTTTCTCACAGAATATTCCCTCTGCTATCCCCTGCCCCACTCCAATTCCATTTCGATCTCTGATCTTTAACCTCTTCAGCAGAGATGGCCTTGTCGGCCCTCAAGGACCCTTAGCGAACACCTATTCCCTCTGCTCTCCCCCGTCCTGCTCCAATTCCATTTCGATCTCTGATCTTTAACCTCTTCAGCAGAGACGGCCTTGTCGGCCCTCAAGGACCCTTAACGGACTCCCGCGGTCCCCCCGGGAGCCCGGTAAACGTTGCACGCCTGAGGTCAGGGGCCACGGCCACCGCGCTCGGAAAAGGTGGGCGTCAATCACCAAGCGAACCCCAGGCGGCCGTCTGAATCGAGTGTTCCAACCCATGGCTAGTGTCCCGGCTTTAATGAAAACATCTGGGTTCTAAATTTGCCCAAGGAAAACATCAAGACAGCTCAACTGGGCAGAGAGCACGTCGCCTGAAACAACTCTTGCTGGGAACAAGCCCTCTCAGCGGGGAACAGGGCAGCCTACCAACCCAGCCTCCTGTCTGTGCTTCTAAGACATCAGGGACTCATTTTCCCTGCCGGTTTTCTAGGAAACCTATCCCTGATTTGGATCTTCCAGAGGTCAAAAGCCCCTAACCCTAGAAGGGCTGCAAAATGCCCATCATCTGCCAATGTTATCTTCCTCTTCCTCCTCGAGGTGTCAGCACAGCCCCACACTCCACCCCCCTCCCCCCACCTCCCCACCATGTCCATTCATAAAGTGGAGGCTGATTTGTGGCTCTGCCTCTGCGTGATTGTGGAGGAGAACAGGCATTTTTGCTTGTCTCTCTAGTAGATTTGTTTTTCTAATTTCTTTTACTTGAAGGTCTACCAGCTGCTTTATTACCAAACTGAACCTTCCTCTCAGTCGCTTTCCTTTCTCCTTCCCCCACCGGTTTTTTTTTTCGTTGTTGCTGGAGACAATCGCTGTCTCTGGTCCCAGCTGCCACTGCTGACTTTTCATTACAGTTTAATTTAAAACCGGGATTGGAATGGAAATGTCTTTTTGCCATTTGGGGTTTGCGAGGCCTGTGGTTTTATTGCCAAAGGCACAAATGTTAGTTACTACTGTTTATCAGGAGTGGGTTAGAACTGAGATGGATCGCGGGGTTGGGGTTGCTGAATTCTGGGGCGGTAGCAGCGTGAGTATGTGGGGTGGAGGGTGAGAGCAAAAACCTTGGGGAGGAAAATGTAACGCTGTTTCATTTATATTTAGCCAACGTTGGGAAGGGAAAAGGTGGAGAGTGAGGAGTGGATTCGACTGTGAACCAGCTTCTAGGTCTGCGTGGGTTACCTGTTCTTCAAAATAAGGTGGGAGGGATGGGGGTTGTTCAGGGGAGGGGGAGTGAGGGAGGACTAGGTGAAAATTGTAGGAACATTGCCTTTGAAAACTAGATTTCTTTCGGCGCAATAAGCAATATCGTCTGCTTCACATCTTAAATGGAACCCTAAATGGAAGAACGAGGGTCACTCAGACCCAGTTGTAAAAACCCCGTGAGGAAAACACACCTACTGAGAAAAACGTATTCTGAGAAAGGAGGGACTGGTAACCCCTCTGCACTGGCTTCGGTTTCCTTTCTCCTCTTAACCCTTGGCAGGTAACAGTTTAAGATTTGGAGGAAGCACCCAGATGTGACTGTCTGTAAACCACTAAAGGGCTTCTCTTCCTGTTCACCTCCTTGGCTCAGAAAAGTTAGAAAAAAGAGTTAGCTGCAATCCCTTTGAAACCTTTCCTGAAATTTATTTCTTCACCAGTGCACAGAACACTATGCAGTCAAATGTGATCGGATTGTCTATAACTGAAAGTGGAAATAAAGTTGAAAGGTAGTTCAGATGCATACATGATGAGTGTGGGAGAGGAGGAGGTTTAAACGGTGCCTTCTTTCCTTTCAATATTTAGCATATTCACTGGAAACAGTAGTTTCCTGTGTTGTGGATCACAAAAGGGAGGCCAAATCTCTTATCTGTCATGCTAAAAACAATTACTGTCTCGTTCCCAGCAAGAATCCCACCTTTTCCTGGATAGACCGTTTTTGATGTCAAGTAGAACTCTCTATTATCTCTGCAGATCATGCTGACTCTTCACATGTTGTATCTTTCCACCTCCTCTCCAAGTGGTCTCGGGTGGCTCAGGAAGCTTAACTTGTCCGGAACAGATACTGCATCTCCTTGTTAACCCACCAGTTCAAGGGTGCCTAGCATTTTGCTTTCGGCAGACTATCAGGACTCTGCCCTGAAGCACAGGAACTGAGCTTTGCTACAGTGAATGAAAAAATCAATCAATCAATCAATTGGGTTTCTTGAGCAGTTACTCTGTGCCGAGCACTGACTATGTACTTCCTACTACCTTCATGATTTTTTTGCTACTGCTGATCCATACAAGTTCTTCTCCCTCAGCAGAGCTCTTTACAGTCCCCCCCATTTTCTCCTGTTGGCTTGGAGGTTGGAAGGGGTGTTTTCTGGTAATAGAGGGAGTGTTGGAGGGGGAAGGAGCCCATTCCCAGAGCCAGAAGATTTCATTAAAAGCAAATCTCTGCTGCTGATTTCTGAGTAATGTGATTGGGTTAGTCAAGTGGTCTGCATTCTTCACTAAAACCACTATAATAAATGTTGTTATTTTGATAGTTATTGAATGTTCAAAAAATCCCAAGTTAAATGCAATCACATGGCACCACTTTAATAATCATCATCCTGGTTTATTAAGTGCTTACTATTTGCCAAGCACTATACTAAGCACTGGGAGGGGTGGGGAGTTAGTCCAAAACAGATCTCATCTTCCCCACCAAACCCTATCCTGCCCATCTCCACAGACAACACTACTATAATCCTCCCTGTCTCACAAGCCCATAACCCTGGCATTATCCTCGACTCATTTCTCTCATTCAACCCACAATATTCAGTCTGTCACAAAATCCTGTCAGTTCTACCTTCTCGACATCGCTAAAAGCCACATTTTTCTTTCCATCCCAACTGCTACCTTGCTGATCCAAGCACTTGTCCCATCCCACCTTGTTTACTGCATCAGCCTCCTCGCTGGCCTCCTTCACTCCTGTCTCTCCCCATTACAGTCCTTACTTCACTCTGCTGCCCAGATCATTTTTCTAAAAAAAAATTCAGTTCATATCTCCCCACTCCTCAAAAACCTCCAATTGTTGCCCAGCCACCTAGGTATCAAACAAAAACTCCTTACCCTCAGCTTTAAAACACTCAGTCAGCTCACCCCATCTTATCTTACCTCACTTCTTTCAGCCCACACACTTTGCTTCTCCACCAATCTCACTGTACCTCAATCTCATCTACTTTGCCATCCGTCCCTTTTTCATGTCCTCCCTCTGGCCTGGAACTCCCTCTCGCTTTATGTACAACAGATGATCACTCTCCCTGCCTTCAGAACCTTATTAAAGTCACATCTCTTCCAAGAAAACTTTCCAAGCTAAGTCCTCAATTTCCCTTCCTCCCTCTCCCTTCTGCATTGCCTCTGCACTCAGATAATAATAATAATGACATTTATTAAGTGCTTACTATGTGCAAAGCACTGTTCTAAGCACTGGGGAGGTTACAAGGTGATCAGGTTGTCCCTCGTGGGGCTCACAGTCTTAATCCCCATTTTACAAATGAGGTAACTGAGGCACAGAGAAGTTACGTAACTTGCCCAAAGTCACACAGCTGCCAATTGGCAGAGCTGAGATTTGAACCCATGACCTCTGACTCCAAAGCCTGTGCTCTTTCCACTGAGCCACACTGCTTTTTTAAGATCTATTCCCCCTAAGTACTTGATATTCAACCCACCTTCAGCCACCTAGCACTTAAGTACATATCCATATTTTTTTTCCATGTCTGTCTTCCCTTCTAGACTGTAAGCCCCTGATGGGCAGGGAATGTTGTATTATACTCTCCCAAGTGGTTAGTAGAATACTCCGCACATAGTAAACTCTCAGTAAATACCATTGATTGGTTGATTGACTGGTTAGGGTAGGTTCAAGATAAACTGCATGGTCTAGTGTAAAGAGCACAGGGCTATGAGTCGGATGACCTGGATTCTAACCCATTTCTGCCACTCATCTGCTGTGTGACCTTGGACAAGTCACTTAACTTCTCTGTGCCTCAGTTACCTCATCTGCAAAATGGGGATTAAGACTGTGAGCCCCATGTAGCACATAGACTGTGTCCAACCTGTGTCATCTTGTAGCTATCCCAGGGCTTAATACAGTACCCTGTATTAAGTATTATCTGTAAAATGGGAATTGACTGTGAGCCCCCTGTGGGACAACCTGATCACCTTGTAACCTCCCCAGCGCTTAGAACAGTGCTTTGTACATAGTAAGAGCTTAATAAATGTGATTGTTATTGGTAGTAGTAGTAGTAGTACCCGACAGTAGTAAGTGCTTAACAGATACTATTAAAAGATGAAAAAAAAAATCAGGTTGTACCTAGTCCCTGTCTCACACGGGGCTCATACATAGGAAGGAGAACAGATATTGAATCCCCATTTTGCAGATGAGGAAATTAAGGCACAGAGAAGTCAAGTGACTTGCTCAAGGTTCCAGGCCAGGCAAGTGGTGGATGGAGCTCTGTTTTAGAACCCTGGTTCTCTGACTCCCAGGCTTCCCTCTTTCCACTAGGCCCTGCTGCTCCTCTCTCCTATTAAAACCCCATAATCCAAGAAGAAGGGAGAGAAGGTATCTTATCCCTGTTACACAAGTGAGGAAACTGAAGCCCAGAGAAGTGGTTTGTTCGTTTGCTGTATTTTATGGTATTTGTTAAGCACTTACTGTGAGCCAAGCACTGTACTAAATTTGTACTAAGTGCTGGGCTAGTTAAAAGTTAATTAGGTTGGACAGAGTCCATATAATAATAATAATAATGATGATGGTATTTGTTAAGTGCTTACTATGTGCAAAGCACTGTTCTAAGCGCCGCGGGGATACAAGATGATCAGGTTGTCCCACATGGGGCTCATAGTCTTAATCCCCATTTTACAGATGGGGGAACTGAGGCACAGAGAAATGAAGTGACTTGCCCAAAGTCACACAGCTGACAGTTGGCGGAGTTGGGATTTGAACCCATGACCTCTGACTCCAAAGCCCGGGGTCTTTCCACTGAGCTACGCTGCTCCATATCCCACGGAGAGCTCACGGTCTTAATTCCCATTTTACAGATGATGTAACCGAGGCACAGAGAAGGGAAGTGACTTGCTCAAGATCACACAGCAGACAAGTGGCGGAGCTGGGATTAGAACCCAGGGATTAGACTCCCAGGCCTGGCTTGTATCCACCAGGCCAGTCTGAGGGATTTACCCAAATCAAGGGCAGAGCTGGGACCCCAGGCTTCTGACTGCGAGTCCCAGACTCTTTACCCAGGGTCGCTCAAATGGGTATGGTTTTTCATGTCAGAAATGGAGAGGAAAGCTAAAACAGCAAGTCAAAGGAAAAGACTCTCAGCTCGTTCAGAATACCCGCTCTCCACCACATAATGATGCCAAGTGCCAGGATTTCTGGTCACCTGGCAACAGTACTTGAAAAGCCCAGAGAATTCTACACCCATGGCACAGGAGAGAGCTGTAGTGTCAGAATGCTGAGAAGGCCTTCTGTATGACAGTAATCTTTTGTGCCTAGGTTTCCTCACCTGTAAGGTGGGGATTCAATACCTGTGCTTACTCCCACTTAGACTTCGAGCCCTGCGTGGGGCATGTGACTGACCTGTTCCTCCTACAGCCCAGACTGCACCCTCCGCTCCTCTGCCACTAATCTCCTCACCGTGCCTTGTTCTCTCCTGTCCCGCCGTCGACCCCCGGCCCACATCCTCCCCCTGGCCCAGAATGCCCTCCCTCTGCACATCCGCCAAGCTCGCTCTCTTCCTCCCTTCAAGGCCCTACTGAGAGCTCACCTCCTCCAGGAGGCCTTCCCAGACTGAGCACCCTCCTTCCTCTCCCCCTCCTCCCACTCTCCATCCCTCCCGCCTTACCTCCTTCCCCTCCCCACAACACCTGTATATATGTTTGTACGTATTTATTACTCTATTTTATTTGTACATATTTATTCTATTTATTTCATTTTGTTAATATGTTTTGTTTTGTTCTCTGTCTCCCCCTTCTAGACTGTGAGCCCACTGTTGGGTAGGGACCATCTCTAGTTTCCAACTTGTACTTCCCAAGTGCTTAGTACAGTGCTCTGCACACAGTAAGTGCTCAATTAACATGATTGAATGAATGAATGAATGAATGAGAAGCAACGTGGCTTAGTGGAAAGAGCATGGGCTTGGGAATTAGGTTTAGAACCCCTGACTCTGACACTTGTCTGCTGTGTGACTGTGGGTGAATCACTTAACTTCCCTGTGTCTCAGTTCCCTCACCTGTAAAATGGGGCTTAAGACAGTGAGCCCCACGTGGGGCAAGCTGTTTACCTTGTATCTACCCCGGTGCTTAGAACAGTCCTTGGCACACATTAACAGCTTAACAAATATCATAATTATTATTATTATCATTATTATTATCTTTTACCTACCCAGCACTTAGTACAAAGCTTGGCACATAGTAATTACTTAATAAATATAATAGTAATAATAATAATAACTGTCATGGGCAGAGAAGCAGTGTGGCTCAGCAGAGAAGCAGCGTGGCTCCATGGAAAGAACCTGGGTTTGGGAGTCAGAGGCCATGGTTTCGAATCCTGGCTCCGCCAATCGTCAGCTGTGTGACTTTGGGCAAATCACTAAACTTCTCTGTGCCTCAGTTACCTTATCTGTAAAATGGGGATTAAGACTGTGAGCCCCACGTGGGTCAACCTGATCACCTTATATCCTCCCCAGTGCTTAGAACAGTGCTTTGCACATAGTAAGCAATTAACAAATGCTATTATCATTATTATAATTATTTACTAAAAGAAGAACATATTTAAGTGCTGCTCCTCTAGTTCTATGACTAAGCAGTGGGCTCTCAATTGCTGGCTCTACTTCTTAAAAGAGAACGTTTTAAATCTTTAAATTTTTCCATTGCAAAGGGACATAAGATCTTGCAAAAAGCATGTCACAACCCAGTTTTCCTTGATTGTTTGAAGAAGAAACTGTAGGAGAACTGTGGGCTGAGCATTAAAATCCTGTTCAACACAGAAAATGGGTTTTTGATCTTATTTTCTGCTGCGGGAATCTTTTCAGAAATCTCTTGGAAAATCTCATAAAGCCAGGTTAGCAGTCACATATGGGACCTATTAACTCCTCATTCATGTTTGTTCTTAGCAAATTTTTGTCTGGTGACAACACATGAACTTTGGGGAGTTTTGTTTTGCTTCACACCACAGAGTGATCTGTTGACTCAGTTGAGTTTCGCAAAACACTTAACGGAGAAATTTGTGTCCATCACTCAGGAATTAAGTACGTAAAATCAGGCCCAACTTTCTGTTGGAGAAGTGTGGCCCACCTCTTGAGACTTGTCACAGGCCCGGAGCGGCTAATCTTCTAGGAACCACCTTAGCCGCTTAGAGTATCCACGTGGGAATTGGGATATTTGGGTTCTGTTCTTAGTGGAGATTCACTGGGGAAGGGTGGGGCAGGTATTTTAAAACTTGACCACTTCTGCCACTCCTCCCCAATTCAATGTGCATCAAAACAACAATAGACTAATCAATAATTAATCACCTTTTCCCATCCTACCTCAGCTCACTATGGTCTTACTACAACCCAGAGAAGCAGTGTGGCTCAGTGGAAAGAGCATAGGCTTTGGAGTCAGAGGTCATGGGTTCTAATCCTGGCTCTGCCACTTGTCAGCTGTGTGACTTTGGGCAAGTCACTTCACTCCTCTGAGTCTCAGTTCCCTCATCTGTAAAATGGGGATTAAGAGTGTCAGCCCCACGTGGGACAACCTGATCACCTTGTAACCTCTCCAGCGCTTTGAACAGTGCTTTGTACATAGTAAGTGCTTAATAAATGCCATCATTATTATTAACCCAGCCTGCACACTTCAATCCTCTAATGATAACCTTTCCACTGTACCTTGATTTCGTCTATCTCACCACCGACCTCTCGCCCACGTCTTGCCTCTGGTCTGGAACACCCTCCCTCCTCATATCTGATATTACTCTCCCCTGTTTCAAGGCCTCATCAAAGGCACATCTCCTCCAAGAGACCTTCCCTGGCTAAGCCCTCTTTTCTTTTTCTTGAATTATCTTCTGCATTGCCCCGATTTGCTCCCTTTATTCATCCCCTCTCTCAGCCTCCCAGCACTTATGTACACATCTGGAATTTATTTATTTATATTAATGTCTGTCTCCTCCTCTATAATAATAATAATGATGATGGCATTTATTAAGTGCTTATTAAGTGCAAAGCACTGTTCTAAGCACTGGGGAGGTTACACGGTGATCAGGTTGTCCCACGGGGGGCTCACAGTCTTAATTCCCATCTTACAGATGAGGGCACTGAGGCCCAGAGAAGTGAAGTGACTTGCCCAAAGTCACACAGCTGACAATTGGTAGATCTGGGATTAGAACCCAGGACTTCTGATTCCCAAGCCTAGGCTCTTTCAGCTGAGCCACGCTGCTTCTCAAGACTGTAAGCTTGTTGTGGGCAGGGAATGTGACTGTTGTATTGTAATCTCCCAAGTGCTTAGAACAGTGCTCTGCACAGAATAAGTGCTCAATAAATTCAATTGATTGACTGACTGACTGATAAAATACCAGAGCCCCCTCAAGGTTAAAGGCTCCCTTCAAATTTAACCTGCCACTGGGTTGTTCAGGAAAATATCTAGTTAATGAAGGAAATCAGGTTAGGTGACCGACTCAAGAAGGAGGAAAGGAAGGAAGGGTGAAAAATTGGGGAAAAACAAATTCATATTTTATGTTTTAAGAAATATAATGAACAAGCTAAACAAAAACAATAAACCTTTTCACCCACTACTCGCATTAGGGCACTTCAAACAGCGCCTTTGAAGTGGGTCACCATTAAAAGGGACCCCACTGTTCTGCCTCTTTATAGCGGTAATATACTGTATTGAAAAAACAGATGCTGGGAAATTGCACAGATTGCATCTCTTAGCATCTGAAACCCTAAAACTTCAGGGGGCCAAGGGGGCTAAAGCAGCCCAGCATTTTGATTTTTTTTCCCTATAAAAAGGGGAGCAGCCTTACATATTAAACTGTAGCAGGCCCTTCGTTCCTCTCCACGTTTCTCCTTTCAGCACTGGAGAACTGACTGTAAATTCCATTTAGATCACACCAGACACAATTTTGATCTCCAGCTAATTTTGAATAGTTGTTCACCTCCCCAGATAAGTAGCTCGGCACATAAACACAAATGGCTAGATAGGTAGCTAAAAAGCCCACAATCTTATTCATGTGATAGTCCATTCATTCAAAGAACAATTCTCAATCAATCAATCATATTTATTGAGTGCTTACTGTATGCAGAGCCTGGTACTAAGTGGTAGAGAGAGAATAATATTACATTTAATAGACACGACAGTGAGCTTACAGTCTCTATGAAAGAGAATCCTAGGAATGTAGGGCTTTCCCACCGAAAATGATGAACAAGACAAGGAACCACCAAGGTCAATCACAGGAATAAACAGTAGGTAGTAAATTTTGGAATTGGGTCTTGGTTATCTTGCACACCAGTAAAGGTGTGAAAGGACTGAGGAAGAAGAGGAATACAGAATTCTCCCTAAGGAAACTATGTTTCCCAGAGGGCAAAAAGCATTCCCTTTTCCTCTACAGGAATTGGAAATGGAAAAAGCCTCTTCCAGTGAGTATAATTCCCAGAAGCCATTTCTCTGTATTGGCTGCTTGTACGGGTACCCTGAGGAGGGATCTTTAAGAGGCAGGTGTTATGAATTATTGGCTTTCTTTCCCCTTTGTCACTTTATGCTTGGGATGGTGGTGCAATGGTTTCTTCTGGAAGCCATGCATTCATCTCTGGGGAAAAGTATCCAATCAATCAATCATATTTATTGAGTACTTATTGTATGCAACGCTTGGGAGAGTACAATATAACAGAGTTGGTAGACAAGTTCCCTACCCACAAGAAGCTTACATTCCAGATTTGTTAGAAACTCATTTTATCACCTCGAACAATTTTTGGGGAAGAAGTTTACTTAAAGTGAGCGATGACTTGGCCCTTTATAAATTTCCCTTTTTTTTTCAAATCATTTTCTGCCCTCTGAAGGCTCTTCACTCCACTCTAAGACTTATTCCTGTGATTCTCAATGTATCCCAAGAGCCATTTCCCATGCCTCTCAAGGATCTGCTATGCTTCCAATTGTTTGGATCTGCCTCAGAAGACTGGGACTGTCGATTCCGTCTCCCCCTCTAGTCTGTGACCTCTTTGTGGGGAGGGAATGTACCAGTTTGTTATATTGTACTCTCCGAAGTGCTTAGAATAGTGCTTTGCATACAGTAAGTACTCAATAGATATGATTGAATGAATGAATTCTCATCCAAGATAGCATTATCAATCAATTAATGGAATCTGAGCACTAACCAAGAACAGAGCACTGAACTAGGTGCTTGGGAGGGTATAGAACAAGAGTTGGTAGACACAATCCCTGTCCATGAGGAGTTTGCAGCAAATCTCTTTAAGACAAATGGCACAATGCACCACCCATGGACTCTTCACCCCAGGGGAATTAGCCCATTTGGGTGATGAAGTTTGCAGACTCTTAGAAACCACCAGGCAAACTGTGAGGCACAGATTACAAAAGAGTAATGGCCACAGGTCCCAGGACCACACTCTTTAGTCATTGTAACAACATTTATTGAGTGCCTTATTCTAAGCACTGGGAAGTACAGCAGAAATACAAGCCATTCTATTGTTTGACAACAAAAAATCTTCACTATTCTCACTCTTCACTCTGGTACATTGGCCTAAATTGGCAGTTTTGCATGGGGACCATTGTCAGCAATAACTGATTTTTAAACATCCTTCTGAGTCTGTTCAGATAAGTAATGTCTTGAGAGTGAGGAAACTAGGGGCCAATTGTATTAGGCACTAGCTTCCCAATCTGAATCCTCCAGCCCTCATTCAAGAAGCCTGATTACTGTCTTTATCCATACACCGTTAGGTGGAGGGTCTGTGCATTTATATACATCCCAGAGGACAGGAACTGACCAAAGCTACAGGAAAGCCAGATGAATCTGCCAACAATCGACGGTCCCTTCCCTTGAATACCCAACGGCTATTTTTAGTTTGCTAATGTAAAAAGTCAGTGAGATGAAAAGTGAAGAGATCCACTTCCAACAGAAAAACCAGTCGAAACTTCATTAATAATTTCTTATAGAACACTCTTTGTGCCTTTATCTGACAGCCTGACAAGTCGGGTTAAACAGCAGATAGCACAGGAATGTAAAAGATCTGATCCAAATACCACATTTTCTGAAGATTTCCCCATCATGTTAGGTGTAAGGAAATTTGGAGGGCCTCATGGGAGGGTTATTGCTTTAGGGAAGGTGTGGGAAAAGAGACATTAGGACTTTAGCCTTTGTCAGGAAATGGTTTTTGAAGGCATTATCACACATAAAAGCCATGATCTCTCCAATGCTTCTGCTGCTTTAGGTGAGGAGAATGAACAGTTGAAAACCCAAATAACACTGTTTGGTAAGCAAGAAGGTTAGAGGAAATGTTGGAAGGTTGCAGTAAAACTAAGCATCAGACAGTGCTGTGTCTCAGCCAAAAACTGGAAGTCAGTTGCTACAGTTCAATCAGTATGGAGGACTGCAATCAAGTCAGCACTTTTGGATCAGAAACTTCAGGAGGTTTGAGAGAAGGGGAACACAAGCAAATAGAGTGCCGGGTGATGAAGAGCAAATATGACAGCACATCAAAGGATGTCTTTATTTGTGCATGATGGGGTCACTCCGTTTCTTGGGTCATTTTCTTAACATGAAATTCTGTATACATTTCCCCCTTCATCAGAGACCTCCAATGGTTACTCGTTTCTCCCCACATGATGAAGATCATGATGATTATGATATTTGTTAAGCATTTACTATGTGTCAAGCACTGTTCTAAATTCTGGGATAGTAAGTTAATCAGGTCAGATAAAGTCCCTGCCCCACATGGGATTTACAGTCTAATTAGGAGGCAATTAGAATCCTACAAATTCTGTTGTATTGCATTCTCCCAAGGACATAGTATAATGCTCTGCACATAGTAAGTGCTCTATTAATTGTGAGAAGCAGCATGGTTTAGTGGCTAGAACTTGGGAATGGGAGTCCAAAAGGTGTAGGTTCTAATGCCGCCACTGCCATTTGTCTGCTCTGTGATCTTGGGCAAGTTGCTTAACTTCTCTATGCCTCAGTTACCTCACCTGTAAAATGGGGATTAGTATTGTGAGCCCTATGTGGGACATGAACTGTGTCCAACCTGATTAGCTCTTATCTACCCCAGCTCTTAGTAGAGTGCCTGGCACATAATAAATGCTTAAATACCATTGATGATCCACATCGAGAAGAAATTGCATCTGCTAACTTAAAGGCATTCAATCAGCTCTCTTCCTCTTATTCACCCACCCTCTTCGCTCACCTCACCCTAGTTTGCTTTCTCCATTCCACTCCAGCTCACCTCAATGTGCCTCATTCTTGACACTTCTGCTTCCGGCCCCTTGCTCAGTGTTCTGGGTCTGGTGTTATGCCCTTATCAGTAGTTGTTTGTCCAAAATATGGTCCCCCTACCAGAACCTCATTAGAGACAACTAAGAGGATTCCAACCAGAGACAGGTTTTGATCAGACACCACAACCACTCGCGTCAAGTATTGGTGGACGAAGGCTCAAACCAATCAGAGACAGTCAGAGAAGAGATGGGGAGTGTCAGGTGGAGAGCAATTGAAACCAGGGGATTGGAAAGCAAGAGAAGGGGCCTTCTCACATGGATCATCATTTGTATCTGTGGAAAATGGTCCACTTGGGCTCTGAACGTACTTAATGAACACACCGCATTTAGGTGGACAAACTCTTTTAGAGTTTATGGTCGATGGCAAGGCGGTGATTGTAGTAGAGAATAAGCCTGATCATCCAGAGGCAATCGAGCCAGCAGCATGAGTCTCCTCCCATGCCCTCAACTTTAGGCGAATATTCACTTCTCTCTGCCTGTCTCCATTCATCAATATTTCCTGAACGTCCCCTGTCATGTGCACCTTTTGTTCCCCGCCCTCTAGTGATCTTGGAGCAAAGGTTGACCCACAGGCTTCTCCTCTTCCTGTTGCCTGTCAGGAGAGGAAATCACAACTTTCAGAAGAATCTGACCCAGAGGGAACTGGATAGCACTCAAGGGTCAAGGGGAAGAATGCCTGGAGAAGTGAGAAATCCCAGATAGTGGCCAGCCGGCATTCTGCAGGAAAGATCCAGCCACGTGGGCTTTCTCTCCCTCAGGTTACTCCCTTGGGATTTGCCAGGAAGAAGCACAGTTCATTTTTCTGCTGAGCTTCAGGTCACACAGCCACTCACATGGTGGTTTTAACAATTCAATGCCATGGACACACACACACGCCACACACACACACTAGAAATGAATCAGCATGAACCTTTGACTTAAATGATGTGGGGATTGCATACCAATTGCTTAGGTCAGTCAGGTCTAGGAGTAATTCATCACTAGGCCATATCAATACACTCTGACCAAAGGCAAACCCCATCATGTGTGCAACAATGACATACAGTTAAAAAGTGGCATGAAATGAGGCCATTATTAACCCTTCCCATAAATCCTCTAGACGTCTCTCAGACGCACTATGCATCACAGACATTATTACCGATAGGATCTGGGGAAAGCCAGGTTCCTCTTCTTATATCTGGCTGTTTCTGCTCATTGCCTTTATGGCTTCGCTTTGATGAGACTGAGCTTCCTTGTAAAGGTCAGCATGCTCTGAAGTGGAGCTCCTCTTGGTTTTAGTACGCCTAGAGTTTAAAGCTCCTGAGTTCCAAAAGGAGAACCAGATGCAGACTCGAGGGTGACTGGTGAGAAGGTTAACTGCTACAAAGATTCAGACATTGACTCTTCTTTCCAGTTAAGTTCTTAACTTCCAGAAGTTCAATAGAAACCAGGTGCAGGGAAGGAAAGGAAAATGACCTCCTGCTAACTGGACCCTTACTCTGTCCCAGGACTTGTGGTGAGCTTTCTGCACCTCTCCCATGGCATGTGAAACTCATCTTGGACAGGACGCAAAAGACTGGGGTGAGGAGGTGGGTGTTTGAGGAGCCCTTCTGTTTCTGGGTTCAGTATGGTTCCTGTCTCCAACAGCTCTTGACCACGTCCTGCCAAACCTCTTGCCTCAGTTCACCCGTAAAAGACGTTATGCGCCCATTTCAGGCCCAAGGTTTTCTCCAACTGTAGGGAGGAGAGGCCAAGCCCCTGAACGGATAAATCAAGTCTCCACTAAATCACCAATTCCCCACTGGGCCTCTTGTTTGACTCTTCCGTCTCCCCAAATAACAGAAGTTATTCATTAACCAATGTGAAAAAATTCTGAATTTCAGAGCTGGATTGTATTAAAGCATTTCAAATTGTGGGGTAGAGAAGTTTTCATTTACTTCACTCAGAGCTGGGAGTAAAATTCACAGTGAAGACAGAAAAGAGTTTGAGCAAACAACCCTGGGTCAGAGGTCAGATGGGTCACATGTTTAAGCTCTCCTGAAGAGCAAGACGGAGTGATGCTTTCCAGGGAATAACACTGGTACCTTGCTCTGCTGCCTAAACAGCCAAGTCAGAACAATTTTCTTGAAAAAGGTAGAAACAGTTTATGCAAAGAGATTTCAAATTTACTTGGAATTAGTTGCAAATGATTTTGAAACTGTGGCGCATTACTTCCTTTGTCCTCACACATCTCTCCCTCACATCCATGTCCCTCTCCCACCCGACTCTCACCTCCTTCGTGCCTTCTCACATATCTCCCCAAGACTTCAACACAGAAATCCTTAGCAGTGTTAAATAGTTCTTCTGGTGGAGCATGGAGCAGCAGCATTTAGAGCAGGTGGTAAGAGAGGCGTCCTGGTATGTTTCAGCTTTCACTAAGAAAGGTATTACTTACAACTTACTTCTGGTGCTAGAGAGCGTCCCTGGAATTCCCATTGTCTATCATGATGACTGTATCCTTTGCAGGGCTTTAAAGTACTCCCAGAGATTCATGCACCCCTATTGACAACCTCTGACTCAGATTAATGCCACCGTCCCTTAAGCATAACACCCCGTTTCATTTTTCTTAGAGATGTGACACATACATGACACATATTATAAAGGGCAAATCTACTTCCCTCGCCAAATGTAATCTTATGATCTATTATGCACACTCTTCTTCTGGAGTTAAATAACTTCTGAATTTGCACATACTACTACCGCTAATGAGCACTTGATTTTTCCTTAAGCCTCTAGCTCTCCTCAGGCATCCCCAAACACTTCATCATCACAACCACTGTCCCTTTTGTGAACGAAGCAGTTTTATAATCTGTAAAATGGAGAGAATACTACCCATTGAGGTGACAAGAGGGTGATCCACATTACTTACTCAGGGCCAGAGGTAGGCTAAAACTAAAACCCAGGTCTCAGCATTCAGCGGTCTTTCTTCTAGACTACATAAGTGCCAGCAGATCCTCTTATATTCTGTGTGTGTCTGACCAAAAGAAATGACAGTCTCTTTATTACATGAAAGAACTAGGCTGCTGAGTTCAATAGCTAGTATTTTTTTTCGAGTTGAGACAGGTAGGAAAAGAAGCATGAGGGTTGGAATTCAATTATATTGTTCGGGTTGGAATTCAATTATATTGTTCCTTGGACAAAAACAAAAAGCAAGAGGAAGACTTTCCTTTCTGAATTTTTCCCTGTTCCTAATGTATTTTGTTGTCTGTTTCCCCTCTGCAGACTATAAGCTCCTTGAGGGCAGGGAGCACTTACTTGTGCAGAGCACTGTACTAAATGCTTGAAAAGTACAATTCAGCAACAAAGAGAAACAATCTCTGCCCACACTGGGCTTACAGTCCAGAAGGTGGTGGTGGGCAGATATCAAAGCAAGTAAACAGGCATCATTGTAAATAGAATTATAGATATGTACACACACATACACAAATGCTATGGGGCTGGGAGAGGGTAGTAGAGCAAAGGGAGTGAGTTGAGGTGATGCAGAACAGAGGGGGAGCTGAGGAAAAGAGGGGGCTTAGTCCAGGAAGGCCTCTTGGAGGAGGTGAGCCTTCAGTAGGGCTTTGAAGGGGGGAAGTGTGATTGTTTGACAGATTTGAGGAAAGAGGGTATTCCAGGCCAGAGGTAGGACATGGGCCAGGGGTCGACGAGGGGACAGGTAAGAACGGTACAGGGAGAAGGTTAGCGACACCAGAGAAGTGGAGCATGTGGGCTGGGATGTAGAAGGAGAGAAGGGAGGTGAGGTAAGAAGGGGAAAGGTGATGGTGAGCTCTGAAGCAAATAGCGAGGCATTTTTGTCTGATACAGAGGTTGAGAGGCAACCACTGGAGATTTTTGAGGAGTGGGGTGACATGCCCAGAACTTTTGGAGAAGCGGCGTGGCTCTGTGGAAAGAGCATGGACTTTGGAGTCAGAGGTCATGGGTTCAAATCCCGGCTCTGCCAAGTGTCAGCTGGGTGACTTTGGGCAAGTCACTTCACTTCTCTGGGCCTCAGTTCCCTCATCTGGAAAATGGGGATGAAGACTGTGAGCACCCCTGTGGGACAACCTGATCACCTTGTAACCTCCCCAGCGCTTAGAACAGTGCTTTGCACATAGTAAGCGCTTAATAAATGCCATTATTATTATTATTATTATTATTATTATTATTATTATTATTTTGTGTAGTAAGATAATCCAGACAGCAGAGTGAAATGTGGACTGAAGTGGGGAGAGACAGGAGGTTGGGAGATCACAAAGGAGGCTGACGCAGTAATCCTGTAGAGATGGGATGAGTGACTGTACTAACGTGGTAGCAGTTTGGATGGAGAGGAAAGGGCTGATCTTGGCGACGTTGTGAAAGTGAACGACGTTGTGAAAGTGAGAATGCAGGCTTTAGTGACGGATTGAATATGCGGGGTGAATGAAAGAGCAGAGTCAAGGATGACACCATCTACCCACTCCGTTGCGTAGTACTTTCCCTAGCTCTGAGTAAACCGCTGTGCACATAGTAAGCATTCAATAAATACAATTGATTAATTAATTGATTGAAATGCCAAAGCCCTATTGTCATATCTAATGTCATCTGATCCCATCTTGCACAGTTGCAAGCATTTAGGAGTGGTCAAATAGTACTTACATTTGAGATGAGAAATTTGAAAATAACTTTAAAATGGGCATTTTCAGAATCACATAATAATAATAATAATAATAACGATTGTGGTATTTGTTAAGTACTTACTATGTGCCAGGCACTGTACTAAGCGCCGGGGTGGTTACAAGCAAATCGGGTTGGAAAGGTCCCTGTCCCAAATGGAGCTCACAGTCTCGATTCCCATTTTACAGATGAGGTAACTGAGGCCCAGACAAGTGAAATGACTTTCTCAAGACCACAGCAGAGAAGTGGTGGAGTCGGGTTAGAATCCATGACCTTCTGACTCCCAAGCCCATGCTCTATCCACTATGCCATGCTGTTTCTTTGGTACTCTGATGAAGATCACTTGTTTGTAATGGTGGCCCACTTGTTTTGCTGATCCCTAAGGATCAGAGATGACTCGACAGCATAAAAGAAGGGGATTGCATAGGAAATTTTGTTTGGTTGTCTGTCTCCCCCTCCTAAACTGTGGGCCCGTAATTGGGTAGGGACCGTCTCTATCTGTTTCTGACTTGTACTTTCCAAGCGCTTAGTGCAGTGCTCTGCACACAGTAAGAGCTCAATAAATACAATTCAATGAATGAATGAAATAGCATGCATCAATGTGTTCCCCAAAATGAGCCAAGGCAATGTACATATATTTTCAAATGGTAAACATAATATAGTTATATGGCCAAATAGCAGTGCAAATATATATCAAAAATAAATTTCAAATTCTTAATTTTCAAAGTGTCATCTTTCATATTGTATTCACTAAAAGGGTACATTGTGCAATTAATTTACTAGAGATCTGTTATCTATGTAGTAGTGTATTGTAGTATTAAGCACTTTATGCACAAAGCACAGTTCTAAACAGGGATCCCAATCTAAAGGGGTTAAAAAGACACAGAACAGTAACAGTGGGAATCCCCCTTAGTGAAATCAAAAAATGGTCCCCCCCCTTTGAAAATGCACCATTTATAATGGGACATTCTTCCAACTCAACAGACTTAAAGCATTATCCAAAGTCCCAAAAACAGTCATTCAGAATCACTGCATGCTATGACTACACCCTAAAGGCAGACATTCAAGTGGCCGTGCCAATGATTGTAAACCAATTCACTGAATCAAGCTTGACATTATAATCTGGGAACCAGTTTAAAGAAAACTGAGTCGATGGATTAGCCTGCACCAGGGAAGTCATATGCACAACTAGAAATTAACACTGACAAGGCCGAGCTAAACTCTCTCTCAGAATTCCGTTACCTAGGCAGCACACTGACCATAAACACAATGATAGACATGTCTTGAGAAGGCCAGCGGATCCTTTGGGAAACAATCAGGCAGAGTTTGGTGACAGTAGAGAATCATCAGGCTCCGGACCAAAATGAAGGCCTAAAGAGCTGTAATGCTATCCAAATCTCTCTATGGATAAGGGATCTGGACTCCCTCAGCTGCCACACCTGGCTCCTTGAATAGTTCCATCAGCATAATTTATGGGCCATACTCAATATCAGATGGCAAGAAAAGATCATAGATATAATAATAGCAATGCTGGCATTTAAGCACCTACTACTTGCCAAATGCTGTATTAAGTGCTGGGATACATACAGGAAAATCAGGTTGGATCAATGGGGCTCAGAGACATCATCAGGAATGGAATTTATTGAGGTCAGAGTTAGCTATGAAAATCTATGCAGCAAGAATGGCCTCTTCACAGACTCAGACCATCCAAACCACTCAGCCACAGCATCAGTGTCTGGTTTTCCCTGAAATGAGAAGAGAATGGCCAAGTGGCAAGAGCACGTCCTCGGGAGTCAGATGAGGAGAGCTCTAATCCAGCTCCACCACTTGTCTCCTATGTGACCTTGGGCAAGTTACTTAACTTCTCTGGGCCTCAGTTACCTTATTTGTAAAATGGGGATTAAGACTATGAGCCCCATATGGGACAGGGACTGTGTCCAACCTGATTACCTTGTATTTTCCCCAGTGCTTAGTACAGTACTTGGCACACAATAGGTGCTAAACAAATTCATTCATTCATTCAATTACATTTATTGAGTGCTTACTGTGTGCAGAGCACTGTACTAAGTGTTTGGGAAGTACAAGTTGGCAACATATAGAGACAGTTCCTACTCAACCACAGGCTCACTGTTTTTATTACTATTATTATTATCATTATTATTAAGTGGTGAGTGACCTCTGTGGTCAGATAAAAGGCAAAAGTGAGGGCAGATATGAAGTCCACAGGTTTTCAGCATATTTCCAGGTCTATTTATTATTATTAATAATAATAATGATAATAATAATAATTTTGGTATTTGTTACGTGCTTATTCTGTGCTTAGCACTGTATTAGGAACTGGGGTAGATACAAGACAGTAAGGTTGGACACAACACTTGTCCCACATGTCTCACAGTTTCAATCCCCATTTTACAGATGAGGTAACTGGGGCACAGAGAAGTGAAGTGACTTGTCCAAGGTCACACAGCAGACAAGTGGCAGAGGGGGTGGGTAAAAAGGGTGGGACTGAAGGGGGTGGTCCCTCTCAGGGTCGCACCTGGAGAGTTTCCAGTACTCTACCAGTCTCAGCTATGGGAGGGAGAGTCAAGCAGAGGTCTACCCATTCCGCTCCTAGCTTGGGCAGTGGCTAGGAAGTGGAAGGCAACCTATGTGCTGCTGGGCAGCAGCAGCATGAGAGAGGGTTGAGGGAGGAGACTCAAGTTTGCTGCGCGGAAGGTGGCAGTGGTAAACCAATTCTGGATTTTTACCAAGAAAACTCTATGGATGCACCATCAGAATGATTGCAAATGGAGAGCGGGGCACTCTGGCAAAGATGTGTCTGTGATGTCGCTATGGGTCGGAAACGACTGGACAGCAGAAGTCACGATAAGAGGGGGTTGGAAGGGGAAGGCAGAGAAGACAAATCACACCATTAGATATTTTTTTGCTGATGCTCATCAGTAGGAACGAAACATTATTTGCTTCTTCCCTGTGTGATAGGGATAGAAAAATCAGAGTTAGCGAATGGATCTCGGCCGTGAGTGCATTTCATTACACACAAACTGTCAAACAGATCCTCAGCGAGCCCCTGGACCAAATGAGACTTGTTTAGCTGGGTAGCTCAGACTCCGAAAGAAATCTGCAGCATGTTCTTCTGAATTTCTGTCCCAATTTATCGACGAGGTTCATCGAGGCCCCATGAAGATGGGATGAAGCAATATCACTTAACACTGGCAAAGACAATAATGAAAACTGATATATGTAATTGTAACTATGTGGTGCGCTGACTTAGAACTAAATGGAATTCCAACTTAATATTACTAAATGAATCCTTGAAATATGTGAAATGCTGAAATGGTGAGGAGCCACAGCATTCGCATATGCTGGCATGCTTGAGGAATTTGATATTAGAGAGGATTGAATCATTTTTATTTCATTTCTTCATTTGTCTAAGGTTTTAACCCCATCTCTGGCCTTAGAAAATGGAGGCTAAATGTGTTGAAACACCTCCCTAGGACACACTGGGTTTCCTCAAAAGCAGTATACGCATTCCAAATAGTCAAGCAGTTACACAACTAGAAATCTAGCAGTGGGGCCTAGTGGATAGAGCACGAATCTGGGAGTCAGGAGAACCCGGGTTCTAATCCCAGGTAATCTGCTATAATAATGATGGTATTTGGTAAGTGCTTACTATGTGCAAAGCACTGTTCTAAGCGCTGGGGGGATACAAGGTGATCAGATTGTCCCACGTGGGGCTCACAATCTTAATCCCCATTTTACAGATGAGGTAACTGAGGCACAGAGAAGTTAAGTGACTCACCCAAAGTCATACAGCTGACAAGTGGCAGAGTCGGAATTAGAACTATGACCTCTGACTCCCGAGCCCGGACGTCTTCCCACTTCACCTGCTTCACGGTCTGCTATGTGACCATGGGTAAATTGCTTTACTTCTCTGTGCCTCAGTTACCTCATCTGTAAAATGGGGATTAAGACTGTTAGCCCTATGTGGGGCAGGAACTGTGTCCAACCCAATTACCTTGTATCTTCCCCAGAGCTTAGTACAGTGCCCAGCGCATAGTAAGCACATAACAAATACCACAGTTATCATTAGTATTATAATTATTATTTCCCCATCACTCTTCACCTCCTTCATTCCCCATAACCGGCTTACTGTCCTCGTAAAACCCATCTCAAACACCTTACTTCTCTAATGCCAATCTACTGTCTGGACTGATGGCAATCTCATCTCTTTTGTTGTCTAACACCTTCGCTCTGGCCTGAAACTTTCTCGCTGCTCATATTTGAAGCCCTACTCAAGTCATATCTCCTTCAAGAAGCCTTCCCTGATCAACCTCTTATGTCTCCTCCTTATCTGCCCTCTTTGATGCATCACCTATGCAATTGGATCTGCTTCCCTTAAGCATTTTAATACCCCATGTCCAGTCCCACAAGACTTACAAAGATGTCCTTATACTCTGCCTTCTGCTCCCTCTGACTTATTTTAATATCTTTCTCCCCCACTAGACTGTAAGCTCCTTGAGTGCAAGGGATCCTGTGTACCAACTCTATTGTACTGTACTTCTCCAGATGCTTAGTACAGTGCTCTGCACACAGAATGCAATGGATTGTTTCCCCCAACTCATCAGTTCTCCCAAATTTCCCCAAAGAAAATACTTAATGACTTTAGAGGGATGGAGTTATGCTAGATTTGGGACCCAAATGGCTCATGATGTGTGAGCATCTATTCACCCCATTAAATGACAGGGGTTGGTGACAGTGGAAAGAGGAGTTTTGGCAATGGAAGTAATAGCAGCTGCAAGGAGGGGTCAACAAGGTAGCCCTGTGGAGTGACTGGGTTCTCTCTCACTGGGCCTGGAAGAAAGCTATCTCCTCTTCAGCTTTCCATGACCTGATCTCCCTCCAGCCTCACTGGGCCTCCTTCCTGAAGATCTCCCCAGATCAACTGCTCAGTAACGCTTCCCATCCACCTAATAATGAGTGAAGAGTTAAAACCTATAATGACTGACTACGACTTTTTCCATTTTCTGCCTAACTGATGGAGGACGCTAACTGACATTTTTAAGGAGACAGGCCTCATGAACAGACGTTTCTGGTGACCAACCAATGCCCTCATTGCATAAAAAAACAGATTCAAATCTGGTTTCAGGTGTAGGGGGGCTAATGAGGATGACAAAACTTATGGTGCCGTAGATAGAGCTCAGGCCTGGGAATCAGAAGGTCATGCTTTCTAATCCCCTTTCTGCCACTTGTCTGTTGTGTGATCTTGGGCAAGTCACTTCACTTCTCTGGGCCTCAGTTAACTCATCTGGAAAATGGGAATTAAGACTGTGAGCTCCACGTGGGATAACCTGACTTGTATCCACCCCAGAGCTTAGAACAGTGCTTGGCACATAGTAAGCACATAACAAACACCATTATTATTATTATTATTACTATTATTATTATTTGCCAGCTTGTACTTCCCAAGCACTTAGTACAGTGCTCTGCACACAGTAAGTGCTCAATAAATATGATTGAATGAATTATTTAGTACTGCAATGGCTGAAAGTATCAGTGAAGGATTATCAAGTTAGACTTTTGAGTCTGTACCAGAAAAGGCTCACGTATCCCTTTGCAGAATTTCTGAGGGAGCTTGATGAAAGTAATCAAGAACAGTTGCAATGGCAGCCCATAGGCAGTTAGTGATTTCAGTGCAGTTTCTACCTACTACCTACCATATCTGTCCAGAGTTCCAGTTACTTCAATCATAGAGAAGCAGCGTGGCTCAGTGGAAAGAGCCTGGGCTTGGGAGCCAGAGGTCATGGGTTCAAATCCCTGCTCTGCCGCTTGTCAGCTGTGTGACTTTGGGCAAGTCATTTAACTTCTCTGGGCCTCAGTTACCTCATCTGTAAAATGGGGATTGATTGTGAGCCCCACAAGGGACAACCTGATCACCTTGTATCCTCCCCAGTGCTTAGAACAGTGCTTTGCACATAGTAAGCACTTAACAAATACCAAAATTATTATTATTATTATTATTTATTGAGCACTTACTGTGTGCAGAGCACTGAACTAAGTGCTTGGAAGTACAATTCAGCTACAAATAGAGACAATCCTTGCCCACAAAGGGCTCATAGTCTAGAAGGGATGAGTCCTTGAGTTCCTATCACTTTTCCCTTTCCATTCCAGGGAAGGCCAAAACTTGTACCCAGTAAATGGGGAGACCAGAAAGGAGGGGAGCCTCCTCCCACCCACTGTGGGCTCTGGAGCCACAAAGAGTTTTACAAAGGTTGCTCTCTCCTTCTCCTTGACTCTCCCTGGCCAACATTCTCTCATAAAGATGTTTCTCTTCAATTTTAAAGTTCACTGGAGAATAGCAAAAAGTTTTTAACAATGAATACTAAGGCTTACAATGGTTGTAATGATCTGTTCTTTTGTGTGTGTGTCTTTGGGCCTGGACTATTTCATTTGATAGAATTTTCACAACCAGCAACATGTTTCACCATTTTGAATTTTACGAATTTTCTATTATCTTGTTGCCCTTCTCCTCTCCCCTTCCAAAAGGCATTAGATGTGGATAAATGAATCCTGCTTTTGTGGCACTCATCCCATTCCATCTTCAACTTCCAAACAGTTTGGAAATAATCCCCATGATAATGAAATCCTGTCAAAACTTGGAATCTCAAATGTTGACAATAAAATGGTAATGCAAGTCCCTCAAGTCACTTTGGTCATATCTGAGAAGTTGCATGGCCTCGTGGAAAGAGCATGGGCCTGGTCAAGCGCTTAGTACAGTGCTCTGCACACAGTAAGTGCTGAATAAATGATTAAATGAATGAGGATCTTCATTGTCATAATTAATCATATTTAACACAGTGCTTACTGAGTTCTAGCCCTGGTTTCACCACTTGTCTGCTGTGTGACCTAGGGCAAGTCACTTGGCTTCTCTAAACTCAATTACCTCATCTGTAATGTGGGGATTAAGACTGTGAGCCCCACATGGAACATTGACTACGGCCAACCTAATCAGCTTGTATCTACTTCCCCAGCACTTAGTACAGTGCCTGTAACATAGTAAGCATTTAACAAATGCCAATTTAAAAAATCTGTTGTTTTTATGGACCAGGAGACCTGCACAAGATTTCTGGTAGGTTTCTGCATTCCATTTCTCTTACAATAGTCTTCCCTAAAAAGTCCTGTGTGATTACAATAGGCCCTGGTTTTATTCTAAAAAATTAATAACACTTTGAGGAGAATTGGAGAAATTGGGCAACAAGCGTCTCACATCACAGCTTTGTTGAAAGACGAATTTTCATGAATAGGATGCAAAAGTGCTTTGAAGGATTATCTTCACAGAACAAGCGATTTCAGAGCTTTTGACAGTCAGAAGTTAAAACTGCATAGTTAAAGGAAACGAGGGCAGAAGGCAACTCTGGCTAGAGAGACTGAATAGATATTCAGCCGTGCTGCTGAAATCTAGGCAGGGGCCGTGCGGGAGGCTAGATTCTGCTTATTGCATTAAGGCTCATTCCAAAGAGTTTGGGTCCATTCTGTGGGCCAATTGCCAAGAAGCAGTCAGAGAGGAGCGATGTAGAACGGCAACATGGCGCTCTATAAATACATTTTCCAATTAGCCATAAGTGCTTATTCATCAAGGAATGCTACAGTCTTTTGGCTACTGGGCTTTGCAAGCAGCTGTATAATTGGCAATTGAGACTCATCAATGAGCTGCTAGGATGCCCAATCCTATAATTGTTGACACTCCAAAATTTCTCCTGAATTTGTCCTTCTGCATTAGAGGGAATATGTGAAGTGTTAGTGACTACAAATTTGATTCGCTGGTAGCCGTCAAATGTTCTCATCGGCTCTTAGCGCTAATATTTTTGTCCGGTACTGAGCTACATGCTCAGGTTTTAGGGCGTTGGAAAACTGGCACTTTAGTTTTTAACCATTAAAGCCCTGATTGTTAGGCTGCCTTCAATCATATCCTGCTGGCTAGACCAGGCTAAGTTCTTAGACAGCAGTGTGGAAGACTCAGAAGGAAATAGCATACTTGCCTGTAAAATAAAAACCATGTAGGTGGCCCAGGTATTTTATCTCATTGAACTTTCCCAGAGAATCAAAGGATGGTTCCTTAGTACTACTTAATTTTCAAGAATGGGAGGTAATTTATATTAATTATTTGGTGCCAGTTTGAATTAAGGGACCAGCTTGTAAGATGATGAATATATATTTTATGTCGTGAAAATAGTTTAGGTTCATCTTCCTAAGACATTTACACTGACTCCTCAATGGAGCGTGATTACCCATGTCTGGAATTGCATGTAATAAGGATTTTTTAGCGTTATATCCATGAACGAGGAGCCAGTATTTTCTTAATTCAGAGCTGAGAAGAGATTGGGGGTGAAGGGAGGTCAGACAGATGGCGAGAGAAGGGTCAGGCAGATGGAGGGGCGAGGGGGGGAATTGGGAGAAAGCTGGGGACAGAAGGAGGAGACAGAAGGATGGGAGGGAGCTCTGTCATCCGTCCAGCGCCTGCTCCTGACTTAGATGTGCCTTAGCCATTGCCAGAGGCTGCCCATTGGAGGTCGATGGGTGGAGAGAACGAATCTTCTGGAATTGTCAGAGAGCACCTTGCACAGTAGCAGCAGCAGCAGTTTCAATCTAGAGCCAGAACTGGGCTGTTGGCAGAGATCTCAACATTGTCTCTGTTCTCCTGCTCTCCTGGCTAGCTGTCCTGGCTCAGCTCCAAACAACCCAAATATCAGGCACAGGATATGGACTGGAGGCCATGATATGGACATATCTGATCCAGGTGATTTTTCCATTCTTGCTTCTAGAATTTAACCATATTCTTGCACTGGTAAATAGGATTACTGCTTTTGCAGCCCTATTTTAACTGCCGAGTCTACCCAAGACCTGACTCTAAGGGTTTCCGATCCAAAGAGCAGGCATCTGACGGGGTTACCCGTGAAATGGGGAGAGAGCTGCTAAAATCGGCATTCTGATAATACTCCACAGCATCTTCTGGCAACCCATCTAGAATATGTTTGTAGAGAGGCAAGAGGGTGTGGTTACAAATACAGTGACATAGGAAAATGGAGACATTTGAAAAAAATTAATTAGGCCTTCTAATCTTAGAATGAATAATGAGCTAGATTCTTCAGCTGTGAGCCTCCTGGGGGTTCATTCATTCATCCAATCATATTTACTGAGTGCTTACTGTATGCAGAGCACTGTACCAAGCACTTGGGAGAGTACAATAAAACAATAAACAGTAACACCGTAACCCCAGAGCGCAAGAAGGGAATGCACCCCTCCCTGTTTCCACAGAAAATCACCACTTGGGCCAAAGAGATCTGGGCAAGTAATAATAATAATAATAATAATGGCATTTGTTAAGTGCTTACTATGTGTCAAGCACTTTTCCAAGAGCTGGGGAGGATACAAGGTAATCAGGTTGCTTCACATTGGGCTCATAGTCTTAATCCCCATTTTACTGATGAGGTAACTGAGGCCCAGAGAAGTTAAGTGACTTGCCAAAGTCACACAGCTGACAAGTGGCAGAGCCGGAATTAGAACCCATGACCTCTGACTCCCAAGCCCGTGGTCTTTCCACTGAGCCCCACTGCTTCTCTTTCAGTTCTGCCACAATCGGTATTTTGCCTATGTGTATGGGCTGGATCATTGTTGGGAATTAGTAACTTTTGTCCTGGCACCTCAAGTCTGACTGGATACTTTGTGGTTGGAAAAAACAGTTAAAAGCAGGCAAGCAACATGGCCTAGTGGAAAGAGCATGGGCTGGGAGTCAGAGGACCTGGGCCCTAATCCCTGCTCTACCACTTGCTTGCTGTGTGACTTTGTGGAAGTCAATTAACTTCTCTGTGCCTCAGTTTCCTCAACTGTAAAATGGGGATTCAATACCCACTCTCCGTTTTAGACTGTGAACCCCATATGTGACAGGGACTGTGTCCAATCTGGTTAACTTGTGTCTATCCCAGTGCTTAGAAGACTGCTTGACACATAGTAAGTGCTTAATACCATTAAAAAGAGCACCCCAGCCTGAGTCTTCCTTAACACCGAATTTTGAGAGAATGCAGTAAACAGCACAGGGTGCTTAGTTGGCTCTCAATAATGATAATAAGTGCATTTGTTAAGCATTTAATATACTGAGCCTTGTAGTAAGTTCTTGGGTAGATCCAAGATAGTTACATTGGACACAGTTGCTGTTCCACTTGGAACCCCTGGCTCTACTTAGGTGTCCTGCCACCATCTCAAACTAAACCCGTCCCAAACAGAACTTCTCATCTTTCCACTCAATCCTCTCCTTCTCCTGCCTTCTCCTTCACTGTAGACAACACCATTATCATGTCTCAGAAGCCTTTAATCTTGGCATTATCCTAGACTCATTTCTCTCATTCAACCGGCATATTCAGGCTGACACCAAATTCCACTGTTTCTACCTTCAAAATATCTCCAGAATTACCCTGTCCTCTCCATCCATACCTGCTAACACGCTGATCCAAGCACTTATCATTTCCCATCTCCACTACAGCATCAGCCTCCTCGCTAATCTCTCCCGCCTCCTGTCTCTCCCCTCTCTAGTCTACACTTCACTTTGCTGCTCAGATCTTCCCACATACTTAGGGGCTCTCTGGCTTATAGGACAAGTGGAAACTTTGCTTCCAGAGGAGAATATCTGGCTGGAACAGTTGACACAGTGTTCAAGAAAAGGGAACTGAGGGAGAGTGCATATCATGGGTTTAAATTGTGACACAAACATTCCTTAAACCAGCTCCTTTAGAAGACAGTTATTTGTTACAAACATTAAGGGCCTCAGAATAACAACTACTTGGGATGCTTCTGCCCAGGAGTGAGAACAAGAAAACAAACTAATTCATGCTTTCAATTCTATTTTCAATGTGGTTCGTTTGCATATTCTTTAAAAAAGAAGAGGATTATAATTATGGTACAAAAGGAATTGAAATGTACAGCATTAAAAGGCAGTCATACTAAATGAAATTGAGAGTAACCTCTATGATATTTATAATCTCACCCTATAGATCTGACACTTGTCATCCAGATATATAAGACCACATTCTTGTGGCCAAGGTCCTGCCACTGAACATAGTAGACTAAAAACTGTGAAATCAGTATTTCTGCTATAATCAGAAAATCCCTGTTCGAAGGAAAATGAAAGGAGGAATGTTACAGAGCAATCTCTAGATTATAAACTTCTCATGGGCAGGGAGCATATCTACTTATTCTATTGTAATATACTCTCCCAAGAGCTTAATACAGTAGGTGCACAAAGAAAATGAAAATGCCAGTGTATGATTGATCTCCCCTGTTGTGCTGTCATGACACCACAAGGCACTCGGATTTAAGAGAAATCTTGTACAGTTCCATGGCCCTCCCAACTGTGGTTTCTTGTCCCTGTGTCTTTGGGCCCATCTCCTCCCTGTAGGGATGTGTACCCACGTCTCTCTCTGGATCTCTGATATCCTCGCCCTTTCTCTCCTTCCTCTAATTCCCACATCTGTATTTTTCCCAGAAGTTAGTACAGTGCTCTACACAAAGTAAGTGCTTAATAAAATACTACTACTACTACTATTACTAATACTACTAGTGAAGCAGCATGGCTTAGTAGTTAGAGCATGGTCCTGGAGGTCAGAAGGTCATGGGTTCAAATCCCAGCTCTGCCTCTTATCTGCTGTGTGACCTTGATAAATCACTGTATGTCTCTGTGGCTCAGTTCCCTCTTCTGTAAAATGGGGATTGAGACTGTGAGCCCCATGTGGGACAGGGAATGTGGCCAACCCGATTTGCTTGTATCCATCCCAGCACTTAGTACTGTGCCTGGCACAAAGTAAGTGCTTAACAAATATCACAAGAATCATTATTATAACTACTATAGCTATATCTGCTGTCATCTCAGGCCATTGGTCATACCCCCACGCCCCCCAATTTACTTGGAGCTCCCTAATGGCTCAGTGGCAAGAACCCAGGCTTGGGAGTCAGAGGTCATGGGTTCTAATCCCAGCTCCACCATTTGTCAGCTGTGTGACTTTGGGCAAGTCACTTAACTTCTCTGTGCCTCAATTACCTCATCTTTAAAATGGGGATGAAGACTGTGAGTCCCATGTGGGACAACCTGATCACCTTGCATCCTTGTATCACCTTGTATGTTGCCAACTTGTACTTCCCAAGCGCTTAGTACACTGCTCTGCACACAGTAAGCACTCGATAAATACGATTGATTGATTGATTGTATCCCCCCAGTGCTTAGAACAGTGCTTCACACATAGTAAGCGGTTACAAATACCATTGTTATTAATGCATAATCAGTGAACCTTGAATTCAAATGGTCCCTAAAGGGTTAGAACCAATCAGGTCATCCTCTGTCCAGCTTCTGACCCCTTCATAATAATAATAATAATGATGATGGCATTTATAAAGTGCTTACTATGTGCAAAGCACTGTTCTAAGCACTGGGGAGGTTACAAAATGAGCAGGTTGTCCCACAGGGGGCTCACAGTCTTAATCCCCATTTTACAGATGAGATAACTGAGGCACAGAGAAGTTGAGTGACTTGCCCAAAGTCACACAGCTGACAATTGGCAGAGCCAGGATTTGAACCTCTGACCTCTGACTCCAAAGCCCGTGCTCTTTCCACTGAGCCATGCTGCATCTGGCTGCAACCTCCAGCCAGGGCAGGCCAGAAGAGGACCGACGCCGGGATCACCAAAAATGGAATTGTCCTTGGGATTGCGGCAGGGGGGTGATGGAAGGGAAAATCAAAAGTGTGGATGGACATTCCTGCAGATACTGAACACAGTCATTTCTACTAGAGAACTTGTTTTCCCTCTGTGTGTTGGAGAGACACTATTGAAAAATTAGGGAATGTTTTTTCTACGACACACTTGTCTCAGTTCCACCACTTGTTTCAGCTCCGTCACTTGTCTGCTGCATGACCTTGGGCAAGTTACTTCACTTCTCTGTGACTCAGTTCCCTTGTCTGTAAAATGGGGATTAAGAATAGGAGTCTCGTGTGGGACAGGGACCATATAATAATAATAATGATGGTATTTGTTAAGTGTTTACTATATGAAGGAGCACTGTTCTAAGCGCTGGAGGGGGAATAAAAAGTGATCAGGTTGTCCCACGTGGGGCTCACAGTCTTAATCCCCCTGATATGACCGTATTTTATCTACCCCAGCATTTAGTACAGTGGCTGGCACTAAGTGCTTAATGAAGACTACAATTATCTTTAATGGCATCAGAAGAAATGGCTGTGAACAGGGAAATGACACCTGTCAAGGTCCCCATACTATAACACGATTTCTCCTTAACCTGAGGACCTTCAAGATCGTAATATGTTCGTTCCAGGAGACGTGTCCATATTAGGCTATCATTACCAACTTTCTGATCACACCACAATTACAGGATTTTCTTGCTGCCCATGACAAATGCTACAGAGGAGAAACCACTCATGTGAAATGTCCTTTTGGGCAAAGAGAGCAGTAGAAAACAACTGAATTAGCTTGGGGAATGATTAAAAGTTCATTCTTGTGGTTTCAGGGCCTCCAGACGGATGAGTCAATGGCAACATTAGTGGGTGAATGACTTCACATTGTACTCAGTCATCCAGACGGACTGACATTGCACGTGATGTCCCTGCTATTGCTGAAAAGTTATGTGCAACATCTTTTCAGTATTAAAATATTTACAGTTTTGAACAGAGAACTCTTCTTTCACAAAGCCTTAAATCGTGATAGGCTCCCTCAAGATACTGCTCCCCCTCCCCAAGATCCTCCAGATGAAAATTAAGAACATTAATCATTAACTGAGGGCCAACAAACAATTGCAAAGAAGACAGAATGAGGTGTTGTTTCTATCCTGGGGCCACACAGTCTACATTATGTCACCTACTGCGGTGATAGAATTTCTCATACGCTGCCACCAAAGGGAGACTCTGTCCAGTTAGCACTGAACGTACCTCGCGTATTCGCTTTTTTCTCTAATGATTTACTAAACATTTTTAAATGGTCTGAATAAGTATATTTGGACATATTGGCGGTCTTCTAAGAGGACTGTATTTGTTCTCAATACCTCGTGGCTCAGTGATATCTGAGGCAGTATACAGACAGTTGTAATTATAGCCTATGGAGGCTGTAATTGTCAAACAAAAGGGAATTCAATCAGGTCAAAACAGAATTTGAAAGCCATTAAAGCGAGGCTGGTTGGCCTGATGGTGCAGAAGCCTCTCATTGCTGCGTTAATTGGTAGTCACAGATGTGGGCAGAGAACAAGAAGCTCCTGGTAGTGGGGTGAAAGGCAACTGACATAATTATCCCAGGCTGGTGCAGAAGGGGCACTGCAGAAGGGCTAGTGTTTGCCACACAAGAGAAGGCACTGATTTCAGCTGTCAGTACCCTGGTCCAATGCAGTCAGATAAAAGGGGTGAACACTAAAACAAGACAAAGGCTCATTTCTACTCCTAGTATTGATTGCAGTGCTTCTTTTTTGTTTAATGGTATTTGTTACTTGTTTACTAAGTGGCAAGCACTGGGGTTGATACCAGCTAATCACCTTGGACAAATCCAAATCCTGTATATATGTATATATGTTTGTACATATTTATTACTCCATTTATTTATTTATTTTACTTGTACATATCTATTCTATTTATTTTATTTTGTTAGTATGTTTGGTTTTGTTCTCTGTCTCCCCCTTCTAGACTGTGAGCCCACTGTTGGGTAGGGACTGTCTCTATATGTTGCCAACTTGTACTTCCCAAGCGCTTAGTACAGTGCTCTGCACACAGTAAGCACTCAAATATGTTTGATTGATTGATTGATTGGACACAGTCCATGTCCCACGTGGGACTCACAGTCTTAATTCCCATTTTAAGGATGAGGTAACTGAGGCAGAGAAGTTAAGTGACTTGCCCGAGGTCACACAGCCGACAAGAGGGGGGAACCGGGATTAGAATCCAGGTTCTTCTGACCCCCAGGCCCATAAGCACTTACTACTACTAATAATAATGATGGCCTTTCTTAAGCGTTTAGTATGTGCAAAGCACTGTTCTAAGCACTGGGGAGGTAACAAGGTGATCAGTTTGTCTCAAGGGGGCTCACAGTCTTAATCCTCATTTTACAGATGAGGTAACAGGCACAGAGAAGTGAAGTGACTTGCCCAAAGTCACACAGCTGACAATTGGCGTAGCCAGAATTTGAACTCATGACCTCTGACTCCGAAGCCCAGGCTCTTTCCACTGAGCCACGCTGCTTCAGCACTGAACTGAGTGTTGGGGTTGATTCAGTTCAATCATATCAGTCTGAGTCCCTAGTCCACATGAGCTCACAGTCTAAGGAGGAGGGCGAACAGGTATTTAATCTCCATTTTACCAATGAGGAAACTGAGGTACAGAGAAGTTAAGTGCCTTGCCTGTGGTCACATAGCAGGAAAGTGTCAAGTATAAAGATGTATATCTAAGAGCAATGGGGAGAAGGGCAAGTACAAAGGTGCTTTAGGTGATACAGAAATATTGAAGTGAAAGTTGGGATCACAGAACAGACATAAGAAAAACAGAGAAGCAGAGTAGCCTAGTGGAAAGACTACAGCCCTGAGAGACAGAGGACCACGATTCGAATCCTAGTCATGCCACTTGTCTGCTATGTGACCTTGGGCAAGCCACTTAAGCTGTCTTTGCCTCAGTTTCCTCATCTGTAAAATCTACACATCAAGACATATCTACCTGGTTGTACTTCCGACACCTCAAATTAAACATGTCCAAACTGAACTCCTTACCTTCCCACCCAAAACTTGTCCTCCCCCATCTTTCCCATCACTGTAAACAACATCATTATAATCCTTATCTCACAAGCTTAAAATCTTGGGCTGTACTCAACTCGTCTTTCTCACTCCAGCCACATATGCAATCTGTCACCAAATCCTGTTGGTTCTTCCTTCACAACATTGCTAAAATGTGTCCTTTCCTCTCCATCGAAACTGCTACTATTTCTGATTCATTCATTCATTTATTCAGTCATATTTACTGAGGACTTACTGTGCACAGAGCACCCAAGCACTTATCCTATCCTGCCTTGACTACCTCACCTGCCTCCTCGCTGACCTCCCAGCCTCCTGTCTCTCCCCATTCCAGTCCATATTTCACTCTGCTGTATGGCTCATTTATCAGTAAAAACATTCATTCCACATCCCCCCTATCCCCAAGACCCTCTAGTCATTGCCCATCCACCTCTGCATCAAACAAAAAACTCCTTACCATTGGCTTTAAAGCACTCGATCCGCTCTCCCCATCCAACCTCACCTCACTAATCTTCTACTACAGCCCCAACCCAAACATTCAATTCCTCTAGCATCAGTTTACTTATTGTGCCCCATCTTATTTATCTTGCTGCCTTCCCCTTTCTCATGCCGCCGCCATTTCATTGCTAAAACTACTGTATTGTACTATCACAAGCATTTAGTACAGTTCTCTGCACATTCATTCATTAAATCATATTTATTGAGCACTTACTGTGTGCAGAGCACTGTACTAAGCACTTGGGAAGTACAAGTTGGCGCCATAGAGAGACAGTCCCTACCCAACAATGGGCTCACAGTCTAGAAGGGAGAGACAGATGACAAAACAAAACATGTAGACAGGTGTCAAAATTGTCAGAATAAATAGAATTAAAGCTATGTGCACATCATTAACAAAATAAATAGAATAGTAAATATGTACAAGTAAAATAGAGTAATAAATTCATTCATTCAATTGTATTTATTGAGCGTTTACTGTGTGCAGAGCACTGTACTAAGTGCTTGGGAAGTACAAGTTCCCAAGCACTTGAAGAAGCAGTGTGGCTCAGCGGAAAGAGTCCAGGCTTTGGAGTCAGAGGTTATGGGTTCAAATCCCAGCTCCACCGATGGGCAGCTGTGTGACTTTGGGCAAGTCACTGCACTTCTCTGGGCCTCAGTTCCCTCATCTGTAAAATGGGGATTAAGACTGTGAGCCCCCCGTGGGACAACGTGATCACCTTGTAGCCTCTCCAGCTCTTAGAACAGTGCTTTGCACGTAGTAAGTGCTTAATAAATGCCATCATTATTATTATTATTATTATTACAAGTTGGCAACATATAGAGATGGTCCCTACCCAACAACAGGCTCACAGTCTAGATCTGTACAAATATATACAAGTGCTCTGGGGAGGGGAAGAAGGCAGAGTGGGGGTGATGGGGAGAAGGAGAGGATAAAGGGGGCTTAGGCTGGGAAGGCCTCCTGGAGGAGGTGAGCTCTCAGTAGGGCTTTGAAGGGAGGAAGAGAGCTAGCTTGGCAGATGTGTAGACGGAGGGCATTCCAGACCAGGGGAAGGATGTGGGCCAGGGGTCGATGGCAGGACAGGTGAGGATGAGGCACAGTGAGGAGGTTAGTGGCAGAGGAGTGGAGGGTGTGGGCTGGGCTGTAGAAGGAGAGAGGGAGGTGAGGTAGGAGGGGGCGAGGTGATGGAGAGCCTCGAAGCCGAGAATGAGGAGTTTTTGCTTGATTTGTAGGTTGACAGGCAGCCACTGGAGATTTTTGAGAAGGGGAGTAATATGCCCAGAGCGTTTCTGTACAAAGATAATCCGGGCAGCAGAGTGAAGTATAGACTGAAGCTGGGAGAGACAGGAGGATGGGAGATCAGAGAGGAGGCTGATGCAGTAATCCAGTTGGGATAGGATGGGATATTGAACCAGCAAGATAGCGGTTTGGATGGAGAGGATAGGGCAGATCTTGGCGATGTTGTGTAGGTAAGACCGGCAGGTTTTGGTGACAGATTGGATGTGTGGGGTGAACGAGAGAGTGGAGTCGAGGATGACACCAAGGTTGCGGACTTGTGAGATGGGAAGGATGGTAGCGCTGTCAACAGTGACGGGAAAGTCAGGGAGAGGGCAGGGACTGGAAGGGAAGATAAGAAGTTCAGTCTTGGATATATTGAGCTTTAGATGGCAGGCAGACATCCAGATGGAGATGTCCTGAAGGCAGGAGGAGATACAAGCCTGGAGGGAGGAAGAGAGAGCAGGGGCAGAGATGTAGATTTGGGTGTCATCAGTGTAGAGATGATAGTTGAAGCTGTGGGAGCGAATGAGTTCACCAAGGGAGTGAGTGTAGATAGAAAACAGAAGGGGACCAATAACTGACCCTTGAGGAACCCCTACAGTAAGAGGATGGGAGGGGGAGGAGGAGCCTGCAAAGGAGACTGAGAATGAATGGCCGGAAAGATAAAAGGAGAACCAGGAGAGGATGGAGTCTGTGAAGCCAAGGTTGGATAGCGTGTTGAGGAGAAGGGAGTGATCCACAGTGTCGGAGGCAGCTGAGAGGTCAAGGAGGATTAGGATAGAGTAGAAGCTGTTGGATTTGGCAAGCAGGAGGTCATTGGTGACCTTTGAGAGGGCAGTTTCGGTGGAGTGTAGGGGACAGAAGCCAGATTGGAGGTGGTCAAGGAGAGAATCGGCTCATAGTATATTGCGTATAGTAAATGCTCAGTAAAAATCATTGTTTGACTGAGTAAATTGTATTCCATCCTACTTAGACTATGTGCCCTATGTGGATAGGGACTATATTCAACTTGATTATCTTGTATTTACCTCAGAGCTTAGTACAGGGCTTGGCACATAGTGAGGACTTAAATACAAAAAAAAAAAAAAAGACAAACTTCACCAGGTTCCTTAATGTCCACTTAATATCACACCTTTAGGCAGTTTGGCTTCCCTGAATCATTTTCCTGCTTTTTTTGTATAACAGTGCATCACTGAGTGAAACTGTGCTATGGTACGATTTGTTAACTGCTTTCAATCCAGGGTTACCAATAAGAATACTTGTTTGAATGCAGTGCTTCGTTGTACAATTTGGTACATGACTCCAGTCATCTTCAGTATTATTGTCAGACTTCAGTGCCATCCTGATTGTGCATAATGATTTTCAATTTTTTCTTGGGTTTGCACATCCATAGTAATTCAACACTTATACTGGACTAATTATTTTTTGCTCCCAAATAAAAAAAAATTACCAGTGCATATCAGTTTTGTTTTTTTGTTTTTGTTTTTTACAATACTCTTTTCCTCTCACCTACTTATTTTCTGGCCAAAATGTCCCCAGAAACTTTTTGTAAATAAGTGGGTTTATTCATTCTACTACTTTCACTAGTTAGATCATTTCTGTATAACCCCTCACATCACGATTCTGCAAGAGTCTAGTAATTACCATGGCAACTGCAGCATGTGGTACATATGCCACCTCCAAAAAACAAAGCATCCTCTTTTAAAAAATACACATTAATTTGTAATGCAAAATCAGTTATACACCAGAACCAATAGCATAGAGTGTACATCTACTGAGTGGAGAGCACCAAACTAGGCACTTGGGAAGCATGCAAAAGTAGTTTGTTATTTCTTAGAGATTACTGAAGAAAAATAGGTCTCCAAGTGAGCATATTTTCCTCCATTTGAGGTCACAGACAGTTAGTTCATGCTGAACTAACCTCTTTCCTGCCTTCTCTCTCTCTCAAACACATATTGATTTGTTTTAAAAATGATTTTTTTTGGCAAATTGAAAAAAATGGGAAGGATTCGGTTTCAACGGAAAAGTGCAAAGGTCAGTAAGAGCGTGCATGGTTCTGTGAGGCATTTGCTGCTGTCTGGGTGATTATTATACTACCATGGGGATTCATTAAAATGGAGTCTATTGTTGTTACATTGAATAAGGCTCTCCATAAATTCTCCTTCCAGTCTGCCAGTAGACAAGTCCATATGTAATGCTTAAATACAACTTCAGTGTTTGCTTGCTTCTGAGCTTCAGTATATCTGGATATTACTCCTATATTACTCTGTGTATACTTTGTTCTCCTAAAGGCTAGAGTTACATTTTAGATGATCCCTGAATTAAGGAAACCTTGCATTATGGTTCACAGGCCAATGTCACGCATGTGGACACTTTCATCCTATACCTTGTCACAGGCTATCTTGATACATGCACGTTCCTGTTACCCTAACAGAGTCCTATCCAAATGGGGAGTGAAAATAATAATAATGATGGTATTTGTTAAGTGCTTACTATGTGCCAAGTACTGTTCTGAATGAACTGAGCATAAAGTTTTATATTTTCATATATACTACCCTTTGGATTTGAAGAGCATGCTGCTTATGTTGAGATTTTTGTCAAGATGCACAAGAGAAACTGATAAGACTCATACATGATGATGATGAAAATGGTATTTTTTAAGCACTTACTACATTTCAAGCACTGTTCTAAACGCCAGAGTAAATACAAGCTAATCATGTTGGCTGCCTTCCTTGTCCAGTCTTAATCCCCATTTTACAAATGAGGGAACTGAAGCACAGTTAAATTAAGTGACTTGCCCAAGGTCACACAGCAGACAAGTGGCAGAGCCAGGCTTAGAATTCAGGTCCTTGCTCCCAATCCTGTGTTCTATGTGTGTTTGTATATGGCCATGTGGTCGTGTATTCATAAAATTTCACTTGATCCCTATAATTTCACTAAAGACCATTATTGACAGAGCATGGTGCCAACATAACATTAAGATTTTTGCACTTGGATCTGTGACCTTTGGGCTTTGGGTATTCACACCACCCTCAATTCCTCAGCATTTATGTATGTATCTATTAATAAGATATTATGAATTATATATTTCCCTTATAGACTGTGAGCCCACTGTTGGGTAGGGACCGTATCTATATGTTGCCAACTTGTACTTCCCAAGCGCTTAGTACAGTGCTCTGCACACAGTAAGTGCTCCATAAATACGATTGAATGAATGAATGAATATTTATGTTAATATCTGCTTCCCCCTTTAGACTGTAAGCTCACTGTGGGCAAGGAACATGCTTACCAACTCTGCCCACCATGGGTCTGCGCTGGGGTCTTTATTAAGTGCTACATACAGAGCACTGCACGTAGTGGTTGCTCAATTATGGTTATTACTAAATGTAAGCTCCCTGAAATGTAAGCTCCTCGATGGTAGGGATCATGACTGCAGGGTATTGTACTCTCCCAAGCACTTAGTTCAGTCCTCTGCACAGAGTAATCACTAAATATGCACTATTGGTTGATGGGCCAGCTATGGAATTTCAACTTCTATGTTAGAAGGTAACACCTTTTGAAACATCTTCACCCATTTAGATTCCCTTGTCTCTGTGTTGAGAATGGAGCCTTCTCCCCTATTCAGTGATACTGTTGCCTTGTGAATGGGCCCATAATTGACTTTATCATATTCATTGAGTGCTTACTATCTGTGCAGAACACTGTACTATATCCTTGGGAGAACATAAATCAGAATAGTTGGTAAACATGTTTCCTGCCCACAGTGAGCTCACTCTTCAGAGATGAGTAGAAATTCTTGGTTTGATTTCAAACTGCGTAGCTTTGGGTCTTGGCATTCACTCAATCGCATTTATTGAGTGCTCACTGTGTGCAGAGCACTGTACTAAGCGCTTGGAAAGTACAAGTTGGCAACATATGGAGATGATCCCTACCCAACAGCGGGCTCACAGTCTAGAAGGGGGAGACAGACAACAAAACAAAATATAGTAACAAAATAAAATAAATAGAATAGTAAATATGTACAAGTAAAATAGAGTAATAAATCAGTACAAACAAATATACAGGTGATGTGGGGAGGGGAAGAAGGTAGGACGGGGATGGGGAGGGGGAGAGGAAGGAGGGGGCTCAGTCTGGGAAGGCCTCCTGGAGGAGGTGAGCTCTCAGTAGGACTTTGAAGGGAGGAAGAGAGCTAGCTTGGTGGATGTACGGAGGGAGGGCATTCCAGGCCAGGGGGATGACATGGGCCGGGGGTCGATGGCGGGACAGGTGAGAACGAGGCACGGTGAGGAGATGAGCGGCAGAGGAGCGGAGGGTGTGGGCTGGGTTGGAGAAGGAGAGAAGGGAGGTGAGATAGGTGGGGGCGAGGTGATGGACAGCCTTGAAGCTGAGGGTGAGGAGTTTCTGCCTGATGCGTAGGTTGATTGGTAGCCACTGGAGATTATTGAGGAGGGGAATAACATGCCCAGAGCGTTTCTGCACTAATCATATTTACTGAGCAATTACTGTGTACATAGTCCTGTACTAAGTGCTTGGAAACAGAATTGGTAGACACATTACCTGCCCACAAAGAGTTTACAGTCTGGAGGAGGAGCTTACAGTCTAGGGATTTGCACACACTACTTATCTTAGTCTGTATTCCACTGTATAGGTTGCAGTTAGCCTCTTTCTCCTTACACTTAGTCCCTTAGGGAACTCATCTATTCCCGTGACCTTAACTATCAACTCTATGCAGATGACTCCCAAATCTATCTTGGTTGCCCTGACCTCTCAACTCTGCAATCTCACATCTCCTCCTGACTCCAAGACATATAATATTAATTATTATTATTATGGTATTTGTTAAGCACTTACTATGTGTCAGGCACTTTTCTAAGCACTGGTGAAGATACAAGGTAATCAGGTTGGACACAGTCCCTGTCCCATGTGGGGTTCACAGTCTCAAATCCCCATTTTACAGATGAGAGACGTGAGACCCAGAGAAGTGAAGTGACTTGCCCAACCTTGGTGTCATCCTTGACTCCACTCTCTCATTTACCTCACACATCCAATCCATCACCAAAACCTGCCGGTCTCACCTCTGAAACATCACCAAGATGCGCCCTTTCCTCTCCATCCAAACTGCTACCTTGCTGGTTCAATCTCTCATCCTTTCCCAACAGGATTACTGCATCAGCCTCCTCTCTGATCTCCCATCCTCCTGCCTCTCCCCACTTCAGTCTATACTTCCCTCTGCTGCCCGGGTTATCTTTGTAAAGAAATGCTCTGAGCATGTTACTCCCCTCCTCAAAAATTTCCAGTGGTTGCCTGTCAACCTACAAATTAGGCAAAAACTCCTCACTCTCGGCTTCAAGTCTCTCCATCACCTCGCCCCTTCCTACCTCACCTCCCTTCTCTCCTTCTACAGCCCAGCCCACACCCTTTGCTCCTCTGCGCTAACCTCCTCATTGTACCTTGTTCTCACCTGTCCCGCCATCGACCCCTGGCCCATGTCCTTCTTGTGGCCTGGAATGCCCTCCCTCCCCACAGCTGCCAAGCTAACTCTCTTCCTCCCTTCAAAGCCCTACTGAGAGTTCACCTTCTCCAGGAGACCTTCCCAGATTGAGCCCCCCTTTTCCTCTTCTCCTCCCCATCCCCCCGCCCTACCTCCTTCCCCTCCCCACAGCACCTGTATATATATTTGTACAGATTTATTACTCTATTACTTGTACATATTTACTATTTATTTTGTTGCTGTGAAAATAGCTTTAATTCTATTTGTTCTGACGATCTTGACACCTGCATGTTTTGTTTTTTCGTCCGTCTCCCCCTTCTAGACTGTGAGCCCGTTGTTGGGTGGGGACCGTCTCTATATGTTACTGACTTGTACTTCCCAAGCACTAAGTACAGTGCTCTGCACACAGTAAGCGCTCAATAAATATGATTGAATGAATGAATGCATGCATGAATGAATGAATGAATGAAAGTGGCAGTGCCGGGATTAGAACTCATGATGTTCATTCATTAATTCAATCATATTTATTGAGTGCTTACTGTGTGCAGAGCACTGTACTAAGCGCTTGGGAAGTACAAGTTGGCAACATATAGAGACAGACCCTACCCAACAGCGGGCTCACAGTCTAGAAGGGGGAGACAGAAAACAAAACAGAACATTTTAACAAAATAAAATAAAGTAAATATGTAGAAGTAAAATAGAGTAATAAATATGTACAAACATATATACATATATACAGGTGTTGTGGGGAGGGGAAGGAGGTAAGATGGGGGGATGGGGAGGGGGGGAGAGGAAGGAGAGGGCTCAGTCTGGGAAGGCCACCTGTAGGAGGTGAGCTCTCAGTAGGGCTTTGAAGGGAGGAAGAGAGCTAGCTTGGCGGATGTGTGGAGGGAGGGCATTCCAGGCCAGGGAGATGACGTGGGCCGGGGTCGATGGCAGGACAGGCAAGAACGAGGCACAGTTAGGAGATTAGTGGCAGAGGAGCAGAGGGTGTGGGCTGGGCTGGAGAAGGAGAGAAGGAAGGTGAGGTAGGAGGGGGCGAAGTATTGGAGAGCCTTGAAGCCGAGGGTGAGGAGTCTGATGTCTGACTCCCCAGCCCGTGCTCTTGCCACTAGGCCATGAATGGTTGTCCCGACAGGATCCCAAGCTCAACATATCCGAAACTGAACCCCCTCGCTTTCCCTCCTAAATCTTCTCAACCTAGCTTTACATATCTGTTGACCATATCGCCTCCCTCCCCGTTTCTCAAGCTGCAACCTTGGCATTAACCTTGACTTTTCTGTCTCTGTCTTTCAAGCCTTCATTCAGCCCGTGACCAAATCATGTCAGTTTTTCCTTCACAACATCCCCAGAATCCACCCCTTTCCTCCGTTGCCATAGAGCTGGTCCAAATACTTGTCATAACCAGGCAAATCCTGCATCAGCATCTTTACAGACCCCCCCTGCTTCCAGGGTCTCCCCTCTCTGGTCCATATTTCACTTGCTGCCCAGATCATGTTTCCAAAACATCTTGCTGCTTATATTTTTTCAATAACCTCCAGTGGTTACCCATTCCACATCAAGTGGAAATTTTTGACAGTTGGTTTCAAGGCGTTCAATCAGCTCTCTCCTCACTACTTATCCTATTTCTTCTCTCACTATATCCCAGTTCACATGCTTCATTTCTCGTGCCAATCTACTCACTGTGCCTCCTTCCCTTATGCCTGAAACTCCCTCCCCCTTTACATGTAGCAGACCACTGCCTTCTCTGTCTTCATCCTCAGGTGAACTTCCCTGATTAATCTCTTCTCTCCCCACCCAATGTCTCTCCCAACTTTCTGTGGGGAGACGTGTACAAAACTATGTTTGAAAGAAGTGACCCGACCAGCAGAATGAAGAAAGGAGGTTTAACTATCACCATTCTCTAGTTCTCCTTCTGACTGTGAGCTTTGAGATGGCAGCTTGAAGTCAGCTCTTCACTTAGGTTAGGCAAAGACAAGGGGAGGGAAGAGGTTTTTAGAAGAAGCCTCACGCCCCCACCAATTCCAAATATATATGTTCAAAGTCCTCCAGCTCTCATCTCCAAAACCAACATGGCTGAAGACTTTTTTTTCCCCCTTATCCCATTTTACAGCCACAGACTGGGACTATGACAGCTTTAAATCATTCTTTGAAGAAAGACAATTCCATTGTAGACAGACATTCTTTTCCAAACATATCCCTCTCTTGGAATCAAACATTCCCTGGGTAAAGCCTCACAAGGGGTGAGTGGAGCTGAAGATGGGGAAAGAGCTTTTGCTGTTATCAGGTGTGCGGGAAGTGTTTCATAATAATAATAATAATAACAATAATAATGGTATTTGTTAAGTGCTTACTTTGTGCAAAGCACTGTTCTAAGCGCGGAAAAATGATGATGACATTTATCTTCTAGACTGTGAGCCCACTGTCGGGTATGGACCGTCTCTATATGTTGCCAACTTGTACTTCCCAAGCGCTTAGTACAGTGCTCTACACACAGTAAGCGCTCAATAAATACGATTGAATGAATGAATGAATGAAGCACTCACTGTGTGCAAAGCACTGTTATAAGTGCTGGGGAGGTTACAAAGTGATCAGGTTGTCCCACCGGGGGGCTCATAGTCTTAATCCCCATTTTCCAGATGAGGTAACTGAGGCCCAGGGAAGTTAAGTGACTTGCCCAAAGTCACACAGCTGACAATTGGCGGAGCCGGGATTTGAATCCATGACCTCTGACTCCAAAGCCTGGGCTCTTTCCACTGAGCAACACTGCTTCTCATAAAAGTGCAAACTGAAATATTGTAAATTTCCCTTTGTAAATGGAGCATCTAGTTAATATATCCCTGATCCTACTGGTCATAGCGAGGAAACAGAATGACAATTTGAAAGTCTTTTATCAATCAATCGTATTTACTGAGCGCTTACTGTGTGCAGAGCATTGTACTAAGCGCTTGGGAAGTACAAGTTGGCAACATATAGAGACGGCCCCTACCCAACAGTGGGCTCACAGTCTACAAAGGGGGAGACAGCTTTTATAAAGTGACAGCTTTCCTGGCAACTGGCTGCTTTGTCCTTCACACCCCAAATAATAATAATAATAATAATAATGATGGCATTTGTTAAGCGCTTACTATGTGCAGAGCACTGTTTTAAGCACTGGGGGGGATACAAGGTGATCAAGTTGTCCCACGTGGGGCTCACAGTCTTAATCCCCATTTTACAGATGAGGGAACTGAGGCTCAGAGAAGTTAAGTGACTTGCCCAAGGTCACACAGCAGACATGTGCTGGAGCCGGGATTCGAACCCATGACCTCTGACTCCAAAGCCCGTGCTCTTTCCAATGAGCCACGCTGCTTCTCCTATGACCCCAAATGATCCCCAAGAGGCTTAACAGAAGAAACCTCAGTTTTGTTCATTCAAGTCTCTAACCCTTGCTCAAGTTTTCCCTTCATCCTCTGTGTAGACAAGGACCACTAGATAGCGCCTTTTCCACAGTGATCAATTTAGGGCTGTAAACCTGCTCGCATGAGCACACAATTTGCAGAGGAACAGGGAAGTCGGTGACACGGGGAATTATTATGCACAGTTCATTTCCTTGTAATTTAACTCTCAGTGTAACAAAAGCATAATCTATAGCCTAGTTTGGAGGGCTGATTTACAACAGTTTAAACTAAAAGATGATTTTTTTCCCCTCCTAATCTCTTACTGCTGATATCAGCAGATAAGAATTTTGCATCTTAATGTGATCTCACCAGGCACCAGACCCTGAAGTCCATGCAGCACAGAGGGATGATTGCGACCTCTCTAAACAGAGCCTTCTGAAAAATTTCTCTCCTCCCTTAAACTTAACAAAATGCTTTATAACAATATTTAACATGCTTTGCACACACCCCTCTTTTTTAGACCTCAGTGAGTAGGGGGACCAGATACATTTGTCTGAGCGGTGATTTATATACCAGCTGAAACAAAGAGCTGTTCTTGGTTAGAAATTCATAGTAAAGCAGTATTTGAGATCTATTCCCTAGGACATCTATACCAAAGACTGTGAGCTGCTTGCAGAATCAGCCCAGTTGTCTACAGTGAAGACAGGGTTGAGCTCAATGTGAGCAGGGAATGTGTCTACCGACACTGTTGTATTGTGCTCTCCTGAGCTTTTGGTACAGTGCTCTGCACAGTAACTGCTCAATAATTCCAATTGATTGAGGGACTGAATAGAGTATGAGGCAACACCAGGAAAACTGAACTGTAGCAATCAATCAATCGATCGTATTTATTGAGTGCTTACTGTGTGCAGAGCACTGTACTAAGCGCTTGGGAAGTACAAGTTGGCAAAATATAGAGACAGTCCCTGCCCAACAGCGGGCTCACATTCTAAAAGTAGCAAAGACCTTCAGTGGCCAAGATCCACCCTTTCCTCTCCTTCCAAACTGCTACCTTGCTGGTTCAATTTCTCATCCTTTCCCGACTGGATTACTGCATCTGCCTCCTCTCTGATCTCCCTTCCTCCTATCTCTCCTCACTTCATTCTATACTTCACTCTGCTGCCTGGATAATCTTTGTACAGAAATGCTCTGGGCATGTTACTCCCCTCCTCAAAAATCTCCAGTGGCTGCCTGTGAATCTACAAATCAAGCAAAAACTCCTCACTCCCTGCTTCAAGGCTCTCCATCACCTCGCCCCCTCCTACCTTACCTCCCTTCTCTCCTTCTACAGCCCAGCCCGCACCCTCTGCTTCTCTGCCACTAACCTCCTCACTGTGCCTTGTTTTCACCTGTCTCACCATCAACCCCTGCCCACGTCCTTCCCCTGGCCTGGAATGCCCTCCCTCCACACATCCGCCAAACTAGCTCTCTTCCTCCCTTCAAAGCCCTACTGAGAGCTCACCTCCTCCAGGAGGCCTTCCCAGACTGAGACCCCTTTTTCCTCTCCTCCTCCCCATCTCCCCGCCTTACCCCCTTCCCCTCCCCACAGCACTTGTATATACTTGTACATATTTATTACTCTATTTTGCTTGCATATATTTACTATTCCATTTATTTTGTTAATGATGTGCATCTAGCTGCAATTCTATTTATTGTGACAGTTTTGACACCTGTCTACACATTTTGTTTTGTTGTCTGTTTCCCCCTTCAAGACTGTGAGCCCATTGTAGGGTAGGGACAGTCTCTATATATTGTCAATTTGTACTTCCCAAGTGCTTAGTACAGTATGCTGCACACAGTAACTGCTCAATAAATATGATTGAATGAATGAACACCTATCAACCTTTGAATCAAGCAAAAACTCCTCACTCTCGGCTTCAAGGCTCTCCATCACCTCACCCCTATCTACCTCTCCTCCCTTCTCTCCTTCTACAGCCCAGCCCGCACACTCCACTCCTCTGCCACTAACCTCCTCTCTGTACTGCATTCTCTCCTGTCCTGCCATCGACCCCTGACCCGCATCCTCCCCCTGGCCCGGAATGCCCTCCCTCCACACATCTGTCAAACTAGCTCTCTTCCTCCTTTCAAAGCCCTACTGAGAGCTCACCTCCTCCAGGAGGTCTTCCCAGACTGAGCCCCCACTTCTTTCCTCTCCTCCTCCCCTCCCCATCTCCCCCCTCCATCCCTCTGCCCTGCCCCCTTCCCTTTCCCCACAGCACTTGTATGTATTTGTACATACATATTACTCTATCTTATTTGTACATATTTATTACTCTATTTTATTAATGATGTGTATATAACTATAATCTATTTATTCTGATGGTATTGACGCCTGCCTACTTGTTTTGTTCTGTTGTCTGTCTCCCTCTTCTAGACTGTGAGCCCGTTGTTGGGTAGGGACCGTCTCTATGTGATGCTGACTTGTACTTCCCAAGTGCTTAGTACAGTGCTCTGCACACAGTAAGCGTTCAATAAATACGATTGAATGAATGAATGAATCATTGAGTACGGTTCCAGAATTCTGTTACCTAGGCAGCATACTGTCCAAGAAGGCAATGACAGAACAGGAAGTAGATTAATAACGATACCAATATTAATAGTGGTGGGATTTGTTAAGCACTTACTGTGCACTAGGCTCTAAGCACTGGAAGAGACAGAGTATGACCCAGTTGGATACAGTCATATCCCTCATGAGGCTCAAAGTCTAAACAGGAGTGAGAAAAGGTACTGATTCCTCATTTTACAGATAAGAAAACTAAACAGAGAAGCAGCATGGCTCAGTGGAAAGAGTACAGGCTTGGGAGTCAGTGGTCATGGGTTCTAATCCCAGCTCCACCACGTGTCTTCTGTGTGACTTTGACAAGTCACTCAACTTCTCTGGGACTCAGTTACCTCATCTGTAAAATGGAGATTAAGACTGTGAGCTCCATGTGGGACAACCTGATTACCTTGTATCTCTCCCAGTGCTCAGAACAGTGCTTGGCACATAGTAAGTGCTTAACAAATGCCATCATTATTAATATCATTATTATTATAATTATGGCTCGGAGAAATTAAGCCCCAGGTCACACAACCAGCAAATCATGGAGCTGAAGTTAGAACACAGGTCCTCTGCTTCTTAATATCTGTTTCCCTATCTAAAATCTAAGCTCAGTGTGGACAGGGAATGTGCCTGTTTATTGTTGTATTGTAATAATAATAATAATAATGACATTTATTAAGCACTTACTATGTGCAGAGCACTGTTCTAAGTGCTGGAGGGTACAAGGTAATCAGATTGTCCCAAGGGGGGCTCATAGTCTTAATCCCAATTTTTACAGATGAGGGAACTGAGGCCCAGAGAGCCCACTATTAGGTAGGGACTGTCTCTATATGTTGCCAACTTGTACTTCCCAAGCGCTTAGTACAGTACTCTGCACACAGTAAGCACTCAATAAATACTATTGATTGATTGATTGCCCAAAGTCACACAGCTGACAATTGGCAGAGCCGGGTTTTGAACACATGACCTCTGACTCCAAAGCCCATGCTCTTTCCACTAAGCCACACTCCTTCTCCTATTGTACTCTCCCAAGCACTTAGTAAAGTGCTCTGCACACAGTAAGTGCTCGACAAATATGATTGAATGAATGAATAAATGTCCTATCCACTAGGTCACAATTCTGGAATGTGGCAACGTAATATCGGTTTCAGACTGAAGGTAAGATCTAAAGATCTGCAAGTCTTCTATTTGGCTGTGAAACCTGTATCTCCTACAAGTGACTCCATTTTTGTCACCTAAATGCTGTCTACGCTTAACATTATATGGCAAGGCAGGATCCCAGAAAAGAAAGTCCTGGAACCAGAGGACGACCACAGCAATTTTAAATCTGTCAATTCTAGACCACAATACAAAGAAATAAGAACTAAAAACTCACTAGATGGGGAGAAATTAAGACCAGAATATCAGACCCAATGGTGCCCATCAAGGAAACCAGCATCTTGGAATTTGTAGAAAACAAGGAAAGGCAAGGAATCATAATGCACAAAAACACTGGAGGATTGCTTTGGCAAATGAAGGAGGAAAGACACTGGGAAAGAACTCAAAAGTGCCAAAAGCTCTAGTCTCTAGACTGTAAGCTCGTTATGGGCAGGGAATGGACCTGCTAACTCAGTTGTATCATACTCTCCCAAGCACTTAGTATAGTGCTCTGCACATAGTAAGTGCTCAATTAATGCTATTGATGGAAAGGGTGAAAACACCTAAGCCCAGATTCTGAGGTAGGTTTTTGGGTTTTGTTTTTTTTTTAAATGGTATTTGTTCACCACATACTACATCCCAGGCATTATTCTAAGCCCTGGGGTAGATACAAGATAATCAGGTTGGACACAGCCCATGTTCCTAATTGGGCTCCTTAATCCGCATTTTACAGATGAGGTAACTGAGGCCCAGAGAAAGGAAGTGACTTGCCCAGGGTCACAAAACAGACACATGGAGATTGTTATAGCTATAGTTGGAAGATTTCATAGGCTGGCTCTTGTGTCTGGCCTTGATACCCTGAAACAATGCCTAACTATAAAGCTACTCGATTCACTTCAGAGACCACTATTTCTTCACACCCTGTCACGATCAATGAAATCAGCCTCCACAGTGATTCTGCTTTAGAATCTCCAAGGCATCCTTTAGTTCCCTAGTAGAAAAACCTTGATAGAGAAAAACCAAACTTTATGGCTGTGAAAAAGTTCTTTGCATTCTCTCAGGCTTTGCCTAAAGTAATGGCCACGTGGAAACCTTTTTATTTGTGAGCATTCATTTATTCAATTGTATTTATTGAGCAAGTACTGTGTGCAAAGCACTGTACTGAGTAAGCAGCAGGCACTTGAAGGAGCCAAAATAACAATAATAATAATGATGGCATTTTTTAAGCGTTTACTATGTGCAAAGCACTGTTCTAAGCACTGCAGAGTATACAAGGTGATCAGGTTGTCCCACGTGGGTCTCACAGTCTTCATCCCCAGTTTACAGGTGAGGTAACTGAGGCACAGAGGAGCTAAGTGACTTGCCCAAGGTCACACAGCTGACAATTGGTGGAGCCAGAATTTGAACCCATGACCTCTGACTCCCAAGCCATTGAGCCACACTGTTAGGACTCAGGCAAATTCTCTTTCCACTAGGCTATGCTGCTTCTCATGTTGAGCCTTGGGGTCATCAGGAGACTCCCTATTAACCAATCTGCCTTAAGACAATTGCTCTTCTAACCAACAGACAGATTCGAGCCCACCTGGCAGATCATCAATCGTATTTATTGAGCGCTTACTGTGTGCAGAGCACTGTACTAAGCGCTTGGGAAGTACAAGTTGGCAACATAACATAACATAGTTGGCAACATGGCAGATGGAATATTCATGGGTTCTCTCTCAAGTAGCAAAATGCTTTAAAGACGGAATGAGGCGCGATCATTATTGGCATCAGCATCCATCACATTTACCAAATGTCTGAGTGCGGAGCCCTACGTAAAAATGGGATTTGTTGGAACTAACTTGGGAATCAGTGGCAGCAGACAGGTCAGCCTGGCAGCCAGGGTGGGATGCCTTCTTTAGAGAAAGGTAAGATAATAACAAGGCAAAACTGAAGGTAGTTTCAGGCCCTCTCAGGTGGCATAATCATCATCATCAATCGTATTTATTGAGCGCTTACTATGTGCAGAGCACTGTACTAAGCGCTTGGGAAGTACAAATTAGCAACATATAGAGACAGTCCCTACCCAACAGTGGGCTCACAGTCTAAAAGGGGGAGACAGAGAACAAAACCAAACATACGAACAAAATAAAATAAATAGAATAGATATGTACAAATAAATTAAATAAATAAATAAATGGAGTAAAAAAATATGTACAAACATATATACATATATACAGGTGCTGTGGGGAAGGGAGGGAGGTAAGATGGGGGGGATGGAGAGGGGGACGAGGGGGAGAGGAAGGAAGGGGCTCAGTCTGGGAAGGCCTCCTGGAGGAGGTGAGCTCTCAGCAGGGCCTTGAAGGGAGGAAGAGAGCTAGCTTGGCGGATGGGCAGAGGGAGGGCATTCCAGGCCCGGGGGATGACGTGGGCCGGGGGTCGATGGCGGGACAGGCGAGAGCGAGGTACGGGGAGGAGATCAGCGGTGGAGGAGCGGAGGCATAATGACATAGTGGATAAAGCATGGCCCTGGGAGTCTGAAGATCTTGGGTTCTAATCCCAGCTCTTCCAACTTGTCTGCTGTGTGACCTTGGGTAGTCAGTAGCAGCATGGCTTAGTGGAAAAAGCATGGGCTCGGGAGTCAGAGGTCATGGGTTCTAATCCTGACTCCGCCATTTGTCAGCCCTGTGACTTTGGGAAAGTCACTTAACTTCTCTGTGTCTCAGTTACCTCAACTGTAAAATAAGGATTAAGGCTGTGAGCCCCACATGGGACAACCTGATTACCTTGTATTTACCCCAGTGCTTAGAACAGGGCTTGGCACATAGTAAACACTTAACAAATGCCATCATTATTACTTCACTTCCCTTTGCCTCAGTTGCCTCATCTGTAAAATGAGGATTAAGACCATGAGCCCCACAGGGGTTAGGGACTGACTCCAACCCTATTTGCTTGTATCCACTCAAGTGCTTGGTCCAGTGCTTGGCACATAGTAAGGGCTTACAAAATACCATAATAAAGGATGATCTTTATGAGTGTTAAAGGCAAAAGGTAATTGTCAATCATATAGTAGTCTTTGCTCATGTCCTGCCCAAATGGATGAAATCTCACTAATAGCATGATCATAAATCAAAATAATAATAATAATAATGGCACTTGTTAAGCACTATGTGCAAAGCACTGTTCTAAGCACTGGTGGGGAAACAAGGGACAACCTGATTACCTTGTAACCTCCCAAGTGCTTAGAACAGTGCTTTATACATAGTAAGCACTTAATAAATGCCATTATTATTATTGTTCATCATCATCATCAGTCGTATTTATTGAGCGCTTAGTATGTGCAGAGCACTGTACTAAGCGCTTGGGAAGTACAAGTTGGCAACGTATAGAGACAGTCCCTACCCAACAGTGGGCTCACAGTCTACAGCAAGGTAATCAGGTTGTCCCACATGGGGCTCACAGTCTTAATCCCCATTTTACAGATGAGGTAACTGAGGCACAGAGAAGTTACGTGACTTGTCAAAGTCACACAGCTGACAAGTGGAGGAACCAGGATTAGAACACATGACCTCTGACTCCCAAGCCCAGGCTCTTTGGCTCTTTCCACTGAGCCATGCTGCTTCTCCCAAAATGGCAGCTCTCGCTGAGTATAAGTGTCTGTATACTTATATTTCACTAGACAACTGGGAAGCAGCATTGCCTAGAGGAAGGGGCATGGAACTGGGAGTCAGAAGACCTATATTCTAATTCTAGCTCTGCTGCTTGTCTACTTGGTGACCTTGGGCAAGTTATTTAACTCCTCTGTGCATCGGTTGCCTCATCTATAAAATGGGGACTAAATCCTCCTCCCTCCAACTTAGAGTGTGAGCCTCCTATGAGATAGGGACTGCATTTTGACTACGTTGTATCTACCCCCGCACTTAGTACAGTGTTTAGCACAGAGTGAATGCTTAACAAATACCATTTTTAAAAAAAGTTTCCCTTGACAGTTGAGCACTGGAGTTTACTTTAACACAGCCATGAGGAGGACAATCCTGAACATAAGAATCCCCCCATTTATTTTTCACAAATATTTACTTCATGATCAGTTGTGTGACCTGGAAATACCCAAATCTTTGAAAATGAGATAGAACAAAATCCTCCCCACTCCTTTATATGTACACTTATATTTACTCAAGAGTTCACACACCTTATTCAGTGGTATTCTGAGTTCAGAATACCATTCTAAATGTCTGGACAGAATATGACAGAGTTAAAAATGCCATCCCTGCCCTTAAGGAGTTGACCATGTCACAGGGAAGACAGACACAAATACAAAATACAATTTCAAATAAGAGGAAGAAGAGAATGTAAAGATGGACATGTGGATGATGAGTAAGTGCTCAAATTGTGGAGTAACTAAGTTGATAGGTATGGAACTGTTACAGATAATAATGCATGCATAAGGTAGTTGGACAGATGTGATGGGGGGGAGAAGAAAATTAATCAGGGAAAGTCTTCCAAAAGAGGCAGGAATTCAAAAGAGCTTTGGAGATAGGAAAAACCATGGTCTGGTGGATTTGAAGTAGGAGGAAGCACCAGGATGGAGAAGTACATGAGTTGGGTTTTGGAGGCATGAGAGACCAAGGCACAATGAGTAAATGAGCTTAAGTCACAGAGTGATTGGCTGCAAGGAGAGCATATGCTGTGAATTCATCTAGCACCTCTAAGGCTAGATCTTGCTGTCAATCAGTCATATTCATGGGGCACTTACTGAGTGTAAAGCATTGCACTAAGCATTTGGGAGAGTACAACATAACAGAGTTGGTAGACACGTTCCCTGCCCACAAAGAGCTTAGGCCATCTCATCCTAGTGAGGAAGAGGTATTCCCTTTACCAGGAGAAGCAGCATGGCTCAGTGGAAAGAGCACAGACTTGGGAGTCAGAGATTGTGGGTTTGAATCCCAGCTCTGCCACTTGTCAGCTATGTGACCTTGGGCAAGCCACTGAACTTCTCTGTGCCTCAGTTAACTCATCTGTAAAATGGGGATTAAGACTGTGAGCCCCACATGGGACAACCTGATCACCTTGTATCCCCCCAGTGCTTAGAACAGTGCTTTGCACATAGTAGGCACTTAACAAATACCATCATTATTATTACTTGGGATAGGTAATGTTCCAGACAACTTTCACTCATTGTTCTCAGGTGAATGAGGATGAGGGTGTTGACTGTGGTATTTGTTAAGGGTTTATTCTGGGCCAAGCACTGTACTAAGCACTTGGGTAGATACAAGAAAATCAGGTCAGGTACAGTCCCTGTCTCAAATTGGACTCATAGACCAAGGAGGATGGAGAATAGTTTTTAAATTGCCTTTTTACAGATTATGAAACTGAGGCACAAAGAAGTGAAATGACTTTGCCCAAGGTCACAAGCAAGCCAGGGACAGAGCCAGGATTGGAACCCAAGTCCTCTGACTCCCAAGCCTGTACTCTTTCCACTAGGCCCCAGTGCTTTTCTAATGACGGCGAGGAGGGAAAGCCTTGCCCGTCCACAGAAACCCTGAACAAAAGTCTTAGAGATCATGGAAAGAGATAACGAAAGACTCAACACAAAGTGAAATCGTAATAATAATAATAAGGATAGCTGTGAGCAGCACCACCTGCAAGGGTTGTCTCATTTTCAAGATATATAATTAGTAGAGTGGCATTTTCTTTTAAGAGCTCACTAATCTCCTCACAGTCCTAGGCCAAGGGGGTGGAGACAAATATATGCAAACTGACACAGAGATCCATAATAACAGGAGGAAGATGGGGAATAAGGAAGAGGAGGAGGAGAGAAGGAGGGCACAGATGAACAGCCATTGCTGCTCACACACCTCTAGCCAACCTCCTAAATTGTTAATTGTACTGGTGTTACCACAAAGGTTTTATTTCCACAATACTGTGCTTAAGAGACTTCAATTTACTTCCTGCCCGCCTAGTAACTTATGAATGGTAACTGTTCAAGAAATGCATTGCAGTTGACTAATATGCTGTTTTGTAATTAAATGTTTAAAATTGGGGGCATTCAAAGTCATCTAAATTCATAAACCCTCCGAGGGCTCCTGGAGAAGGTGCTTTCTGAATGCATAAACAAAATGCATCAGTTTGTTCTGGGAGCTAGCAGACGAGAGGAGATTGTGTAGAAGGAACAGGAAACAAATGGAATTTGTCAAGAAGGATGATATGGCTTCATTAAAAAAGAGAAACCTTAAAAGAAGCCCATGGTTGTCAAATTCTAAAAAAAAAAACCAATCAGAAAACCTCTTTGAATTGTTTCACTTTCCTTATTGGAGGAGAAAATCCACCTTAGCTGCTTAATACAAGAAAGGGTCCAGTGAATTTTAGATTCATTGCAAAATTCATGAAACAGAAGTCCAATCAAAATACTAGGAAGTGTTTCTTCAGAAAAGCTCTCTGAGGGCAAGGATTGTGTCTGATAACTCAGTTATATTTTTCTAAGTCTATAATACAGTGGTCTGCACACAATAGACATTTGAATACATTGAGGTCAAATTAAAAGTGTTACAGATAGAACTTCTAATTCCAGGAAGACAGATCCAGTAGGAGACGACATATCACCATGCTGTATTTTACAATTTACTTTAGGATCACAGACATCAACATTCTAAAACACAGTCCGCAGGACGAAGGCAACGTTTGTCACATCATATCCCTGCTGGACAGGATGTGCAAAAAGAATTCATAGCAGTGGGATACCCAAATAGCTGCTCTGTGATGAACTGAAATAGGGAAACCGTAACAAGATGGACAAAACAAGTGCTTAAAGGCATAATGAAGCAAAACTTCAAAAACTCTCATTGTAGTGGACTGCTGGGAGACCAGCATAAAAGATACATCCAACTAGCAATCAACAATTAGACCTGAGACTTTTGGAAAATCATGGCATCAAGAGCACATCTCCTCCAAGAGGCCTTACCTGACTAAGTCCTCCTTTCCTCTCTCCCACTCCTTTCTGCATCGCCCTGATTTGTTCCTTTTATTCATTCATTCAGTCGTATTTATTGAGCACTTACTGTGTGCAGAGCATCGTACTAAGCACTTGAGAAGTACAATTCAGCAACAAAAAGAGACAATCCCTCTCCACAACGGGCTCACAGTCTAGAAGGGGGGAAGGCAGACATCAAAACAAGTAAACAGGCATCAGTAGCATCATTATAAATGCATACAACTGTAGATATATACACATCATTAATAAAATGAATAGAATTAAAATTATAAATAAGTACATATATGGACAAGTGCTGCGGGGCAGGGAGGGGGGTAGAGCAAAGGGAAGGAGTCAGGGCAATGGGGAGAGGGAGCAGAGGAGAAGGAGGGCTTAGCCTGGGAAGACCTCTTGGAGGAGGTGAGCTTTCAGTAGGGCTTTGAACGTTTGACGGATTAGGGGAGAGAGAGCATTCCAGGCCAGAGGTAGAACGTGGGCCAGGGGTGGACGGCGGTACAGGTGAGAACTAGGCACAGTGAGAAGGTTTCTTTCCTCCCTTCCAGCACCACAGTCTTTATGTAAATACATGTAATTTATTAATGTATATTTATGTCTGTCTTCCCCTCAAAACCATAAGCTCATGTGGGCAGGGAATGTGTCTGTTTATTGTACTCTCCCAAGTGCTTAGTACAGTGCTCTGTACTTAGTACAGTACAGTGCCTGTTTTAGACTGTGAGCCCACTGTTGGGTAGGGACTGTCTCTATATGTTGCCAACTTGTACTTCCCAAGCGCTTAGTACAGTGCTCTGCACACAGTAAGTGCTCAATAAATATGATTGATTGATTGATTGCTCTGTACATGCTAAATGGTCAATAAATACAACTGGGTTTCAAGGGAGAGAAATGAAAATGGTGGATGGTCCCATGAGTAACTGATGTAATGCAGTAATAAGGACCAGTCTGTACAGAGATGCAGTGTGGAGGAGGTTGATTCAGTCATTCATTGTCGCATTTATTAAGCACTTACTGTGTGCAGAGCACTGTACTAAGCACTTGGAAAGTACAAGTTGGCAACATATAGAGATGGTCCCTACCCAACAGCGGGCTCACAGTCTAGAAGGGGGAGACAGACAACAAAACAACACATATTAACAAAATAAAATAAAGTAAATACGTACTAGTAAAATGAATAAATAGAGTAATAAATATGTACAAACATATATACAGGTGCTGTGGGGAGGGGAAGGAGGTAAGGCAGGGGGTTGGGGAAGGGGAGGAGAGGGAGAGGAAGGAGGGGACTTGGTCTGGGAAGGCTTCCTGAAGGAGGTGAGCTTTCAGTAGGGCTTTGAAGGGAGGAAGAGAGCTAGCTTGGTGGATGTGCAGAGGGAGGGCATTCCAGGCAAGGGGGAGGACATGGGCCGGGGGTCGACTGTGGGACAGGTGAGAACGAGGCACAGTGAGGAGATTAGAGGCAGAGGAGCGGAGGGTGTGGACTGGGCTGTAGAAGGAGACAAGGGAAGTGAGGTAGGAGGGGGCGAGGTGATGGACAGCCTTGAAGCCAAGAGTGAGGAGTTTTTGCCTGATGCATAGGTTGATTGGTAGCCACTGGAGATTTTTGAGGAGGGGAGTAATGTGCCCAGAGCATTTCTGCACAAAGACGATCTGGGCAGCGGTGTGAAGTATAGATTGAAGTGGGGAGAGATAGGAGGATGGGAGATCAGAGAGGAGGCTGATGCAGCAATCCAGTTGGGATAGGATGAGAGAGTGAACCAGCAGGGTTGCGGTTTGGATGGAGAGGAAAGGGCAGATCTTGGCAATGTTGCAGAGGTGAGACTGGCAGGTTTTGGTGACGGATTGGATGTGAGGGGTGAACGAGAGAGCGGAGGCAAGGATGACACCAGGATTGCAGGCTTGTGAGACTGGAAGAATGATAGTGCAGTCAACAGTGATGGGAAAGTCAGGGAGAGGGCAGGGTTTGGGAGGGAAGATAAGGAGTTCAGTCCTGGACATGTTGACTTTTAGATGGCAGGCAGACATCCAGATGGAGATGTCCTGAAGGCAGGAGGAGATACAAGCCTGGAGGGAGGGAGAGAGAACAGGGGCAGAGATGTAGATTTGGATGTCATCAGCATAGAAATGATAGTTGAAGCCGTGGGAGCGAATGAGTTCACCAGGGGAGTGAGTGTAGATAGAGAACAGAAGGGGACCAAGAACTGACCCTTGAGGGACCCTTACAGTAAGGGGATGGGAGGGGGAGGAGGAGCCCACAAAAGAGACTGAGAATGAATGGCCGGAGAGATAACAGGAGAACCAGGAGAGGACAGAGTCTGTGAAGCCAAGGTCAGATAGCGTATTGAGGAGAAGGGGGTGGTCTACAGTGTCGTAGGCAGCTGAGAGGTCGAGGAGGATTAGGATAGAGTATGAGCCATTGGATTTGGCAAGCAGGCGGTCATTAGTGATCTTTGAGAGGGCAGTTTCCATGGAATATAGGGGATGGAAGCCAGATTGGAGGGGGTCGTGGAGAGAGTTGGCATTGAGGAAATCGAGGCAGCGCGTGTAGACGACTCATTCAAGGAGTTTGGAAAGGAATGGTAGGAGGGAGATAGGACGATAACTAGAAGGTGAGGTGGGATCAAAAGAGGATTTTTTTAGGATGGGAGAGATGTGGGCATGTTTGAAGGCAGAGGGGAAGGAACCAGTGGAGAGTGAGCAGTTGAAGATGGAAGTTAAAGAGGGGAGAAGGGATGGAGCAAGATATTTCATAAGATGAGAGGGAATGGGGTCAGAAGCACAGGTGGCCGGAGTAGCACTTGAGAGGAGGGAGGAGATCTCATCTGAGGATACAGCTGGGAAGGATGGGAGAGTAGCGGAGAGCGTTAAGAGCTGGGGGGGTTGGAGAAGGGCGGGGGGAGTGACTTTGGGGAGCTCAGACCTGATGGATTTAATTTTATTAATGAAGTAGGAGGCCAGATCGTTAGGGTTGATGGAAGGAGGAGGGGGAGCAAGAGGGGGCCTGAGAAGGGAGTTAAATATATGGAAGATGTGCTGATTACTCTAGAATCATGATTAAAAAAAAATTCACCCAATAACTTGACTATCCAGCACTTTTGGGGAATGGGAGGGGGTTTGTTAGTCAAATACCCTAGATAGCTGAGAGTCAGAGCTGTCCAGGAGGGGCACCGTATAATCATTTATTCAACTGTATTTACTGAGCATTTACTGTGTGCAGAGAACTGTACTAAGTGCTTGGGAGAGGACAATATAACAGTAAACAGACACATTCCCTGCCCGCAGTGAGCTTACAGTCTAGAGGAGGAGACAGACATTAATATAAATGCCCACAACCTTGGTGTCATCCTCTACTCCACTCTCTCATTCACCCCTCACATCCAATCCGTCACCACAACCTGCCGGTCTCACCTCTGCAACATCGCCAAGATCTGCCCTTTCCTCTCCATCTAAACTGCTACCTTGCTGGTTCAATCTCTCATCTTATCCAGACTGGATTACTGCATCAGCCTCCTCTCTGATCTCCCATCCTCCTGTCTCTCTCCACTTCAGTCTATACTTCACTCTGCTGCCTGGATCTTCTCTGTGCAGAAACGCTCTGGGCACGTAACTTCCCTCCTGAAAAATCTCCAGTGGCTGCCAGTCAACCTACGCATCAAGCAAAAACTCCTCACTCTCGGCTCGTTCTCACCTGTCCTGCTGTCGACCCCCGACCCACATCCTCCCACTGGCCTGGAATTCCCTCCCTCTGCACATCCACCAAGCTAGCTCTCTTACTCCCTTCAAAGCCCTACTGAGAGCTCACCTCCTCCAGGAGGCCTTCCCAGACTGAGCCCCCTTTTTCCTCTCCTTCTCCCCATCCCCTCACCCTACCTCCTCCCCCTCCCCACAGCACCTGTATATATGTTTGTACTGATTTATTACTCCATTTATTTTACTTGCACATATTTACTATTCTATTTATTTTGTTAATGATATGTATCTAGCTTTACTTCTATTTATTCTGATGACTTGACACCTGTTCACGTGTTTTGTTTTGTTGTCTGTCTCCCCCTTCTAGACTGTGAGCCCGATGTTGAGTAGGGATTGTCTCTATATGTCACCAACTTGTACTTCCCTAGCGCTTAGTACAATGCTGTGCACACAGTAGGCACTCAATAAATACGATTGAATGAATGAATGAATTACAGTTATGTACATAAGTGTTGAACTCACCCAGAGTTCAGGAAAACCCCTCTGAGAAAGGAGGGTCAGTTACTGACTATATTAGGACAACTTGAAGCTGTTGAGGGGAAGTACTTTTTGCTAATCACATTAGCAGGAGGCAAACAGAAGCCCATACATCTTGAAGCCAAAGCACCAGACCACAGCCAGGGGAGGAAATTCACTGATTGAGGGTGAGCTGAAACTGCTTGCTAATTAGATTAGCAGAGAGTTTAGGCAAACTCCCCAGGAGAGTGGCAGACAGCTGGGGAGAGCTAAGCATTGCAAATTCCTTCTCCACAAGGGATCAGTGGACAAACATTGCTAATGGGGTGGCCTTCAGAGTTGCTATTTTCTAGTGATATCTGGTTGGGAGATGCCATGTAAAACGTTATGAAAACATACACATACATATGCATTTGTTAAATGCCTTTCAGGTTCCTTATTGTGCCCCTGGGTTTCACTTTGGGGCAGTCTTTTTCTGATGAGGACACTGAGACAGAGAGAAAGGTGGAAAGACTTGAACAACATTTTCTGGAGGAGATGGAAAAGCATCAAAACTCCCACCATCTACAGAATTATTCTGCACATATCGGGAAGCAGCAATTAAAGGAAAAGACAGGGTCACTTCCTCTGGGAAAATTTCCATCTAAGGAACCCATGCTTGGCACGTAATAAGCACTTAAAGGACACGATTATCATTACAAGAGAATGCATGTTATCCACACCATCCAACAATGGAAGAATCAAGACAAGAGCAGGACTCCTTCTTCCCTGAGCAGCGATCATCAATTGTGCAAACTCCAGTGGTGGTTGGAATGACATCACACACCAAGTTTCACGCCATTTCATGCTCCAACAACAGGGTTGCCCACATAGTTCTGAATCGGATCCGGAGGGGAAAAAAGTTAAGCATTAAAAATTCACCACATTTTTCTAAGTGGGTAAGTGTGTCAGCACACATCATAATGTATGGTGTTATGTCTCTGCACACAGTAAGTGCTCAATAAATGCGACTGAATGAATGAATGTCATCTCCAAATTCATTATTGGGAAATTGCAAAAATCCCAGCAGGAATGTTTATTCATTCAGTCATATTTATTAAGTGCTTACTGTGTGCAGAGCACTGTACTAAGCACTTGGGATTTAGGATTGGGGTGAAGCAGGCTGGGTCCAAGGAGCTGCTGGATCCTCTACTTCCATCTACTACTTTAAGCGCTTAGTACAGTGCTCTGCACATAGTAAGCGCTCAATAAATACGATTGATTGATTGATTGATCTATCATTCTCTGAGAGAGGAAGGGGCCATTCAGAACCCCTCCCAGACATACATTGCTTGATCTGGAGTCTTGAGGGCAGTTACTCCATGGAACTAACCCACATAATGATTTGTCAGAAAAACTCCATCCTGCTCACCTTCAAAGAGTCATTGCCCCCAAAAGGTTGGAGAGATTAACATGCAACTAGAGGAGGGTTTAGACTGCAAGCTCATTGTGGGCAGGGAATGGGTCTGTCACATTATTGTGTTACAAGCACTTAGTACGGAGCCCTGCACATCGTAAGCACTCAATAAATACGATTCATTCATTGATCAGTTGACTATTCTCCCAGTCCACTTCCAATTTATAACTGGGTTTTGGCTGGGAATGGAGTGGTATCCACCTCCTAGAAGTAATTCCTTTTGGGAATTACCAAAAGCCTGGAGAGACCAGCCATTCTAGGGCCAGGTTTGGGCTTACCTGGGCCCAGAACTCTGGGTAGCCACATGAAATAGCCCTGAAAACCTAAGTCCTCACCAATGGTGTCTTCATGTCAGGGAATAGCAGCAACATTTAAAGTACAATAAACAGGAATGAAAGGATTATCAATAGTATTTATTGAGGAGCTCCTATAGGCAGAGGACTGTATCAGACACTACAATAGAGTTAACATAGCCTCTACCTGTAAGATAATTTATTTCACATATCTCCCCTGTATGATTGTAAGCTCCAAGAAGGCAGGTGTAGTGTCTGTTTCCTCTAATCAATCAATCGTATTAATTGAGCGCTTACTGTGTGCAGAGCACTGTACTAAGTGCTTGGGAAGTACAAGTAGGCAATATATAGAGACAGTCCCTACCCAACAGTGGGCTCACAGTCTAAAAGAGTGGGCTCACAGTCTACTCTCCCAAGCACTTAATGCAGTGCTTTGCACTCAGTGGGCACTCTTTGAACATCACTGATTGTTTGAAATCAAATTTGCTGATTACAGTGAGCAGCACTAGATCACATTAGAGTGAATCCTTTATAACCACACTTCCAGGTCTTATCACCGAAGATACCTGCCGATCTTTTCCATTCTCCCTGTCAGCCCCAGCGCCTCTAAGAAAATAACTTCTATCTAATCATTAGAAGCTGCAACCAGAGACAAATTCAGTACTTTATTTGGAAATTCTTCCCAACAGCTCCTCTATTAGGAAATAAACATTTCTGAACCTGCCTGAATAAGTTTTTCAAAGTTCTTCTCCCTATTCTTATGTCTTGCACATTGAAAATCCCCATAAACCAGCAAGTTCCATATCTCTGGAGGGTAAAATTTACATGATGCAAATCAGTAGATACAATAGGTTTTTGGTTTTTTTTCAGGAATTACATTCAATGCTGCTATCAGTCTGTTTGCCCTGTGAGCAAAAGCTGAAGCAATCTAAGCTCTACTGAAGAGCTGCTTGTCTGAAACCCTTTGTTCCTCCCTCTTAAAGGTAAAAGAAGAAAAAAAAAAACTGTGTGCATTCTTTGATTCTAATTGATATTAACACTTTGCATTTATTTCTCTATTTTTATCAGATACCAAGGACAAAGCCAACAAAGCATGTTACAACTACTAATTAATTTAGACTCAGATGAAACATCCCCCCTGGTAGGATACTTGGCATTTTGGTTCTTGCTGTATAAGGAGCCAAAGATTATTTTTAAGTGGTTTAGCCAGAGGCAAGGCAGTTGGTTAGAGGCAGAGTTAGATAGAGTACAAGAACCCTAATTTCTGGTGGAAATTCTGTGTGGCCACTAGATACTGCTTCTTCCTGGTCAACTGACACTCCCAGGTGGCTCTGTAATGGGCTTGGTGAGGCAAAACAGAAGGAGAATGAAAGAGTTCACAGAAGGGTCAAGATTGAGTGCAGTAGATATAGGAAAGTAGCGTGGCCTAGTGAATAAATCACGGGCCTGGGAGCCTGAGGACCTGGGTTCTAATCCCTGCTCTGCCATTTGCCTGCTGTGTGACCTCAGGCAAGTCACTTCACTTCACTTTATAAAAATATACAGCTGGATTTGTCCACTCCCAACACTTCCCCAGCCACTGTTCTCAATGGGATGCTCAGGCAGGATACTGTTCGCCACTGGCTCCAGCTCTGGGAAGCAAGTACTTGCCATTGGACGAGTTGCAGGGGCTGAAGAGAGAGATTATGGGCCATGTTTGAAAACTGGGTCCAGTGGCAAGGACATGCAAAGGATGAGCTGATAGAGAGCAAGAGGCAAGTAAGTTGCAGAACCACCAGAGGGAGAAGTAATTAGGTGGGGAGAATGGGAAGCGGGTCTGGAGGAGGAGTGAAGAATATCTGTTCTCCTTCCTACTTACACTGTGAGCTCCACGTGGAACAGGGACTGTGCCTGACCTGATCAATTTGTTTCTACCCCAGCTCTTAGAACTTAAGTACTTAACTAATACTATTATTATTATTGTTGCTGTAATTATGAATGGAAGGGACAGGGAAGCAGGTTGTACCATCACTCTCTCTTTGTCAATGTTTCTGTCTTCTCTGGGTTTGCCTTGCCTACTTTGTCTCCCTCTGCCTCTCTTCCTTGCTTTTTTTCTCCTTCCCTATCTCTCTCACCCTTCCTACACAAACCCCCAACCCAAGGAGCACCCGCTCTTTGGAAGTCTCACTGGTCGAGAGCCAAAAGTTTCAACAAAGTTCCAATAATCTCCTTCAACTAGATTAATTAATTGTTTTTAAAGCATCTCCTAATGAGGAGTCATTGGTTATGGTGTGCAGTCACTTACATAAGTAAAGTTATCAATCAATGGTAGCTCTTGAGCACTTGTGTGCAGGGCACTGTACTAATGCCTTTGGAGAGCACAAAACAATTGAGTTTGGAGACACAATCCCTATCCATGACAATCCTGCAGTCTAGAGAGTTAGATGGGCAATAAAATTAAAGATAGGGAAAATTGCAGAGTATAAAAGTATTTATGTAAGTACCATGGGATTGTGGTGGGGTGGGTATCAAAGTATTTAGGGAGTAGAGACCTAAGTGCATGGGCAATGCAGAAGGAAGGGACAATAGGATGGAGAAAAGAGAGGTTAGTCAGGGAAGGCTTCTTGGAGGAGATGTGATTTTAGAAGGGATTTGAAGATGGAGAGAGTGATAGTCCATTGGATATGAAGAGAGAGGGAGTTCCAGGCCAGAGGAAGGACTTGCTCAGGGGACTGACAATGAGAGGGATGAGACTGAGGTAAGTAAAATGGCCAAAATCCTGAACAGGCAGAGCAAGCGTATCGTATCCTTCCTTGACTAAGGCATCGGCCTCCTTGCTGACCTCCCTGCCTCCTTTCTTCCTTGATTCCAGTCCTTACTTCACTCTACTGCTCAGAGCATTTTTCTAAAAAAATTCGGCCCATATCTACTCACTCCTCAAAAACCTCTAGTGTTGCCCATCCACCTCTGTATCAAACAGAAATGTTGTTTGCCCATGCCCAGCATCTTCCATTGTTTTTGGTGGCCATCCAGTCAATTGATCAATAGTATTTATTGAGTGCTTACAGTATGTAGAGCACTGTTCTAAGCTCTGGGGAAAGTACACTATGATAGAGTTGGTAGTCACAATCCCTTCCCACAAGGAGCTTCCAGCCTAGAGGGGGAAGACTGACATTAAATTATTGGTATGTACGTAAGTGTTTAAGGGTGGGAGGAATCTCAAGTGCTCTAAGGGGACAGTTCCAAGTGCATAGGTGACACTCCTTTAACACCAACCTACTCAATGTACTTAGATCTCATCGACTTCACTGCCAAATCTTTGCCCATGTCCTCCCTCTTACCTGGAACTCCCTCCCATTTCATACTTGGCAGGCCACAATTTTCCCCATCTTCAATGTTTTATTAAACTCATATCTCCTGCAAGAGGCCATCCGCAACTTGACTAACCCATTTCCCCTACTCTCGCTCCCTTCTGTCACCTATGCACTTGAAACTGCCCCCTTACAGCACTCTATATTCCTCCCACCCTAAAACACTTAAGTAAATACCAATAATTTAATTTAATGTCAGTCTTCTCCTCTAGGCTGGAAGCTCCTTGTGGGGAGGGATTGTGACTACCAACTCTATCATAGTGTACTTTCCCCAGAGCTTAGAACAGTGCTCCACATATTGTAAGCACTCAATAAATACTATTGATCAATTGACTGGGTGGCCACCAATAACACTGGAAGATGCTGGACATGGGTGATTTCCATAATGTAGAAGTTATTGCTTTCTTCCCATGATTGGAAGGTCCCCAGTTTGAAACTGGATGTTTTAAGCAGCATTCCCTAGTGGAAAGAGCATGAGCCTGAGAGACAGAGGACCTGTATTCTAATCCCAACTCTACCACTTGTCTTCTGTGAGGCCTTGGACAAGTCATTTACCTTCTCTGTGACTCAGTTACCTAACCTGTAAAATGGGGATTAAAACAGAGTTGAATATGGGACAGGGACTATGTTCAAACCAATTATCTTATAACTATACCAACACAGAACAGTCCCTGGCACACAGTAAGTACTTAACAAGTACCATAAAATATACATGCAACAGCTCATGGGTTACACTGGGCACACAGAGCAGCATAATGATGTCTGACACATTGTTTTGCAGGAGCCCATCTGAGCCTACCCAAACCAAGAGCATTTCTACCAGCAGAGATTCCACTTTTGGTGCCTTGCCTTCCTTGGTGCCATTTCTGAGCCTCACTCATTCATTCATTCATTCGTATTTATTAAGCACTTACTTTGTGCAGAGCACTGTACTAAGTGTTTAGCTTCACAAGTTGGTCCTTGGGCAATTAAAATAAGAATTCTGCATGAAGTGGCACCCTTGCTTGGCAGACAGGGAACAGATCAGCTGGAAACTGGGCAGATAGCCACCCTACAAACTTACCAATTTCTCCTTTTGGGAGCAGAATATGTTATAACCACCCTCCTTACTTTTCCTCTTTCTGTAAAAAGCATCCCCTTCCTTTCTAGGAGTGAGTTTCATGGTTGCCCCAGCAAGAGGCCCAGGGACTGTTAGTGTCTAACTCCACCACAAGACACTTGCTGTTTATTAACTGTACAGTTTTATTTTATTTTTGCCCTGGATTTTACCATCCATGAGATAACTCTTGCAGAACTTGAAAGTGATTTCTTTTTAATAATCTCCTTTTCATTCTTCCCCCTATCTCCTGGCTCTCCTCTGAGAGATTTTACAATTACATTTTTTTCTAACAATAACAGGCTGTGAAAATACCCTCATCAACAGGCAAATAAGCTCCTTGTCCTATTACCAGAGCCCTGAGAGTCTGAAAGTCCTGTAGAGAGACTTATTGCAGCACACTTTATAATTCATCGCTTATTTTGGAATCTAGCAATAGAATTCTACAGTCCCAACCTGGTTAATAGGGGATGTGAAGCTTGTTTCTATAGTCTGTGCATTTCTCCAAGTGTCTCCTTTAACGCCCACACAAATTTCAATAGTCTAAATAAGCCACATAATAAAAATGCCAGAAGACATTTTGGGGCTAGCTGCAGTGATAACAACATCTTCAACTTCCAGGGGATTACTTTATTTTGCCAGTCTTTAAAATGGAAAACGAAAGTAATTTTCCCCCCCAATTCCCTTGTGATATATTGATTTGGGGATTGGATTTCCTCTGTTGCTTTTTTAAAAGGGACTGTCCTTTGGCTTTTTTAGTGGACTGTGCATAGCAGGAGGACATGTTTTTGTGAGTCTTCACTTCTTTCTCCCCCTCCCCCTTGCTACTTGCTGCCCTAAAGCCCTAATAGAAAACCAAAAGAAAAAAAAACCCAAATGCACCTTATCATCAATATTTACCGAGTGCTTACTGTGTTCAGAGCACTGTACTAAGCACTTGGAAAGTACAATTCAGAAATAAAGATTGACAATCCCTGCCCACTCCAGGCTTACAGTCTAGAAGGGGGGAGGCAGATATCAAAACAAGTAAACAGGCATCAGTGTAAATAAATAGAATTGTAGATATATGCACATCAAAACAAGTAAACAGGCATCAATATAAATAAATAAATAAATCCCTATCTGTTCAAGCAGCATATATGGAGAATTTCACCAATGGAAGTATACTAGGGTATTTATGTCTCTTTCAGACCTCTACTTCTAAAGGCCATTGGCTGGCTGGCTGAAATTGAAAATAATTTTTCACTCCAGGTCTCTATGTGACTAAGGGACCAAACACTTAAGTTCACAGCTACCTCAACCCACAAGCTTTAACTGGTCATTGAGAAGTTTCTAAATCCTCCTCCTTGTGACCCAATTATTTTGGAATGTAGTTGGTTGTTACCCCTGGGCTCAGATGTTAAGCACACGCCACGGATTCTGTGCCTTACAACTTTTCAGACACCATCGGCTCCTTGAGCTTTGAAAAACAACCAGTCTCTTCTATTCCAAGCCAAGAAATTTTAGAAGGAACAAATTCCAAAGGGGAGATAAGTGGGTAGGAAGGTAAAAGGAGCAGAAAGGCTGCTAAGCCAACACACACTGTTGGAAAGTTTACAAAATGTATCTGACTAATGGTAAACAGAGGTCTAGCAGAGGGTCAGGAGCTTTTCCTAGCAGGATTGAGAGGCATCAAACAGTTGGCTCTTGTCAGTTATGGCGGAGACCTTTTAGTCTTTTGTGACTGTGTAAGGGCGAGAGGGAAGAGAGGTTTTTTTTTTTTTTGTCTCCCCATCGGGCCTCAGTGACAGGATAAAACAGAGCAGGCAAACAGGATAAGTCGCACATTGTCAGGTGAGTCATTTCCCTCCCGCTTTTGAAAACATTCCTGGCTGGAGAGAATCATGCTGACAAAGCAGGGGACAGACCCTCCTTCGGATTTCACAGGACCCAGGGTTCAAACAGTCAGTCAGTCAGTCAATCGTATTTATTGAGCGCTTACTGTGTGCAGAGCACTGTACTAAGCACTTGGGAAGTACAAATTGGCAACATATAGAGACGGTCCCTACCCAACAACGGGTTCACAGTCTAGAAGTGGGAGACAGACAACGAAACAGAACATGTGGACAGGTGTCAAAATCGTCAGAACAAATAGAATTAAAGCTAAATGCACATCATTAACAAAATAAATAGAATAGTAAGTATGTACAAGTAAAATAGAGTAATAATCAATCAATCAGTTGTATTTATTGAGCACTTACTGTGTGCAGAGCACTGTACTAAGCGCTTGGGAAGTACAAGTTGGCAACATAGAGACAGTCCCTACCCAACAGTGGGCTCACAGTCTAAAAGGGGGAGACAGAGAACAAAACCAAACATACTAACAAAACAAAATAAATAGAATAGATATGTACAAGTAAAATAAATAGAGTAATAAATATGTAATAAATTCATAAATTCATAAAGTAATAAATTCAAACGTGTCGCCATCCTAGAGAACACCTGCAGCCCAGTTCAGCAGCACACAGCCATGGCCCACTGGCTCAGTGGGCTTCAGCCACAAGGAGTTTGAAGTAGAAAGGAAGCAGGAGATAAAGTTCACCCTAAACTGTTAGCTCATTGCATGCAGGGAATGGGTCTACCAACTCTGTTACATAGTACTCTCCGAAGCTCTTTGTATGGTGCTGTACACATAGTAAGCGCTCAATAAATACAACTGATTGATTGGTCTTTAAGTGCTCTCCAAAACCAGGGTGTCCTTTTCTTTTGACCTCACCCTGGTAGAGATGGTGGGAAAATGAATGAAGCTGCTAAATGTGAAATAGTATCATTCAGCAAAGAACTCCATAGCATAAAAAAATAATTGCTGTATAATTGGGCTGTGGGGCTTTGCCAGTCTTAATAATAATATTAATAATTATGGTATTTAGTTAAGCACTAACTATTCATTAATTCATTCAATCATATTTATTGAGTGCTTACTGTGTGCAGAGCACTGTACTAAGCGGTTGGGAAGTACAAGTTGGTGACATATAGAGACGGTCCCTACCCAACAACAGGCTCACAGTCTAGAAGGGGGAGACAGACAACAAAACAAAGCATGTGGACAGGTGTCAAGTCATCAGAGTAAATACAAATAAACTTAGATGCACATAATTAACAAAATAAATAGAATAGTGAATATGTACAAGTAAAATAAATGGAGTAATAAATCTGTACAAACATATATACAGGTGCTGTGGGGAGGGGAAGGAGGTAGGGTGGGGGGGGACGGGCAGGAGGAGAGGAAAAAGGGGGCTCTGTCTGGGAAGGCCTCCTGGAGGAGGTGAGCTCTCAGTAGGGCTTTGAAGGGAGGGAGAGAGCTAGCTCGGTGGCTGTGCAGAGGGAGGGCATTCCAGGCCAGGGGGAGGATGTGGGTTGGGGGTTGACGGTGGGACAGGCGAGAACAAGGTTAGCGACAGAGGAGCGGAGGGTGCGGGCTGGGCTGTAGAAGGAGAGAAGGGAGGTGAGGTAGGAGGGGGCGAGGTGATGGACGGCCTTGAAGCCGAGAGTGAGGAGTTTTTGCTTGATGCGTAGGTTGACAGGCAGCCACTGGAGATTTTTGAGGAGGGGAGTAACATGCCCAGAGCGTTTCTGCATAAACATTAACTGGGAAGCAGAGTGAAGTATAGATTGAAGTGGGGAGAGGCAGAGAGGCGGCTGATGCAGTAATCCAGTCGGTATATGTGCCAAATACTGTTCTAAGCACTGTGGTATTCATTCATTCAATTGTATTTATTGAGCGCTTACTGTGTGCAGAGCACTGAACTAAGTACTTGGGAAGTACAAGTTGGCAACACATAGAGATGGTCCCTACCCAACAACGGGCTCAAAGTCTAGAAGGGGGAGTACAAGGTAATGAAGTTGTCCCACACGGGGCCCACAGTCTTAACCCCCCATTTTATAGATGAGGTAACTGAGGCACAGAGAAATTAAGGGACTTTCCCAAGTTCACACAGCAAACAAGTGCAGAGCCTGGATTAGCACCCACGTCCTCTGACTCCCAAGCCCTTGCTCTTGACACAAGGCCATGCTTAAGTGTGGCAGCTGATGAGTGCGTGATTAACATCACTGGGCTTGGGGCTCACTTGCTCTAGAAAGAGCCTAAAAAAAGGGGAGCTGGAAGTATCAATCAGTGATATTTTTTGAGCGCATGCTGTGGGCTGAATATGGTACTAAGCTCTCAGGAGAGTACTCTAAAATAGTGGTGGTAGACATTGTCCCTGCCCTCAAAGAACTTACAATCTTGGGACAGCTGGTGTGTGCTCAGCCCTTAGGAGAATTTCAGAGCTCCTTCATTAGACATCAATCAAATCATTTGGTCACTGGTGATCGATCGTTCTGGCCAGGTATGGAGTCAAAGCAGTGGCAAATTGGTAAAGATGATGGGAGCGTCAGGCCCCCTACCATTTTCTTGGTCTTTGGTGGTTTCTGGGGACTGGGAGGGATGCACTCTATGCTCATCTGACAAGAGAAAAGTCATTTGCATTTAAGTGGAAAGTGCAAACCCGAGACAAATCTTCTTCTGCCACTCTCTCAACACCTAAAATTACTTGTGAACTAAAAAGTGCTCTCTCAAGCCAATTCTCTAAAACCTCTGGGCTTTGGAATACTCTGACCCCAATCTATGATCTGTGCCCGACAACCTCAAGGCCTCTGCCACATGATTTTAAAGAACTCTGGCTCTCAGAACCTCCCAGTACTAGCCTCCAGGGATCAGCCCCATCTGACATCCTGTTAAATCTTCTTCCAGATCTGTATTTCTGTCCCAGTTACTGTCCAGTTGTTTTGTGTCTGGCCTGGTCACTCCCAGCCTTCCCTGTACCATCTCCCAAATTTCAGAAGTGGAAAAATATTTTTACCGTTTGGGCAGTGCGCAAGGGAGATTGAAAAATGGGCCTGATTCTGGCAGGTCTTGATGGCTTTGATGACATCTGACTCATTAGCTAGAATCATGGGATGGTCCCAGCTTCCTTTTTGAGGACAGGAGGAGCAAAGGATAGAGGGTGGGAGAATCAGCAAGAGAGAGTCAGGCATAGGGGAAGAAGGAAAGGGAAGCAACAAAAGATGTGGGGAGATGGCCCCTTGCAGAAAGGTTGATTTCTACCATCTCAGAACACAAGCAAAGCCATAACACTACAAATATTTATTTATCAAACATACACTATTTGCCAAGCACTGGGCTAAGCACTGAGGAAGGTACAAGATAATCAAGTTGACACAGTCCCTGTTCTACCTTTCCCTCACAGTCTAGTCTAAAGAGAGAGGAAAAATAAATATTTTTATGACCATTTTATGGATGAGGAACCTGGGGCACAGAGAAGTTAAGAGGCTTTCCCAAGGTTAGGCAACAGGCCAAAGTTAGAGGGGTAACTATAGGCTATGTCATTGGACTACCAGTCTGTGCTATTTTCAGGTCACACTGACTCCCAAAGCCATGCCACGGAATTCAGAAAGTGGACTTCGGGCTCGCTATTTCCCCAACTTCCACCTCTAGAGGGGAAGGTCATCTGTAAAATGGGAATAAAAACTGTGAGCCCCATGTGGGGCATGGACTGTGTCTAACCTGATTAGTTTATCTACCCCAGCACTAAAGACAATGCCTGGAAATACAAGTGCTTAACAAACACCATTTGGGCTAAGATCACAGGGGTGGGGCAAAAAGGGACATTATTTCCCCATAGTCCAGGGCTGCTTAGGGCTTTCATTATTCATCCACTCAATCATATTTATTGAGCGCTTACTGTGTGCAGAGCACTGTACTAAGCACTTGAGATAGCATAATACAGCAATAAACAGACACTTTCCCTGCCAATAATAATAATAATAATAATAATAATAATAATAATAATGGCATTTGTTTAAATGCTGGGGGGATACAAGGTGATCAGGTTGTCCCACGTGGGGCTCACAGTCTTAATCCCCATTTTACAGATGATGTAACTGAGGCTCAGAGAAGTTAAGTGACTTGCCCAAAGTCACACAGCAGACATGTGGCAGAGCCACACAATGAGCTTATAGTCTTATCCCCAGGGCATTTACATTCATGGTCAATTTATAGTGTTATCCCCTGGACATTGACATTTGTGGTCACTAGTCCTATTGGTGAAGGTTCAGCATGGTCAGATTGAAAATTGAATCTTCACTTGGGCCAAGGGACATTTTGCCTGACAAGTCACCTCCTCTTGTGTGCCTGATTATAAGTCCTAGTGGAGACATAATCACCAGCTGTTCTTCAGGGAACATAAATGCCTGTGCTTCCAGCTCTATCCTCCACTCTTCTGCCTGGACATGGGTAATTGGTGATAGTAACATGGTGGGCAGAACTATATTTGGGGGTGGGGTTGGAAAAGCCAGATATGCTTGCTAACTATTCAGCAGACCACCAGATGCTAAAACACCATTTTTCCCTATCTAAACAACTTCCATTAATATTTCAGAGAAGGTTTGTCCCACAGATTCCTACCGATGCTATTGTACTGCACTCTTCCAAGCACTTAGTACAGTACTCTGCACACGTAAGCGCTTAATAAATATGACAATGAATGAATGTGGTGGGAGGAGCCCTTTGCTCTCCTTTGCCTGTCTGCCGCTTTAGCTTCATCCCAAGTACTCCATTCACAACACTTTATGCTTTCTCACACCAATAGCTTCTTCCTCCAAACTTCTCTTCTCTTTCTTAGTGAGATTAATCTATCTATCGATCATCTCCCACCATAAAGAGAAGCAGGAGATGCCAGAGAGTCATCTCTAACACTACTATGTGACTAGATTGTTGAATTGATGGGAAGAGCGGCAATCTATGCTGGGCTCAAAGCTTTTACGGCTTGCATATGAGGTTCTGGGCATAAATGAAGCCTGTAAGTGGTACCAAAACCCACCCCTCCACCTAATAAAGACACACTGATTCTTTCTCAGAGGAATTGTAATGTCTGCTCCCTACTCCCTACAATGAGACTTCGCAAAGATTCAATAAAAGTTTATGGGTAAGAAAGAAAAACCTTATGGAAATTGAGCTGAACAAGAATGTGCTTCATTGATTAAAGTGTCCAAGGAAGATGTAATGGATGACCCAAAGCACAAGAGCAAAAGGGATTAGAAGAATTAAAAGGGGTTTAGCTAATGGAAGAGGGATGACAGGGAGAAAGAAAGAGAAAGACCCATAAGAGAAAGGTCTTGTAAAAGATGAGGAGGATGAGTGAACGGTAGGATACTGAGCTCACTCCTTAAATTCAGCTTTAGGCAAAGACATGGAGGAATTGAACCATCATAGAATAACTAATAGCTGGCAGTCAATGTAGAGTTCCCCCTTCCTCTTGACCTAAGGCCTCAGTGATGCCTCCCTAACTTCACCCCAGAACCAAACCATCCTCTGTCTCAATGAGTTCTCTCCTCACAGAGTCAGGATGGTAATAATAATATAAATAAAAATAATAATAGTGATATTCGTAAAATGCTTGCTATGTGCCAGGCACTGTTCTAAGTGCATACAAGCAAATCGGGTTCACTCATTCAATCATATTTATTGAGCACTTTCTGTGTGCAGAGCACTGTGCTAAGCACTTCGGGAGTACAAGTTGGCAACATATAGAGACGGTCCCTACCCAACAATGGGCTCAGGGTTGGATACAGTCTCTGGTCTCTGTCCCACATGGGGCTCAAAATCCTAATCCTCATTTTACAGATGAGGTAACCGAGGCCCAAGGTCACACAGCAGATACATGGCCATGCTGGGATTAGAACCCGGATCTTTCTGACTCCCAATCAATCAAACAACCAATCGTGTTTATTGAGCGCTTACTGTGTGCAGAGCACTGTACTAAGCACTTGGGAAGCACAAGAGGCTCTTACTCTATCCACTAGGCCGTAGTGCTCAATTGTCATTTCACAAATGATGTCTTCTCCAACAAGTGGGGTCAGATGAGGGTTCTCCAATCCCCAACCACCCAGCTAGCTTTTACTCTTCCCAAGAGAAGTTTGTCAAAGAGTAATAAATAATGACTATTACATCTGTAAAGTGCCTACTTTGTGTAGAGCATTAGGGTAGATACAAGATAATCATGTCAGACACAGTCTCAGTCCCATGTGGGGCTCACAGGCTAAGGTGGGGGGCGGGGGGGGGGGAAGCATTTAATCTCCATTTTACAGATGTGGAAACTAAAGCACAGAGAAGTTAAGTGACTTGCCCAAAGTCACACAGCAGACAATCGATCACTAAATGCTTACTTTGTGCTGAGCACTATACTAAGATTTGGGAAAGTATAATACAATGGAGTTAGTGCACAATCCATACCCACAAAGAGTTTGCAGTCTACAGAGGAAGGCAGACATTAAAATAGATTACGGATAGGGGAAATATCCAAAAGCTTACTTATTTCAGTGCTTAGCATTTAGTACAATGCTCTGCACACAGTAAGTGCTCAATAAATATCATCTATAGATTTATGGAGATGCTCTGGGGCTGAGATGAGTATCAGATTGTTTGAGGGATGCCCAGCCAAGTGTGTAGTCAATGCAGGCAGAGCCAGGATTTTAAACCAGGCCCCGACATCCAGGCCCGTGCTCTTCCCATTAGCCCGCACTGCTTACCAAGCCTAGGGAAAAAAAAAAAGAGCCTCCAGCCATCAACGTCTCCAAGTGAACTTCAGTTCGTCAGAAAGACCACAACATAGTGCGAAGAAATATTGTGGATTGGTTGGAAATATGGGGCTTAAAGTAACAAAACAGGGTTAAACTTGGATCAATAAAAAGAGCACCTGGGGAAAATAATTGGAAACACAGACACCGTATTCAGAGGCCAGTGTTGACTTCCAAGACTTCTGGGTGTGAAACCGGATGGCGAAAGAGATAGTTAGAGTTTGAAATCAGATATGGCAGCTGAGAGTCACGTGATCCTCTGAGAGGGCTTTTCCTACCGGGAAGCATCATATTCCCAAAAAGGGACAAGAGAGACGGTGTGCTCTGAAGAACAGAATAGAGCATCCCATTCATATAAGAATCCATTTAGTTAAGATGCTTTTTGCAGTCACCAGAGTTTCTGATTCCTTGATAATGAGAACGATCCCTGTCAGCCGGCCAGTCATCAGTAAATATTAAGTGCTCTTTGGAGAGTACAGAATAATATAGTTGATTATTATGTACATATCTATAAATTACATGTAGTGTACATTTCCCCCTCCAGTATGTAAACTCACTGTGGGCAGGGGGAACTGTCTACCAAATCTGTTGTGTAGTACTTGCCCAATCACGTAGTTCACTGCCGTGTACACAGTAAGTGCTCAGTCAGTCAATCGTATTTATTGAGCACTTTGTGCAGAGCACTGTACTAAGCGATTGGGAGAGTACAATACAACAGACATGTTCCCGGCCCACAATGAGCTTACGGTCTAGAGAAGAGCTTACATTTGACTGAAAGGCAGGAACTCTGCCCTCAAGATTTCCATTCTCCCCCAGGCAAGTTGGCTCACTCAGTGTCAAGAGACCCTGACATCATTGCTGGGGGCAGAGTATGAAGGCCCTTCTGAGCCCCCAACCCCAGCTGCAATGCACCATCACAAAATGATGGCTAAACCATCAGTTCCTGATAGGACAGGGATCCAGTCAACCAATGCTATTGTATTCTCCCAAATGCTAAGTACAGTGCTCTACAAAAAGTAAGCACTCAATAAATACCATTGATTGACACTTTCCCAAGCACTTAGCTTGAGAAGCAGCGTGGCTCAGTGGAAAGAGCACGGGCTTGGGAGTCAGCGGTCATGGGTTCAAATCCTGGCTCTGCCAATTGTCAGCTATGTGACTTTGAGCAAGTCACTTCACTACTCTGTGCTTCAGTGACCTCATCTGTAAAATGGGGATTAAGACCGTGAGCACCCTGTGGGACAACGTGCTCACCTTGTAACCTCCCCAGCGCTTACAACAGTGCTTTGCACATAGTAAGTGCTTAATAAATGCCATTATTATTATTATTATTATTAGCTGCAGAGAAGCAGCATGCCTTAGTGGAAACAGCACAGGCTTGGGAGTCAGAGGTCGTGGGTTCTAATCTTGATTTTGCCAATTGTCAGCTATGTGACTTTGGGTATGCCATTTAATTTCTCTGTGCCTCAGTTACCTCATCTGTAAAATGGGGAGTAATATTGTGAGCCCCATGTGGGACATGATCTGTCCAACCTGATTGCCTTACATCTACCCCAGTGCTTAGAACAGTGCTTGGCACATAGTAAGCACTTAACAAATACCACCATTATTATTAATATTACAGTGCTCTGCATACAAAAAGAGCTCTATAAATACCATAGACTGATTAATTGATCTCCTGATTTATCTAGTAGGCGAACTGTTACATATCGAACCTTATTTGTATGTTGTAGGTCAAAAAGAACCCAGTGATTAATATTGAGAAACACAATGAGGCTCTTTGGCAGAGTCAGGGGCAGGCAGAGGAGAGACTGTAAGCTCATCTCTAGATTGTAAACTCATTGTGGGCAGGGAATGTGTCCATTTGTTATTGTATTGTACTCTTCCAAGAGCTTAGTACACTGCTTTACACACAGTAAGCGTTCAATTAAATACGACAATGAATGAGCAACCCAAGGAGCTTGCATAGCAGCTATTCCCCCACTAAGGGAAAGGGAATGGATCAATGAAGGTTGACAAGAAGAGTGGAATGAAGGGAAGCTTGGTAAGATGTAGGTAAAAAGGAGGGGAACCACCATGGCAGCTGGAGCCAGAGCTTCTGAGAGCTCCAGAACAGGAACAGGCTGAGCTGGAGAAAATTCAGGAGCTTCTTGCAGAAGGACCAGCTCAACTGTTTTGCAAGGAGAACACCTCTGCTTTCACATTTCAACAGAGCCTTGTTAGGTTGTTTGGAGTCAACAAGAGCCTCTGTGGAGACAAAGGATAGGAAGCCCAAGGAGAAGTTGGGGCAGGGAGTACTAGAGGAATAAATTCAGATGCAGAAATGAGTTCTAATGCAAGAACAAAACCTCCGCGCAAGGGAGAGAATGTTCCCGGAAAATCCAAATAGCAACACAGACACCAGAGGTGGAAAAACAAATGAACCACATCCAAAAAGCACAATGGGCACAGGAGGAGTGCAATGTGCCAGTTGGAGCAACAGAGGTAGAACCCAAATCTTCCACCTGTTCCCTGAACCCCTCAATAATAATAAAATAATAGTGTTATTCATAATATACTAATAATAATGATAATTATGGCATTTGTTAAGTGCTTACTATGTGCAAAGTACTGTTCTAAGCGCTGGGGGGATACAAGGTAATCAGGTAGTCCCACATGGGGCTCACAGTCTTAATCCCCATTTTACAGATGAGTTAACTGAGGTACAGTGAAGTTAAGAGACTTGCCCAAAGTCACACAGCTGACAAGTGGCAGAGCTAGGATTAGAATCCATGACCTCTGACTCCCAAGCCCGGGCTCTTTCCACTGAGCCATGCTGCTTCTCTTCTCTTCTGCTTCTTCTCTGATTCTCATTAAACACCCCATCCAGTGCCGGTACTGTACTGAGCTCTGGGACAGATACAAGGTCATCATGTCGGACACAGTGCCTGTCCTATGTAGGGTTCACAGTCTAAAAGGAAATGTGGCTATTGATTGCCCATTTTATAGATGAAGAAACTGAGGAACAGAGAAGTGAAGTGACTTGCCCAAGGTCACACCACAGGGAAATGTCTGAGCTGGGTTTAGAACCCAGGCCCTCTGACTCTCAGGTTTAAACTCTTTCCACTTGGGCATACTGTTCCTTCCACCTGCCCCGGGCTTGTATCTCCAATGTATCTCTAGACTGTGAGCCCATTGTTGGTAGGGATCGTCTCTATATGTTGCCAACTTGTACTTCCCAAGTGCTTAGTACAGTGCTCTGCACACAGTAAGTGCTCAATAAATACAGTTGAATGAATGAATGAATGAATGCAACACATCCAAGACAGTGAATATAAGCAATTCCTTCCCCAAGGCAGAGACACACCAGTGAAAGGAAAGCAGAACTGCATGAAGTCTCTTCTCTCCCTCTAAAGAGAGTTTGGCAGTCATAAATTAGACAGCCATTAGCCACATCAGAATTGACAGAAGTTACTGATAAATTGCAATATTTTATTTCCTTATTAGCCTGTTTTGGCAGTGGGGGAAGATGGGGAGAAGGACCATTATGGCTGTTTATAGGTCATTTCTATCTTTCTAACCAGTCAAATCCCATTGCTTCCTGGGGTGTTAATTATCAGCCCCATTCATTTTATTTGATCCAAAGGCTGTGCCCAACTCAGCCAATGATATATTAAACTGGAACATTTTACAATTTATATGAACATACCTTCGTCTCTCATGTCTGGATCTGGGAAATTAAATTGGTATGTTAATCTGATTGTCAATAATGCATTTCATAAAGGTCACGATGTCTGGGCTTTAGCAAAATGATGTTTTTATTCTGCTATTAGACCAGGTGCTCTTCTTTCTTGTCAAAAGAGAGGCCGGGTAAGGTTATTTTTCATTTCAGCTAGCAGCACTTTCCTTTCATACTGCATGATGATCCAACATATGCCTAAGACCGACTTCAGACATCTGGCCACCCTGAGATGGCGAAAAAATCCATCGCCTCCTCTCGATATGAAAGAAGTGATTGTGTTACCCTGACTGAGCAATGCCGGGCACACAACAGAACATGATGACATCACTTGGAAGTCCACCTGAATTTAGAACATTTCTTAGGAGGGAGGGTGAAATCCCTAGCCTTCACCCACTTCTTGCTCAAATCATTGCATTTTCCCCTCAGGTCCCTGTTCACACAAGTGCTACTTGGGTGGGAGGATAGGAGCCTTATCATTTTAAACCCAGGATCGAAGAGTTGACTAGATTTCTAAACGTCAGGGTGGTTAGAGTCCTGATAGCCAAAACGATCACTTTTCTACCTCAGGCAGGAACTAAATCAAGCATTCATGCTTTCAGCATGGCTTTGTGAATAAAACATGGATCTGGGAGCCAGAAGGACCTGGGTTCTAATCCTGGCTGCACCACTTGTCTGCTGTGTGACCTTGGGCAAGTCACTCAACTTCTCTGTGCCTCAGTTCCCTCATCTGTAAAATGAGGATTAAGAGTGTGAACCTCATGTCGAACTACGACTGTGTCCAACCTGATAAACTTGTAGTTGCTTGTATCCGCCCCAGTGCTTAGTACAGTGCCTGGCACATAGTAAGTGCTTAACAAGTACCACAATTATTATTATCTACCCCTGTGCTTAGAATAGTGCAGGACATGTAGTAAGAACATAATTTTTTTTTAAGACTGTAAATTTGCTGGGGGTGTGGACTGTAATTACCAACTCTGTTGTATTGTATTTCCACCCTAGATTGTAAGCTCTTGTGGACAGGGAATATGTCTCCCAACTCTGCTATTTTGTACTCTCCCAAGTTCTTAGTACAGTGCTCTGCATACAGTAAGCCCTCAAAAATCAATAGTATTGATTGACTGCATTGTAATCTCCCAACCGTTTGGTAACAGTGTTCTGCACAACATAAATCCTCAATAAATATCATTGATTAAGTTTGAAATTGAGCTGTGCAGAAGAAATAGGATATCTCAAGGGAAAAGTCCCCAAATTTAGATCTTGGCAGAATGTTTGAACCAGGGATGTTAGAGTAGGGTATGAAAAAGTTTGTCTACTTGGATGCATACTAAAGCAAAGATTTCTAAAATTGCATGTGTTCTTAAAGAGGCATAAAGGTTTCTATGATAGTTGTAACTGTTAAAGGGATTTTGGATCCTAAATTTGTTTTGGCTTTGGTAGATATAAAATAAACATTTCATGGATTTACTGGTTTCTCAAGGTTTTAGTCTTCTCCCATCCAACAATAAACACAGACTCCTCTTTTTCAAACAAGATAACTAGGGCAGTCCAGATGCAAAGGGGCCTAAACCAAATAGTCCAGTTAGTTCCTAGAGATTTAGATTAAGATCCTTACTCAGAACAATGCTTCATTGTATGTATCAAGAATAGTACATACCTGCACATGTAATCCAAAGGGATGGGCAATAAAAGAGCAGCAGTGTGGAAAAAGCATGGGTCAGAGAGTCAAATGACGTGGGTTCCAATCTTGACTCCACCACTTGCCTGTTGTGTGACCTTGGACAAGTCACAACTTCTCTGTGCCTCAGTTTCCTCAGGTGTAAAATGGGGATTCAATATCACATCTCCCTCTTAGTTAGACTGTTATCCCAGTGTGTGACAAGGATTGGGTCTGACCTGACTATCTTGTATCTACTCCAGAGTTTAGTACAGTGCTTGGGCCACTCAGTCACCTTGCCCCCTCCTATCTTACCTTGATGATTTCTTACTGTCACTCAACAAACTCATGTTGCTCTTCTAATGCCAACCTACTCATCTTGCTTTGGTCTCATCTACCTCACAGCTGACTCCTCGCCCGCATCCTGCCTCTGGCGTGGAACTTCCTCCCCCTTCAAAGACTTACTAAAAACATATCTCCTCCAATCAATCAATCAATCGTATTTATTGAGCACTTACTGTGTGCAGAGCACTGTATAAGAGTCCTTCCCTGTCTAAGCCTTCATTTTGCCCACTCCTTCTCTCTTCTACTTGGATTTGTGCTTTTTATTCACCCCACCCTCAACCCCAAGGCAATTACTTACATATCCAATATTTAATCTAATGTCCAATTCCCCCTCTAGACTGTAAAATCCTTGTGGGCTTGGATTGTGTCTACCAACTTTGTTATATTGTACTCTCCTAAGCACTTGGTACAGTGCTCTGCATACAGTAAGTGCTCAGTAAATACAACTGACTGATTGATTCAGCCACAGAAACATGCTTTTGGAAACGCTAATGTGCAACTCACACTCCATTCCTCGCTATGGAGAATGGTTGCCCTTTGCTGCTACTATACATTTGCCATTCACAGTACCTGCTGTATTTTCTAAACTATCTCTTGCTCCGTCTATCTCCCTGAAGGCTTTTGCCAGAAGGGACCTCTTTCTTGTTTACCACTCACCAGACTGGTTTGTCTTCTGCAGTTGTCACCCAGCAATCTCCTTCGAGATCATATGTACTGCCCAGGCCAGTTGTCCAAAACCATTCCTAAAACTCTTCCTTTTTATACATATCCCATTTCAGCTAACTGCACAGCGCTTGTTGGTTATCCTGTTGTCATCCATTCTGCGCAGTTCTCAGGGAAGCTGAACTGCTATGAGCTGTGTTCCAGCATACTAGTGAGTTGGCTGCACTCCAAGATCTGATTGTTGTGAACATGGTCTTGCCATTATTCATCCCCTCTCCCAGCCCCAGAGTACTTACGTACATATCTTTAATTTATTTATATTAATGTTTGTCTCTCCCTCTAGACTTTAAGCTTACTGTGGACAGGGGATGTGTCTGTTATATTGTTGTATTGCATTCATCCAAATGCTCAGTACAGTGCTCTGCACACAGTAAATGCTCAATAAATATGATTGACAGACTGACTGAATTCGATGTGGAGAACGGTTAGGGTTAGTGATAATGAAAGTGTTCAAGATGAATAATAATAATAATAATGGTGGTATTTATTAAGTGCTTACTATGTACAAAGCACTGTTCTAAGCACTGGGGAGGTTACAAGGTGATAAGGTTGTCCCATGTGGGACTCACAGTCTTCTTCCCCATTTTACAGATGAGGAAACTGAGGCATGGAGAATTGAAGTGACTTGCCCAAGGTCACACAGCTGACAAGTGGCAGAGCTGGGATTTGAACTCATGACCTCTGACTCCAAAGCCCGGGCTCTTTCCACTGAGCCATGCTGCTTCTCCAGCCACGTTGCCTCTGTGCTTTTCACAATAAGTACAGGGCTCACAGACATGAAGAAGGTGTGATGGTTAGGCAGTATTGGGATTCTGGTGATTGGTATCAAATTTGAAGGAAAACTAGATTAATTTGCAAAAATGATTCATTTTGTAAATATTAAATCAACCTATTAAACTACTGGATAGTTGGAGTGGGTGGAGGGGTGGGGGAGATGTGAATGAAGTGAATAGTTCTTGACTATTTTTTCCCATGTTAGCTCTGAAAGCAGATGAGCTGTTTTAATTACTTGGTTTTACATGTGGAAGGAACAAATCTGAAAGAATCGACAAGCCATTCATTCTAAGTTTGAATTGCAAATTTTCCTAGAGCTTTGGAGCAGAGTTGTGGAGAAAATGAGTTTTCAAGAGATTCTTTGACAAGTCAGTCTGTCTTGAAAGGGCCCTTGGGAGACCCAATTTCTTCCTTATGTTTTGTTCACAAGTTAGAGAAGAAATGTTTAAACAATTCTAGTTGTTACCATTCTTTGAAACTGTTCTTGCATTGCTGTGAGAAGGAGCATGACCTAGAAGGAGAGTGAGAGAACTGGGAGTCAGAAGACCTGAATTTTAGGCCCAACCCTGCCACTTGCCTGCTGTGTGACCTTGGGCAAAATTACTAATTAACTTCTTTGGCCCTCGTTTCTTTATCTGTAAAATGGGGAATCAATACCTCTACCTCCTTCCTACCTAGACTGTGAACCCAAGGGGAAAAAGGGACTGTGTCCAACCTAATATCCACCCCGGCACTTAGTACAGTGATAACCCCATAGTAAGTGCTTAACAAATATCATTCATTCAGATATATTTACGGAGTTCTTACTGTGTGCAAAGCACTGTACTAAGCATTAGGGAGAAAGCAATATACCACAATTATTATTATTCGGAAGTTTGTAGAAGGAAAAATTACAAGTAATGTCAATTTGGGTAAGAAAAGTGACCCAGCCATAGAGTATTCTCTTTCAAGAACTAAGTAGCTATTACTCTGGAAACTTGAAGCAAGGAGCCCAAAGTAAGTCACAGAATGGACTTGGCCATCTTGGAAAGTTTTAATGGGAGGAATCAATGCTTGGCTTTTCTTTCCTTGATTCTGCAAACTAATTTTGTTTCCCCTTTTAGATTGTGAATACTTCGAGGACAGGAATCCGGTGTTTTACCTCTATTGTAGTCTCTTGAACACTTTAGCACGCTGCTTTGCACATACTACTACTACTACTACTAATAATAATAATTGGCATTTGTTAAGCGCTTACTATGTGCAAAGCACTGTTCTAAGCACTGGGGAGGATACAGGGTGATCAGGTTGTCCCACGTGGGGCTCACAGTCTTAATCTCCATTTTACAGATGAGGTAACTGAGGTCCAGAGAAGTTAAGTGACTTACCCAAGATCACACAGCAGACATGTGGCAGCGTCGGGATTCGAACCCATGACCTCTGACTCCAAAGCCTGTGCTCTTTCCACTGAGCCACGCTGCTTCTCTAATGAAGCAGTGTGGCCTAATGGAAAGAGAATGGGCTGGAAGTCTAACCTCTGGTCTGCCACTTACTGTGGACGCAGGGCAAGTCACAACTTCTCTGTAACTCATTTCCTTATCAGCAAAATTGGTGTTTGATACCTGTGCTTCCTCTTACCTAGACTGTGAGTCCCATGTGGGACAGGGTCTACGTCCAACCTGTTTATCTTGTACCTACCCAAGTGCTTAGGACAGCGCTTGGCACATAGTAAGCATTTAAATACCATTATTATTATTTTTATCATTATTATTACTCTATGAGCTTGATAACTCCCATTTACTGACTGAAAAAATCCAGTGTTTGTCTAGTGTTATTTTTGTTTATTGCGTTTTCTTCCCCATCTGTCCACTACAAAACTGAAAGCAAGGTTTTGGGGGGGACCTCAATTATGATCTTCCAAGAATTTTGTTCAGAATTTTCTCAGCTCCCCTGACTTCTGAGCAATACTCTCAGACATTCCTAAAACTTTAAAATTTTAAACATAAAACTTTAAATTAGCTTTAATTCTATTTGTTCTGACAACTTGACACCAGTGCACATGTTTTGTTTTGTTGTCTGTCTCCCCCTTCTAGATTGTGAGCCCATTGTTGGGTAGGGACCGCCTCTATATGTTGCCACCTCGTATTTCCCAAGCGCTTAGGTGCTTAGTACAGTGCTCTGCACACAGTAAGCACTCTATAAATACGATTGAATGAACAAATGAATGAATAAAACAAGGAGACCAATCTAGTCTCTTAAGGGCTTAGTACATACAGTAGGCACTCAATATATCCTATTGACTGACTGACATCCTTGATATCATGAATTGTCATCTGTCTGCATGTAGGAGCTGTCTAACCATGGGAAAGACCACTCTCTTTTTCCCTTTCTCACATTCTCTGTCTGGCTGAAGGATACCTTCCTTTGGCATCTACATAGAGAATTTTCCCCTCTGGTGCAATGCAGTTTCCATATCAACTGGTGCCAAGAGCACTCTGAAAGAAACAGCAGCAAAAGGAAAACCAGAAGCCAAGTTACTGTATCATTTTTTTTAACTAATTGACCTTGTCAAGATAATTACTGCAGATTGTGAGACACTGACTGTCTCTGGCAGGTTAGATGGAAAACTTAACGGTTCTGGTGGAAATGAATTGAGGAGAAAAAAATGTTTTCTGCATGGAGAGAAAAGCAGACTCAGCCTAGGTTTTAAAGACAAATGCTTTTCATTCAAATTCCTGAAATTTGAGAATACAAAAGCTCATTTTACACTTACAAGAAGAATTTATACTCATGAAGTTCCTTTTGCCCTACACCTCAAAGGACTTAACAAACCCTGCATCTCACAAGTCCCCCGGGGAGGTTGGCATGTGTAATTAATCCTCGTTTGGAGCTGGGAAGGCCGAGGGACAAAGATATTTAGAGGTTTGCCTAAACTGTCCCAGAGAGTTTAAACTATTAGCTCAAATTTCAAACAGCGAGGCAGCAGCAGAGCCAAAACCACAATCCCAAGAGTCCAGATTCCTGCTTCCTTGCCGTTAAAATGCATTTGAAATCTTAAGGGTCATTGCTGTTCCTTTTCCTTTCCTTCAGAAGGCCTGGAGGTTCAGAGAAATTCCCCCCAGCCCCTCAAATTTTCCCTCCCTCACCACTCCCATCTACCTGTTGCATTTTCCACCTGATTACATGATGCTATTGGCCACCTTGCTCCTCTCCTACTACAACCCAGCCCACCCACTTCGCTCCTCTAATGCTAAGCTTCTCACTGTACCTCAATGGCTTAGTGGATAGAGCCCGGGCCTGAGAGTCAGGAGGTCATGAGTTCTAATCCTGGCTCCACTATTTGTCTGCTGTAATACCTTGGGCTAGTCGCTTCACTTCTCTGTGCCTCAGTTACCTCATCTGTAAAATAGGGGTTGAGACCGTGAACCCCATGTGGGACAGAGACTGTGTCCAACTCAGTTTGTTTATATCACTCCAGCACTTAGTACAGTGCCTAGAACAAAGTAAGGGCTTAGCAAATACTATTATTATTATCTATCTCACCGCCCACCTGCTTCTGACCTGGAATGCTCACCCTCCTCATATATGATTAATTTCCCCCGCTGTTTCAAAGTCTTATTGAAGACACACCTCCAAGACGCCTTCCCTGACTAAGTCCAGCTTTCCTCTTCTCCCTCTCCCTTCTGTGTCACCCTGACTTGCTCCCTTTATTCATCCCCACTCCCAGCCCCACAACACATATCAATATCTGTGATGTATTTATTTATATTAATGTCTGTCTGTCTAGACCATAAACTCACTGTGGGCATGGGATGTGTCTGTAACATTGTACTCTCCCAAGCTCTTACTGCAGTGCTCTGCACAGAGTAAACACTCAATAAGTACAATTGACTGACTGATTGATAAAGTGCAAATGCTTTGACAAAGGCACCATTTTGACTGGAAATTGGAGGTCAGAGAGAAGCTCCATGTGGATTGGGATTAAGTCCAAAGTCAGTTCTTAGATCCAAAGGGACCCTGCAATGTCAGGCCAACTTCAGACATTTGATCACCCCAGAGCAAGGAAAAGTATCGGGTGGTCACACTCACACAAATGATACCGCATGTGCAATGTCGAACGTGGACTGTAATATAATGAGGTCCTTCAGAACATTTTCCAGAAGTCTGCCCACACCTGTGTTGAAAAGATAATGAGTAAAAACAAACCTAACTGCCACCTATTCTACATTTTCACTTTACAGTTTGCAGATTGCAAAATAATCATGCTTCAATAATTCTGAACTAAAAATCCTCACAGAACTGTGAGGCCCCCCTGCTGCTTCACTGCCCTCACAGCCAATGTACCCTGAAGTGTCCACCTCACTTGCTTTCCGTCTGAAGCCAGCCCTCCATCTGAGCTAGTTTCCTGCTGGCAGGCAGGTGATAATAATTCTTCTTATTAATAATTAATAAATTATTGTTATTATTATCATATTTTAAGCGCTTTATGTGCCAAGCACTGTTCTAAGCAATGACTGTACATAGGTGTCTATTCTGATCTTAAAGATCCCCAGTATGGAAATGCCTACCCTCTACTCAGCCCATTCTGATGTTGGATCACAGTGAGAGACAAGTTGCTCTTCCCTATATTCACCTGAACTTTTCCATGCTTAAGTTTTAGCCCATCTCCTCTCATTCTGTCTATTAATAATGATGGTATTTATCAAGCACTTACTATGTGCAAAGCACTGTTCTAAGCACTGGGAGGGTTATAAGGTGATCAGATTGTCCCATGGGGGCTCACAGTTTTAATCCCCATTTTACAGATGAGGGAACTGAGGCACAGAGAAGTTAAGTGATTTGCCCAAAGTCACACAGCTGACAATGGGCAGAGCTGGGATTTGAAACCACGACCTCTGACTCCAAAGCCCGTGCTCTTTCCACTGAGCCATGCTGCATCTTTAATAGTGACTATGGATAGCTCATCAGCATCTTCCCATGGAAACCCTTCAAGTACTGAAAGACAGTTACTCTGCAACTCCTTAACCTTCTCCTCTTATTTTATATATGTCTTCGTCATTGGAGTATAAGCTCCTCGTGGGCAGGGAATATGCATAGTACACTGTACATAGTACACTCTCACTGTACACATGAGAAGCAGCCTGGCCTAGTGGCAAGAGCATAGACTTGGGAGTCAGAGGACATGGGTTCTAATCCCAGCTCCGCCACTTGTCTGCTGTGTGACCATTGCCAAGTCACTTCACTTCTCTGTGCCTCAGTTACCTCATCTGTAAAATGGGGATTAAGACTGTGAACACCACGTGGGTCAACCTGATTACCTTATATCCACCCCAGTGCTTAGAACAGTGTTTGACACACAGTAAGAACTTAATACCATAGTTATTATTATTATTCTACTGTGTGAGTAGGAACTCAAATACAGCTATTACTACTATTCCTCTTCTCTAGGCAGAACCCCAATTCCTTGAAATTTTCCTCAAATTAAAAAAAAAAATTTAAATGTGTTGACCAACCCTGAAAACAGTGCACTCATACCTGCCAGTCTTCACTTTTTTCATTTCACATTGAAGCTACAATGTTGCAGCAGAGACAAAGAATACTTTTGCAACCACTTGCATCTGTCTGGATTTGGTGCAAAGCCATGTCGGGGGAAATGGTTGTGCCCATGAACGCTATATGAAACATGTCAAGCGTATTAAACCCAGAGGATGTTAAATAAATACCTTTGCAAACTAATTACAGTGTGAATTTTCCTTTGGGCAGATTTCTGCAAAAATGCAACCGCTGTGTAATCGGAAAACTGGCTGGTCTCTAATAAAGGTCTTTGCTGTCAGAATACAGTAAAGAGTTACTTGCCATCTCTTCCATGTCCTACCACTGATGAGTCATCCCAGAACTATGCTAACTTTTTTTAATAACCACTTTAGAGTGCTATCAATCGTAGTTCTGGTCAAGAACTATCCCCAAATCTTTTCCTGCTGTATTTAAGCTTATTCTGCATTTTCCCTTGTCCTGTAAGGGATTTTTTTTTTTTTTGGCTTTTTCTCTACTAAGTGCCTTGGGCTTGTTGCCATTAAATTGGTCCATTTTTTGAATGAGTCAGTCACCAAGTTCAGTTCCTGCTTTCCATAATTTTGCAACTTCAATTTAGCAAGGCTTGCACATTTGCTTAGCACACTCTCAATGCCTTCATTCTAGCCAGTGCTATAGATCCCGGAATAGACCCGATCTCATGAACGATACCTATGGGACACCGCTTCGTACGGCAGCCCAGGTTAACACTTAGCCATTGATGGCTGCCTTTTGAGCACAATCCAGGAACAGTTGTGGAAGAAGCTGTGCACTTCAGGCCATACTTGGTTGGCTTGTCAATGAGGAGATCATCTGGATTGACTCAAAAGCCTTCCCAAAATCTATACTTATAAGCATTATTACTGCAAAAATTGAGGCTGGGTAATCTGATGGAAAGCAGCTTGGCTCCGTGGAAAGAACACGGGCTTTGGAGTCAGAGGTCATGGGTTCAAATCCCAGCTCTGCCAATTGTCAGCTGTGTGACTTTGTGCAAGTCACTTAACTTCTCTGGGCCTCAGTTACCTCATCTGTGAAATGGGGATTAAGACTGTGAGTCCCCCCCCCGTGGGACAACCTGATCACCTTGTAACCTCCCCAGTGCTTAGAACAGTGCTTTGCACATAGTAAGTGCTTAATAAATGCCATTATTATTATTATCTGGGAGTTAGGATAGCTGAGTTGCTCTGTCATCAACCTGCTAGTGACTTCGGGCAAGTCACAACCTCTCTGTGCCCCAGTATCCTCATTTGCAAAATGGGAATACTACTACTTACCTCTCCCTACCTAACAAGGGTTCTGAGGATAAAATAGGAAGACTGATTAGGCATTAGGAAACAAAAGAGCTGTCCAATTCAAGGTATTTTTTTATCAGGTCCTGCAGAATTAAATATAATGGCTTTTAAAAAAATCCTTTTAATGATTTCTTCCCCTAAACTAATTTGTCCTTCCATTTTCCCACCCAATCTGATTTGTAAACTTCTTGGATGAGTTGTGCCTTCAATAAGGCTTTGAAGTAGGGGAAAATAATGAGTACTTGTCTGTTGGATGTGAAGAGGGAGGCTGTTCTAGGTCAGAAGCAGGATGTTGAAGAGAGGTCCAAAACAATCTTACAGTCTTGGTGCAGGGCAGACATTAATATAAGGGAAATATGGACTGAACATTTTTGTAGAAAAATGATCCAAGCAGCAAAGGGAAGTATGGACTGGACTGGGGAGAGACAGGAGGCAGGGAGATCAGCAAGGAGGCTGATGCAGTAATCAAGGCCAGATAGGATAAGTGCTTGGCTTAACATGGTAGCAATTTGGATGGAGAAAAAAGGGCAGATTTTAGTGATGTTGCAAAGGTTGAACTAATGGGATTTAGTGATAGATTGCTTATGTGGATTGAATGAGAGAGAGGAGTCAAGGAAATGCCAAGGTTACAAGTTTGTGAGACAGGAAGGATGGGGGTGCTATCTACAGTGATAGGAAAGGCAGGGGAAGGACATGGTGGAAAGATAAGTAATTCTGTTTTTGACGTTTTAAGTTTGAAGTAATGGCAGTACATCCAAGTAGAGATGTCTTGATGTCAGGAAGAGATGCTAGTCTGCAGAGAGGGAGAGCGATCAGAGCTGGAGATGTAGATTTGGGGATTGTCTGCATAGAGGTGGTAGTTGAAGCCATGTGAGTGAATGAGTTCTCCAGGGAGTGAGCATAGATAATAATAATAATAATAATATTAATGGTATTTGTTAAGTGCTTACTATGTGCAAAGCACTGTTCTAAGCACTGGGGAGGTTAAAAGGTGGTGTATGTCCACGGAATACTGCAATACCCAGAGTCCCTCATTCTATTATGATATCCAGGATCCCTCACTTTGTTATGATATCTTGAATTCCTTGCTCTGCTTTCTGCTCATGCGCCATGTATTTCTAACTGTGCCACACTTATGTAGGCCTTAGATAAGCCTTTGGCAAGCGGCCACCTCTGTCCAGTTCTGTATAAAAGCCCTCCCCACATCTGTTGCTGTGCGGATGCTCCACGGATGTCCCGTGGAAGGGGCCTGTCCTTGCACCAGGACCTCGACCAGCCACCGCGAAATTAAAGGTGATATAAGCCCCATTGCAAAGGCTCCTCTGTCTTTCTTCGGTCTCGCCGAATCCAGAATGAATCTGCTTGGAGCTAAGCTCCTGCATTACAGGTGGTCAGGTTGTCCCACGGGGGGCTCACAGTCTTCATCCCATTTTACAGATGAGGTAACAGATCCAGAGAATACTAATAATAATAATAATAATAGCATTTATTAAGCACTTACTATATGCAAAGCTCTGTTCTAAGCACTGGGGAGGTTACAAGGTGATCAGGTTGTCCCACGGGGGGTTCACAGTCTTAATCCCCATTTTACAGATGAGGGACGTGAGGCCCAGAGAAGTTAAGTGACTTGCCCAAAGTCACACAGCTAAGTGGCAGAGCCGGAATTTGAACCCATGACCTCTGACTCCAAAGCCTAGGCTCTTTCCACTGAGCCACGCTGTGACTTGCCCAAAGTCACGCAGCTGACAGTTGGAGGAGCAGGGATTTGAACCCACAACCTCTGACTCCAAAGCCTGGGCTCTTTCCACTGAGCCAGGCTGAATAGATGAAAAATAGAAGGGGACCCAGAGTGAACCTTGAGGGACACCCACAGTTAGGGGGTGGGAGGCAGAGGAGCCGCCCAAGAAAGAGACTGAGAATGAGGGGCCAGAGAAATAGGAGGAGAATCAGGAGACAACACGGTCAGTGAAGCCAAGGTTGGATAATCTTTCCAGGAGAAGGGGGTGGTCAACAGAAATGAAGGCAGCTGAGTGATCCAGCAGGTTTAGGATAGAGTAGAGGCCGTTAGATTGGGCAAGAAGATCATCGGTGCCCCTTGAAAGGGCAGTGTCTGTGGAGTGAAGGGGATGGAAGCCAGATTAGAGGGGAACAAGAAGAGAATTGGAGGAGAGGAACTGGAGACAGTGGGTGTAGATAACTTCCTTCAGGAGTTTGGAGAGAATTATAGCTCAGAGGTTAGAGTACTGGTCTTGTAAACCAGGGGTCATGAGTTCAAATATCACTAGGGCCTTCTTTACTACATTTTTAGAGAAGCAGCATGGTTTAGTGGCTACGGCACAGGCCTGGGAATCAGAAGGTCACAGGTTCTAATCCCGGCTCTGCCACTTGTCTGCTGTGTGACCTCGGGCAAGTCACTTCACTTCTCTGTGCCTCACTTACCTCATCTGTAAAATGGGAATTAAAATTGTGAGCCCCACTTGGGACAACCTGATTACCTTGTATCTCCCCCAGAGCTTAGAACAGTGCTTGACACATAGTAAGCGCTTAACAAATACCATTAAAAAAATCGTAGGACGACGATTGGGAGATGAATGGAGGGAGCTTTGGGGTCAAGGGAGGAGTTTGGGGGGGATAAGGGAGACATGGGCATGTTTGAAAGTGGAGAGGAAGAATCCATTGGAGAGCAAACAGTTGAAGATGGAGGCTAGGGAGGGAAGTGGTAGGGGCAAGACTTTTGATAAGTCGTCAAGGGATGGGATCGGATGCGCAGGTGGAGGGGGTGGGTTTTGAGAGAAGACAGATAATGTCCTCATGCGATACTGCGGGGAAAGATGGGAGGTTTGAAGAACGGGCAGGAGGAACCAGAGGCAGGGGAAATTTTAGAGAGAAAAAGAATGACTTTGTTTATCCTTATTTTGTAAGAGTAGCTGTCCCCATCAACCCCAAACACTCAGTTCCCCCATCCAAACTACATTAAAGGATAACAAATCCTGCAATGACAATCCTCTATATCCTGGGGTATGGTAGGAAAAATATTCCTTTTTATTAATGTATTTGTTAAGCACCTTCTATATACATTTGTTCAATTGTATTTATTGAGCACTTACTGTGTGCAGAACACTATACTAAGCACTTGGGAAAGTACAATACAACAATAAACAGACACATTCCCTGCCCACAACGAGCGTATGTGAAGCACAGTTCTAAGAGCTGCAGTAGATACTTGTTAACTGACCAAATATGGTCTCTGTTTCACATGGGCTCACAGTTTAGGTAAGAGGGAGAAAAAGTATTGAATCCCCATTTTTGCAGTTGAGGAAGCTGAGGCACCAATAGATTAAGCGACTTGCCCAAAGTCACACAGCAGGGAAGTAGGGGAGATATAATTATAAGCCACATTTTCTGGCTCCCACATCCATGCTTTATCCACTTAATCCAAAGGAAGCTTCCAGCCAGCAGAGCTCAGGTGGGACTGAGTCTGGGTTGGACCTGATAATCTTATATCTCTCTCAGTACTTAGTAGTCATTCTTTCATTCAGTTGTATTTATTAAGCACCAACTGAGTGCAGAGAACTGTTCTAAGCGCTTGGGAAGTACAAGAGAAGCAGCATGACTCAATGGAAAGAGCCTGGGCTTTGGAGTCAGAGGTTATGGGTTCAAATACCGGCTCTGCCAATTGTCAGCTATGTGACTTTGGGCAAGTCAATTCACTTCTCTGGCCCTCAGTTACCTCATCTGTAAAATGGGGATTAAGACTGTGAGCCCCTGTGGGACAACCTGACTGCCTTGTAACCTCCCCAGCGCTTAGAACAGTGCTTTGCACATAGTAAGCACTTAATGAATTCCATTATTATTAGTATTATTATTTCAAATCAGCGTGGCTCAGTGGAAAGAGCACGGGCTTTGGAGTCAGAGGTCATGGGTTCAAATCCGACTCCGCCAATTGTCAGCTGTGTGACTTTGGGCAAGTCACTTAACTTCTCTGGGCCTCAGTTACCTCATCTGTAAAATGGGGATGAAGACTGTGAGCCCCCAGTGGGACAGCCTGATCACCTTGTAACCTCCCCAGTGCTTAGAACACTGCTTTGCACATAGTAAGTGCTTAATAAATGCCATTAAAAAAAAATCAGCAACGTATAGAGATGGTCCCTACCCAACAACAGGCTCACAGTCTAGAAGGGGGAGACAGACAACCAAACAAAACAAGACAGTTCTTGGCACATAGTAAGCACTTAACAAATACAATTATTATTATTAATATTGAAGAAGGAACCCATTGACATTGTATTGTCTAAGAGATGGATTTGCACTCCCACGATCCTTTAGATTTTACTTCTCTAAACCGGTGCCATATTTATCCTATTTATTTTATTTTGTTGGTATGTTTGGTTCTGTTCTCTGTCTCCCCCTTTTAGACTGTGAGCCCACTGTTGGGTAGGGACTGTCTCTATGTGTTGCCAATTTGTACTTCCCAAGCGCTTAGTACAGTGCTCTGCACATAGTAAGCGCTCAATAAATACGATTGATTGATTGATTGATTATTTAAAGCAAATGTTCTTGCTTCAACGTTACTAGTCGGAATGGCTCGACATGGATCCTCTCCTTCCCTTCCTTCTGGCAGAGATTCAGAACTCCTCCTCCCTCAAGAAAGGGCAACGTCCCAGCATTTCAGGGAGCTGGAAAGCTGCCACACATGACTGTCGCATTCGTTTAATTTTACTGGTAACAATAAAGAGGGTCAGCGCGGTAGCTCCAGACACAACGGTGTGCATGCCGAAACTGCTAATTTCACTTCCCTCCTCTGCAGCACCCCTTCCTAGTAAGTCTCAGGCTCTAAATTATGCAGCACTGCAAGAGAGCTGCAGTCAGCGAACTGCCAGGGAGGTAAATGGCCAGCACCTCTCTGCCTAAGAATGGCTCAGACAGAGAGAGACAAACGGACAGATCGTTTCTGCTGTTTACCCTTACAGTGAAATGTAACAGTAAGAGCCATAATCAGGGGAGAATGGGGTTCAGTTGATAATAAGCGGCTCCTCCGGTATGCAATTGAGATATTGCCAAGAGCATGGTCCCTTATCAGGCAGCAGATTTATTGTCATCTGTTCCATTACCATATTCAGTCAAACAATAATATCTCTTTTTTACATTTTTTATGATTTTGTTTAGCACTTACTGGGGGTCAAGCACTGGAGTAGATCCAAGTAGTAATCAAGTTGGACATAGTCCCTGCCCAACACGGGGTTCACGGTCTAAATGGGAGGGGAAACTGGTACTTCATCCCCATTTTATCAGTTGAGGAAACCAAGGCACAGAGAAGTTAAGTGACTTCAAGGTCACCCATCAGGAAAGTGGCAGAGCTGGGGTTAGAAAAAGATCCTTTGACTCCCTGTCCTGTGCTCCTTCCACTTGGCCACACTGCTCTTGTGCACAATGTGCTGAACTGAGTCCAGGCAGGACTTCAATAGTAGATCAGGTATTTGCGCTCAAGGAGCTTACAATCTAGGAATTGGGCAGGACATGCGTAAGTCCTGGAAATATATGGAAACAAGTGTTCAGGGTAAATTGGCCCCATCCCCATATCACCCTGTGTATCTCCTCAGGGCTCCATGAATCAAGTAGCCATGGAGTCTTTTCCCCCCATGCCAAACATCCTTCAGCCTTGCCCTCTCTCACAAATAGGTTGAGATTTGCCTGCCCAGTGGATCGATCAATCTATCAATCACATTTATTGAGCACTTACTATATGCAGAGCACTGTACTAATCACTTGTGGGAGTACAACAGAATTAGCAGGCCCATTCCCTTCCCATAATGAGTTCACAGTCTAGAGGGGGAGACAGGCATTAATATGAACAAGTAATGTATAATTAGTAATTTAAATATATTTACACAGTTCCGTGGGGTTGAGTGAATATCAAATGTCCAAAATTCACAGATTGAAGTGCATTGATGAAGCAGAATGGAGAGTGAGCTGGGGCAAAGAGGGCTTTGATCAGGGAAGGATCATGGAAGAAGTGATGCTAGATTCATAAAACTGAAAGGGACCTATAAGGTCAGAGGTCAAACCCCAGGGAGGGTGGAGCCCTTAATGGAGTTGTCTCCAAAACCACTGTATTCTCAGTCTCAGAACCTGGCACTGTGGCTGAGGTAGAGAAAAGAGGGCACAGGACGAAAAGGGTCCTATTTCTTGGTTCACTGATTATGGTATTTATTAATAATGATAATAATAGCATTAATTAAGCACTTATACTATGTGCAAAGCACTGTTCTAAGTGCTGGGGAGGTTACAAGGTGATCGGGTTGTCTCACGTGGGGCTCACAGTCTTAATCCCCATTTTACAGATGAGTTAACAGGCACGGAGAAGTTAAGTGACTTGCCCAAAGTCACACAGCTGACAAGTGGCAGAGCAGGGATGACTCCAAAGCCCATGTTCTTTCCACTGAGCTACACTGCTTCTCTAAGCATCTACCAAACGTTGAGCATTATGCTAAGTGTTGGGGGAGGCAAATAAGCAGCCCTACATGGGACTAACAAACTAAGTGGAGGAGGATATACCCATACTAAAATTTTTTGCTTGTAACAATACATAAACTAAGACTATTACATGGGAAAACGTTCCTTGGACAGGAGACCCTCAAGAACCTCACTGCTTCAGGCCACAGTCCTTGAACCTTCTTTCCTGTCATGAGGGCCCCTACTCCCAACATGCCTGGCAACCACTACATTACTTCCCTGCAAACTGACACCAACTTTTTTTTTGAGGGTATTTATTAAGCACTTATTATGTGCAAAGCACCGATCTAAGTGCTGGGGAGGTTACAAGGTTATCAGGTTGTCCCATGGGGGGTACTCACAGTCTTCATCCCCATTCTACAGTTGAGGTAACTGAGGCACAGAGAAGTGAAGTGACTTGCCCAAAGTCACACAGCTGACAATTGGCAGACCCAGGATTTGAACCCATGATCTCTGCCTCCAAAGCCCAGGCTATTTCTACTGAGCCACTCTGCTTCTCGCCTCCATACCATCAAGAAGACTCCATCCCTTCCTTCCACCTCACTGGACAGAAAGAGGACAGCATCAGCAGCAGGAGACTTCCATAACACCTCAAGAAGACTGGCTGTTGCTGCAGTAATTGCTGTGGCATTGGAACACCCTGAACTCTGGAGCCACAAGGTGTCAGAAATAATTCTCCCCTACCCACAGCACCCCAATTATTTTGCTGGTGCTTTGTGTATATGTCCTTGGGCTTTAAGTTTTCTTAGTCCTTTATTGTTCATCACCCATGATGAGTCTTATGAGCATTCATTGAGCACTTTACTAGGCACTTGGCACAGTATGATATAACCGAGTTGGTAGACATGTTCCCTGTCCACAACATGCTTATGGTCTAGGGGGAGATGGACACTAATGTAAAAAAATAATTTATGGATATGTACATTAGTGCTGGGGGAGCTGAGGAAGGGATGAATAAAGAGTGCAAATCCAAATATAATAATAATAATAACAATGGCTTTTGTTAAGCACTTACTATGTGCCAAGCACAGTTCTAAACACTGGGGGGATACGAGGTAATCAGGATGTCCCACATGGGGCTCAGTCTTAATCCCCATTTTACAGATGAGGTAACTGAGGCCCAGAGAAATTAAGTGAATTGTCCAAAGTCACACAGCAGACACTCGGCGGAGCCAGGATTAGAACCCATGACCTCGGACTCCCAAGCCCATGCTCTTTCCACTGAGCCACGCTGCTTCTCCAATGCAAGGGTGATTAGAAGAGAGAGGGTGAGAGAGAGTGAGGGAAGGCCACTTGAAGAAGATATGCTTTTAATAAGGTTTTAAAGGCGGAGAGAGTCTGTCAGAGGCAGAATGTAAGCAAGAGCAAGACAGATGAGATCAAGGTATAGTGAGTAGGTTGACAGAGGACCAAAGTGTATGGACTGCATTGTAGTAGTAAATCAGGGAGTTGAGGTAGGAGGGGGCCAGGTGATTGCTTTAAGGCAACTGCTGGAGATAATTGAGGAGTGACAAAACATGTCCTGAACAGTTTTGTAGAAAAATGACCTGGGCAGCAGAATGAACTATGGTTGAAGTGGGGAGAGACTGGAGGCAGGGAGGTCAGCAAGGAGGTTGATTCGGTATTCAAGGCAGGATAGGATAAATGCTTGGATTAATGTAGTAGCAGTTTGGACAGAGAGGAAAGAGCAGATTTTCAATGATGCCGTGAAGGTTGAACTGAGAGAAGTTGGAGACCGATTGTACATTCATTCATTCATTCAATCATATTTATTGAGCGCTTACTGTGTGCAGAGCACTGTACTAAGTGCTTGGGAAGTAGAAGTTGGCAACATATAGAGACGGTCCCTACACAACAACGGGCTCACAGTTCATGGGGGTAGAATGAGAAAGATGAGTTGAGGATAATGTCAAGGCTATGGGCTCATGAGTCAGGGTTGATGCTGGTCCACCCCACCTATATTCTTAAATTGTGAGACCCCTGTGGGTCAGGGACCTTGTCCAAATTCCCACGTGTGTATTCTCTCCCACACTTAGGAGAGTGCTCTGCACATAGTGGGTGTTTAGAAAATACTATTACTACTTCCACTGGGCCTTTCCAGCATTCTCTCAGCCTTTGCTGGTTGCAAGAGCTCCAGTCTTCACACAAAGGGAGTAAGTTGGGGTGGGGGAGATGACAAGGGGGTCCTCTGGCAGAGTTAGGAAGGCTGGACACATTTTTGAAGGTAGGGCAGTTCCCAGCACAGGGGTCTCCACTCCTATTAAGGACACAAAGCCCCGACAGATGGCAAGAGCTATGCTCCAACTTCCCTTGGGGTTTGATACAACTAAATTGGCTTAAACTGCAACCAAAGAAGCTGAGTGAAAGCAGACATCGCTGACGGCTGCCACCACTTTCACCCATGACCCTGAAAAGAGTGTGGATCCCCACAGGGCACTCACTGCACCTCAGATCTGGTGGGCTTCTCCCAATAAGCAGAGGTGTTCCAGTACCAGCCCCCTGCTTTTACTTGCACCTAAAACCAGCATATCCCCAAAGTGAACCTCAATCTACTCACTAGCAGGCTCAGATTCTGAGCAGTAAGCTGAGGATTCTGGACACAGACACTATAGAAATCATTAAATCATAAATATTCCTGCTTAGTAAACCTGCATTGCAGGGGTGAGAGCGAAAAGGGGTTAGATCATGGGGATAGGGGAGGTGGAGCATGACTATCACATTTATTGATGAAAAAAAGAAAGAAAAGAAGCATTGGAAGCTGAATTTAGAGAGCTGGGCATCACATTGCCCGCAGCTCCCTGGATCTGAGGCAGAGGTACTGAAAAGCTCTGACTCTCAAGTATAGATGAACTAAGGGAACAGACCGCCTGCTGCAGATCAAAAGGAGGGAGATGGGAGAGTTTCCCAACTAAATGTGGAGGCTCATTATCATAATGAGTTTTGTGGGTAGGCAATGCCCCTTAAAATCCCTCCTTTTGATCCTTTCAGAAGTTGTTTACTGTAAATCACAAAAGGGTTGGCTTGGCAGGAGAAGGATGAGGAGGAAGGAGAAGGGAGAAGCTTTGTCTCAGTATTTCTTCCCCCATCCCCACCCCCATATCTGAATCTTGTTCTTCTCTCTAAAGCCTTCAGCATTTGAGAGAGGAACTTCGAGTCTTTTCTAGTGCGGATAGCACCACAATCCATCATCCATCCAACTTGTACTTCCCAAGCGCTTAGTACAGTGCTCTGCACACAGTAAGTGCTCAATAAATATGACTGAATGAATGAATCAGTGGTATTTATTGAGAACAACCTTTCTTATAGGGTTTATTAAGCAGGGAGGGCAGAGAAGCAGGGTGACATCTGGAAAGAGCACAGGCCTGGGAGCCAGAAGACCTGGGTTCTAATCCCAGCTCTACCATGTGCCTGCTATGTGACCTTGGACAAGGCACTTAGCTTCTCTGTGCCTCAGTTACCTCATCTGTAAAATGGGGAATCAATACTTGTTCTCCCTCCTACCTAGATCGTGAGTCCTATTTGAGACAGGGCCTGTGTCTAAGCTGATCACCCTGTATCTTCCCTAGAGTCTAGAACAGTGCTTGACAAATAGTAACCGCTTAACAAATACTACAATTATCATTATTATTATTAATGTGCTAAACTCTGGGATAAATGCAAGCTAATCAGGTTGGACACAAGCCATGTCCCACATTGGGTTCACAGCTTTATCTCCATTTTACATGTAAGTTAACTGAGTCACAGAGGAGGTGAGTGACTTGCCCAAAGTCACAGAGCAGACAAGTGGCAGAGTTGTGATTAGAACCCAGAACTCCTGACTCCCAGGGTCTGCACTCTGTTTATTAGGCCACAGTATTAAGTGCTTGGGAGCATACAGTATAACTGAGTTGGTAGACACATTCCCTGCCCACCATGAGCTTACAGTCTAGATGGGGAGAGAGAATGGAAGCAGCCTGGTGGAGTGGATAGACCACAGGCCTGGGAGTCAAAAAGTCATGGACTCCAATCCCAGTTCCATCACTTCATTCATTCATTCAATCGTATTTATTGAGCACTTACTGTGTGCAGAGCACCGTACTAAGCACTTGGGAAGTACAAGTTGGCAACATGTAGAGACGGTCCCTACCCAACAGAGGGCTCACAGTCTAGAAGGGGGAAACAGACAACAAAACAAAACATATTAACAAAATAAAATAGAATATGTTCAAATGAAATAAATAAATAGAGTAATAAATACATACAAACATATATACATATATACAGGTGCTGTGGGGAGGGGAAGGAGGTAAGGCGGGGGGGATGGGGAGGCGGATGAGGGGGAGAGGAAGGAGGGGGCTCACTCTGGGAAGGCCTCCATCACTTGTCTGCTGTGTGACCTTGGGCAAGTCATTTCACTTCTCTGTGCCTCTGTTATCTCATCTGTAAAATGGGGATTGAATCTGTGAACCCCATGTGGGACAGGGACCATGTCCAACCCAATTTGATTTAATCTACTCCAGTGCTTAGTGCAGTCCTGGCACATAGTAAGCACTTAACAAATACCATAAGTATTATTATATTAATAGAAATAAATTGAATTAAGGGTATGTACATAAGTGCTAAGGGGTTGAGGCAGGGATAAATTGAGGGCACAAACCCCAGTGCAAAGTTGACAAAAAGGGGAGGGAGAAGTGGAAATGAGGGCTTAAGGAAGTCTTCTAGAGGGAGTTGTGCTTTTAATAAGGCTTTGAAGGTGGGGAGAGTGATCAACGCTCTGGGCATATCACTCCCCTCCTCAAAAATTTCCAGTGGCTACCAATCAATCTGCGCATCAGGCAGAAACTCCTCACCCTGGGCTTCAAGGCTGTCCATCACCTCGCCCCCTCCTACCTCACCTCCCTTCTCTCCTTCTACAGCCCAGTCCGCACCCTCCGCTCCTCCACTGCTGATCTCCTCACCGTACCTCGCTCTCACCTGTCCTGCCATCGACCCCCGGCCCACATCATCCCCCGGGCCTGGAATGCCCTCCCTCTGCCCATCCGCCAAGCTAGCTCTCTTCCTCCCTTCAAGGCCCTGCTGAGAGCTCACCTCCTCCAGGAGGCCTTCCCAGACTGAGCCCCTTCCTTCCTCTCCCCATCAACCCCCTCTCCATCCCCCCCATCTTACCTCCTTCCCTTCCCCACAGCACCTGTATATATGTATATATGTTTGTACATATTTTTTTAATTTATTTATTTATTTATTTTATTTGTACATATCTATTCTATTTATTTTATTTTGTTAGTATGTTTGGTTTTGTTCTCTGTCTCCCCCTTTTAGACTGTGAGCCCACTGTTGGGTAGGGACTGTCTCTATATGTTGCCAATTTGTACTTCCCAAGTGCTTAGTACAGTGCTCTGCACATAGTAAGCGCTCAATAAATGTGATTGATGATGATCAACTATCAGATGAGAAGAGGGGAGTTTCAGCCCAGAGGCAAGATGTGGACAACGGGTTGGCAGCTAGATAAGTGAGCTAAAGGTATAGTGAGTAGGTTGGCATTAGAGGAGCAAAATGTGCCAGCTAGGTTGTATCAGGCAATCAGGATGGTAAGGGCTGTGTGTGTAGAGGGGGTGGTTTGCAGGGGTGGCTGTTGGAGGTGGCAAGGTGCTTTAAAGCCAAAGCTAAGATGTTTCTGCTTGATGAGGAGGTGGTTGGGCAACCACTGGTGGTTCTTGATGAGTGGGTAAATATAGACTGTATGGTTTTGTAAAGAAATTATTCAGGCAGCAGAGTCAAGTATAGATTGAAGGAGAGAGAGACAGGAGGTACAGAGATAAACAAGAAGGCTGATGCAATAATCAGGGCACATTAGGATGAGCGCTTGGATTAATTTGGTAGTGGTTTGGATGGAGAGGAAAGAGTGGATTTTGACAGTGTTGTGAAGGTAGAACCAACAAGATTTGGTGACAGATTGAATATGTGAGTTGAATGAGAGAGATGAGTTGAGGATAATGCCTAGGTTATAGCCTTGTGATAGGGAGAATGGTGGTGCTGTCTACAGTGATGGGAAAGTCATGGGGAGGATAGGGTTTGGGTGGGAAGATGAGGGGTTCTTTTTGGACATGTTAAGCTTGGGGTGTCAGCAGGATATCCAAGAAGAGATATCCTGAAGTTAGGAGGAAATACAAGACTGCAGAGAGGGAAAGAAATGAGGGCTGGAGATGATTGTCTGGTAACCATCCACGAAGAGATGGTCGTTGAAGCCACAGGAGTCAAGGAGATCTCCAAGAGAGTGGGTGTAGATGGAGAAGGGGACCTAGAATTGAGCTTTGAGAGACTCTCACCAGTAGGGGGTAAGCAGCAGAGGAGCCCACAAAAGAGACTGAGACAGAGTCTTAAAAAGATAAGAGGAGAACCAGGAAGGAACAGTATTAGTGAAGCCAAAGTTAGATAATGTTTCCAGGAGAAGGGGCTGGTTGATGATGTTAAGGCAGCTGAGAAATTGAGGGGGATTAGGATAGAGGGCATTCGATTTGATAAGAAGGAGGTCATTGGTGAACTTTAAGAAGACAGTTTTGATGGAGTGAAGGGGGTGGAAGCCAGATAGGAGAGGGTCAAGGAGAGAAATGGCAGAGAGAAAATAGAAGCAGTGGGTTAACACAGTTCACTCAAGAAGTCTGGAGGAATAGCAGCAGGGAGATGGTGTAATAACTGGAGGGAGCCATGGGGTCGAGAGAGGGTTTTTTTTTTTAGGATAAAAAGAGACATGAGCATGTTTCAAAGTCATGGGAAAAAGACCACTGGAGGTGAACCTCCTCACAGAAGTGGCTGAAGATGGTTTAAAATTGTTCAAAGGTGGAGCCTTCCCCTTACTCATTCCCTTTCATTCTCATTCCTTCTCCCCACAATTTCCATCACTCCGTACCCACTCCCCAACCCTCCATCTTCATTCCAAGTTTCTTCAAGGATTTGGTATTCCTCGACCCAAGAGCCCATTAAACACATGTTGGAGTACCAATACTCCTCCTCTTCCCACCCCAATATCCTTTCCAGTGTTGAGTTTCAGAAAAAGGCAGAGGTCTCAGCAGGCTGGGATCTCTAGGGCAGGTGAACAGCTCTGTTTTATTGAACAGGTGCAGGGAAGGAAAAGTCCTTGTCAGACTGCTAGATACTCAGGAGTCATTTCTTCTTCCTCTCCCCTGCACCTGATTGTCTCTTATTAGGAAAATAAGTTTTACAACATCCTGTTTGTCCCCAAACTGTCTGCCAGTTCATTAATTCCTCACTGACATGTTCACACATGAGTCTTTGCTGAGACCAGACCGACGACAAAATTGCAAAAACTCCACAGCAGAGAGCTCCCATTCTTCCAGGAGAAACTGATTTGGGAAGCCATGGCAATGGAAGAGAAAGGGCACCGGAGCTCAGACACCAGCTGCTTTCTTCACTGAGGGGCTGCTATTTCCACCCCTCCCAAGTCTTTTCAGAAACTGCCAGAATAAGCCCACAAATGTTTAATAATCTGCTTTAACAAGATGGAAAGACTCCCATCTATCCTCATAGGATTGCAGCAAAGGACTCAGTGGTCTGAAATATGCACTGCCTTCTCCTTCTGTCCCCTATCCTTTGCCCCCAACTACCCATAAGCATACACACACAAAAAAATCAAAGGACACAAAACGAAGTCCTCACTTCAGTATGAGCAGGTTCCTACAATGACTACTGTGGCTGTAATTCAAGACAGGCAGCAGCTGGAAAAGGCCATTTCTCTGGCAAATCCCTTCCATATGTGATCTCCTCAAAAAGGAGTGACTTTGAAAGTCTTAAGTGATATTTAACCCAAAGTGAATCTTTTTCCTTGTAACACCATAGGTGACCCTCCCCACAACCCCATATCCCTCAGGGCACCCCAACAGAAACTCCAGAAGTCTCTTCAAGAGCACAGGCAGCTAAAACAGAGTCTTTCTCTCTACAAGATTGTGAAGAATTTTGCTTATCTTCCTCAACAACAAATGGAAAACACAAGTTCACTAGCCCTATCAAGAGGAATTCTACCTTCTACATTTAAATAACCTGCAGAAGAAAACCCACAGTTTGGGTTGCACCCCCAATTCTTGGCTACGTCTATGCCATGCCATTGTGTTCCTGTGAGTTTTGTCAGGGAGAGAATGTGTTTACCAACTCTATTATATTATACTCTTCAGAGCATTTAGTAAAGTGCTCTGCAAACCGTAAGAGTTCAATAAATACAAATGATTAAGAATTGGGTAGCAAAAAAAAAGCAAACAGGTATATGGGCATTTGTCTTCAGGAATATTTAGAATGGAGAAGGAGCAGATATTTGATATGTTTTGGCAAAAGTGAAAAGTTCCTCTGACCTAGGGCAGTGTGGGAGAGAAGACTGGGTGTTTATTCATTCAATTGTATTTATCAAGCACTTACTGTGTGCAGAGCACTGTACCCCTGCTTTTTCTTCCCCTCTTCCTTCTCCTCTACCCACCGCCCCCCCCAACTCCCTTCCTCTCCCCACAGCACTTGTATATATTTCTACATATTTATTACTCTATTCTATTTGTACATACTTACTATATTTTATTAATGATGTGTATATAGCTATAATTCTATTTAGTATGGTAGTATTGACACCTGTCTACTTGCTTTGTTTTGTTGTCCGTCTCCCCCTTCTAGATTACGAGTTCGTTGTTGGGTAAGAACTATCTCTATATAGTGCCGATTTGTACTGCCTAAGCACTTAATACAGTGCTCTGCACACAGTAAGTGCTCGATAAATACAATTGAATGAATTAATGAATGAGTGTATTAAGCACTTGGAAAGAAATTACAGCAATACAGACAATCCTTGCCAACTGCAACAGATTCAAGATACGCTCACCAGAAAAGGGCACAAGATAGTTGGCTTGAATTGGAATGGATCTTTCTACTTCTCAGGTTTGGTAGCTTTCATCATCATCAATCGTATTTATTGAGCGCTTACTATGTGCAGAGCACTGTACTAAGCGCTTGGGAAGTACAAATTGGCAACATATAGAGACAGTCCCTACCCAACAGTGGGCTCACAGTCTAAAAGGGTGAGACAGAGAACAAAACCAAACATACTAACAAAATAAAACAGAATAGATATGTACAAGTAAAATAAATAAATAGCGTAATAAATATGTACAAACATATACATATATACAGGTGCTGTGGGGAAGGGAAGGAGGTAAGATGGGGGGATGGAGAGGGGGACGAGGGGGAAAGGAAGAAAGGGGCTTTGCTTTTTTAAGCTGATGTAATCAGGCAATCAATGGTATCTAATGAGTATCTACTGTGTGCAGAGCACTATACTAGTTCTTGGGAGGGTAGATAGACACATTTCCTCCAGCAATGTGCTTATAATCAATCAATCATATTTACTGACTGCTTACTGTGCAAAGCAATGTACTAAGCGCTTGGGAAGTACAAGTTGGCAACATGTAGAGACAGTCCATACCCAACAGTAGGCTCACATGTTATAGCCTATTACCAGCCTCTTGCAGGAAGAGTTGAGCCCACTCTAAAGAGATTCTCCTGATGCTTGATTGGTATTTCCACCCAAAATCCTGGGGGCACTAAGCCTGTGAGTCCCCAGCAAGCATAACCTCTCAGCAACATGAAATAAGAAGGATTTATCAGATCTTTAAAACATTCACACACCCCTTCTCTCTAGCTACTACCACTGACCTGAAAGCAGTTATAAATCTCCACAGGAAGTGTTGATTCTGGCTCCAGCTGTAAGAATATCACCCCCACCTGATAAATTTACATAACAGATGGAAGACATAATCTACAATATTAACTCAGTACAACACAAAACCATAGCACTAGCTCAAAAACTGGGTAAACACTAGCCACCTCATAAAGCCACACCATGGTGAAGATGCTGTCTTCCACTGGACTTCTTCACTTAGGGTGATTTCTTTTCCCGCTGCAATCCCTGATGCTGGGCCAACTGCCCTGCCTGAAGGGTCCCCCTGTGATCTATTGGGCCTTTTCAAAGACATCCACTGGCCCTACTGACTCTTTAGCCCCAAGTGTTGGGCAAGATGTTGCTATGCAAATCAAGGGGTGGGTTTGACAGTCAGGTAGAATCCAAGGACCTTTCAGTTGAGTCTCCAGGAGACACCAAGCTTCCTCTCTCCCTAATAACCCCTTTGCCCAATGGATGGAACATTCATTTATTCATTCAATTGAATTTATGGAGCACTTGCTTGCTGTGTGCAGAGCCACTGTGCTAAGCACTTGGGAGAGTACAATACAACAATAAACAGACACATTCCCTGCCCAAAATGAGCTTATAGTCTAGAGGTTTCTAATACCCATTCCTGCCTGCTGAATGGGTTTCAGCAGGTTGTTGGGTAGGGACCGTCTCTATATGTTGCCGATTTGTTCTGCATAAGGCGCTGAGTACAGTGCTCTGATCTCAGGAGGTTTATGACCAAAGAGTCACCCAAGATAGTTATGTTTTGTTGGGGTTTTATGGTATTTATCCAGCGCTTACTATATGCCAGGCAATCAATCAACCAAAGGTACTAATGGAGTGCTTACAATGTGCAGAGCACTGTACTGAGCTTGGAAGAGTGCAATACTTCAGAATTAGCAGACGTGTTCCCTGACCATAAATGTACTAAGCCCTGGGGTAGATACAGGCTAAGCAAGCTGGCTAGAGTAACTGTCCCACAGAGGGCTCACCATCTCCATCCCCATTTTACAAATTAGGTAACTGAGGCAAAGAGAAGTTAAGTGCCTTGACAAAGGTGACACAACAGGTAAGTGGCAGATCTGGGATTAGAATCCAGGTCCTTCTAATAATAATTATTATGATATTTGTTTAGTGCTCACTATATGCCAAACACTGTTCTAAGCACTGGGATAGATTCAGATCACTCAGGGTGGACACTTCATGGGGCTCACACTCTTAATCGCTGTTTTACAGTTGAGGTAACTGAGGCCCAGAGAAGTTAAGTGACTTGCCCAAGGTCACACAGCAGACATGTGGTGGAACCAGGATTAGAACCCAGGTGCTTCCGACTCTCAGACCTATGCTTTATCTACTAGGAAACACTGTTTCTGGATGATTAGGCCCAAAGGGAATCCTGAAAGATAGCAGCCCAAGAAGAGTGGTAAAGACCACAGCAAATCTTAAAGGCGATCACCCTCCAGGTCACAATGGTGCAGTATGCCATCTCCATTCATTCATTCAATTGGATTTATTAAGCACTTACTGTGTGCACAGCACTGTACTTGGCGCTTGGAAAGTACAATTTAGCAACAAATTGAGACAATCCCTACCCAACAATGGGCTCACAGTCTAGAAATAATGGGCTGCAGCCATGTACACAAAAAGCCATTTGTGTATACTTTGCAAAACATTGCACCTTTGCCCCCAGAACTAGTCAGGAGAGGCAAGCACTACATTGAAGAAAAGTCTTCCCTCTATTCAGATTCCCCAAACTCTTAATGTTTCACATTGTCCTCTCCTTTCTGAGTTGAAAGATGTCTTCCCAAATTACTCATTTACCCATCATGATGACCAAGACCAAGGATTCTGCTTCATGTGCTTATAGGTCTGTCTATATTGTATCAGCCCCTAGTAGGATCTATTTATTCTTTGGTCAATTCACACAGGATTTGTGATCATATTAAAAGGAATTTATCCTTGTACTATAAATCTCAGGGAAATCAATAGAGGTGTCAGGCTCTTCTTGCATTCATCGAGATCTGGGTGTTAAACAATTTTATTTTATATATCCCAGATCCAGGACAGCCAATTCTCAATTTCTTCTTAACTCCACCATGACCCCCTAATAGTAACAGTATCTATTAAGTGCTTCTTCTGTGCAGAGTCCTGTACTAAGCACTGGGAGAGAATACATATGTGGGAATTAGATGAAGTTCCTGTCCCCCAGGGAGCTCACAATCTAAGAGATTAAATGGGGAGAAAGGAATTGGAGACAGACGCATCAGGAGTGCGTAACTGTGACTTCCAGACTGTGAGCCCACTGTTGGGTAGGGACCATCTCTATATGTGGCCAACTTGTACTCCCCAAGCGCTTAGTACAGTGCTCTGCACACAGTAAGCACTCAATAAATACGATTGATTGATTGAGTGAGTGATGAAGCATCAAAACACAACACAAACCTATGCACAAAGTAGGCTCGAAGTCTCAGTGGGGATGGAGGAATTCGAGACCACGTGGGAGCAGCTTTCATGCCTGGCCTTGCACACCTGGAGCATGCAGTTCAGGGCATGTCACCCCACCTCCTCAAAATTGAGGAGAGGTCATCTTGTAAAATCTCCAGCGGTTGTCTATCCACCTCCGTATTAAACAAAAACTCCTCGCTATTGGTTTTAAAGTTCTCCCTCACCTTGCCCCCTCCTACCTCACATCCCTTCTCTCCTTCTCCATCCCAGCCTGCACACACCACTTCACTGGTGCTAACCTTCTCACTGTGCCTCCATCTCTCCTGTCTCACCGCCGACCCCTGGCCCATGTCCTACCTCTGGCCTTTAACGCCCTTCCTTCTCAAATCCTCCAGACAATCACTCCTCCCCACCTTCAAAGCCCTGCTGAAGGTGCACCTCCTCCAAGAGGCCTTCCCAGACTAAGCCCCGCTTTTCCTCAGCTCCCCTCCCTTCTGTGTCACCATGACTCGCTTCCTTTGCTCTTTCCCCCGCCCCACCCCAAAGCACTTAAGTATATATCTATAATTCTACTTATTTAATATTGATGCCTGTTTACTTGTATTGATGTCTGTCTCCCTGCCTCTAGACTGTGAGCCCATGTGCAGCGTGGCTCAGTGGGAAAGAGCACGGGCTTTGGAGTCAGAGGTCATGGGTTCAAATCCCAGCTCCACCAATTAGCTGTGTGACTTTAGGCAAGTCACTTAACTTCTCTGGGCCTCAGTTACCTCATCTGTAAAATGGGGATGAAGACTGTGAGCCCCCGCGTGGGACAACCTGATCATCTTGTAACCTCTCTAGCACTTAGAACAGTTCTTTGCACATAGTAAGTGCTTAATAAATGCCATTATTATTATTATTATTATTATTATTATTATTATTATTATTATTATGTGGGAAGCAGCATGGCTTCATGGAAAGAACATGGGCTTGTAAGTCAGGAGTCGTGAGTTTGCATCCCTGCTCCACCACTTGTCACCTGTGTGTCTCTTGGGCAAGTCACTTAACTTCTCTGTGCCTCAGTTATCTCATCTGTAAAATGGGGATTAATCAATCAATCAATCAATCATATTATTGAGCACTTACTGTGTGCAGAGCACTGTACTAAGCGCTTGGGAAGTACAAGTTGGAAACGTATAGAGACAGTCCCTACCCAACAGTGGGCTCACAGTCTAAAAGGGGGAGACGGAGAACGAAACCAAACATACTAACAAAATAAAATAAATAGAATAGATATGTACAAGTAAAATAAATAAATAAATAAATAAATAGAGTAATAAATACGTACAAACATATATACATATATACAGGTGCTGTGGGGAAGAGAAGGAGGTAAGATGGGGGGATGGAGAGGGGGACGAGGGGGAGAGGAAGGAAGGGGCTCAGTCTGGGAAGGCCTCCTGGAGGAGGTGAGCTCTCAGTAGGGCCTTGAAGGGAGGAAGAGAGCTAGCTTGGCGGATGGGCAGAGGGATTGGGGGCATTCCGGGCCCGGGGGATGACGTGGGCCGGGGGTCGATGGCGGGGCAGGCGAGAACGAGGTACGGTGAGGAGATTAGCGGCAGAGGAGCGGAGGGTGCGGGGTGGGCTGGAGAAGGACAGAAGGGAGGTGAGGTAGGAGGGGGCAAGGTGATGGCCAGCCTTGAAGCCGAGGGTGAGGAGTTTCTGCCTGATGCGCAGATTGATTGGTAGCCACCGGAGATTTTTTAGGAGGGGAGTAACATTCCCAGAGCGTTTCTGGACAAGGACAATCCAGGCAGCAGCATGAAGTATGGATTGAAGTGGGGAGAGACACGAGGATGGGAGATCAGAGAGAAGGCTCTGACTGTGAGCCCCACGTGGGACAACCAGATAACCGTGTACCTACCCCAGCGCTTAAAACAGTGCTTGGCACATAGTAAACGCTTAACAAATAGCATCATCGTTATCATCATGTGGGCAGGGATTATCTCCCTTTATTGCTGTATTGTACTTTCCAAGCGCTTAATACTCTACACACAGTAAGCACTCAATAAATATGATCGAATGAACGAATGAAGCAGGGGCTCCTGGTGGTGGGAGGGAAGGCGGTAGTGAATAATAACAATAATTGTGTATTTGTTAAGTCCTTACTATGCGCCAGGCACTGTACTAAGCCCTGGATGGATACAAGCAAATCGGGATTAGCACAGTCCCTGTTCCACATGGGACTCATAGTCTTCATCCACATTTTACAGATGATGAAACTGAGGCAAGGAGAGATGAAGTGACTTGCACAAGGTCACTGAGCAGATAACTGACAGAGCAAGGATTGGAACCCACAACCTTCTGAATCCAGGCCCATGCTCTAGCCACTGTGCCATGCTGCTTCCCTAGTTTATTTACTCATTCATTCAATCATTTTTATTGAGTGCTTCCTATGTGCAGAGCACTGTACTAAGCACTTAGGAGAGTAAAATATAACAATTAACAGACACATTCCCTGCCCACAGTGAGCTTACAGTCCACATGGTTCCTCGCTCAGTAGCAATGCCCTTTTCACAGGAAAAACCTGATTCCTGCGAGTACTCTCCCCTTTAGGCTATAAGCTCCTGTGGGTAGGGAGAGTGTCCAGAAACTGTTATACTGTACTCTCCCAAATGCTTTGTACAGTTCTTGGCACAAAGTAAATACTCCATAAATACCATTGATTGCTTGATTCTACTACTCATCTCCAGAGAGGCTGCTGCTGCAATCTGCTCAATTAATCAATCCAACTCCACCCCAGCTCCTACCTTTAGGGTGACTCGGTGGAAAGAGCGCAGGACTGGGAATCGGACATCATCATCATCATCATCATCAATCGTATTTATTGAGCGCTTACTGTGTGCAGAGCACTGTACTAAGCGCTTGGGAAGTACAAATTGGCAACATATAGAGACAGTCCCTACCCAACAGTGGGCTCACAGTCTAAAAGGGGGAGACAAAACCAAACATACTACAAAATAAAATAGAATAGATATGTACAAGTAAAATAAATAAATAGAGTAATAAATATGTACAAACATATATACATATATACAGGTTTTGTGGAGAAGGGAAGGAGGTAAGAAGCGTGGGGATGGAGAGGGGGACGAGGGGGAGAGGAAGGAAGGGGCTCAGTTTGGGAAGGCCTCCTGGAGGAGGTGAGCTCTCAGTAGGGCCTTGAAGGGAGGAAGAGAGCTAGCTTGGCGGATGGGCAGAGGGAGGCCATTCCAGGCCCGGGGGATGACGTGGGCCGGGGGTCGATGGCGGGACAGGCTAGAACGAGGTACGGTGAGGAGATTAGCAGCAGAGGAGCGGAGGGTGCGGGGTGGGCTGTAGAAGGAGAGAAGGGAGGTGAGGTAGGAGGGGGCGAGGTGGTGGACAGCCTTGAAGCCCAGGGTGAGGAGTTTCTGCCTGATGCACAGATTGATTGGTAGCCACTGGAGATTTTTGAGGAGGAGAGTAATATGCTCAGAGCATTTCTGGACAAAGATAATCCGGGCAGCAGCATGAAGTATGGATTGAAGTGGGGAGAGACATGAGGATGGGAGATCAGAGAGAAGGCTGATGCAGTAGTCCAGGCGGGATAGGATGAGAGCTTGAATGAGCAGTGTAGCGGTATGGATGGAGAGGAAAGGGTGGATCTTGGCAATGTTGCGGAGCTGAGACATCCACATTCAAATGACCTAGTGTATAGAGCCCAGGCCTGGAAATCGGAAGGGCCTGGGTTCCAATCCCGGCTCTGCCTCTTGTCTACTGTGTGACTTTGGACAAGTCACTTAACTTCTCTATGCCTCAGTTATCTCATCTGTAAAATCGGGATTAAAACTATGAGCCCCAGGTGGGACAATCTCATCACCTTGTATCCCCCTACACTTAGAGCAGTGCTTTGTATATAGTGAGCGCTTAACAAATACCATCATTATTATTATTACCTTGTATCTACCCCAGCACCTAGAATAATGCCTGGCACATGGTAAGCACTTAACAAATACCACCACGATTATTATTATTATTATTATTATTATTATTATTATTATTATTATTATTATTATTATTCTCTGCCACTTGTCTGCTGTGTGGCCTTGGGTCAATTATTTGAATTCTTTGTGCCTCACTTTCCTCCTGTGTAAAAAGGGGATAAAATATTTGTTCTTTCTGCCTTTTGGACCATGAGTCCTCTGAGGGGCAAGGACTGTGTCTAATCTTTTTTCTTCCCCGGCACTAAGCACAGTACCTGGAACATAATAAAAGTATAGTAAGTACCATCACTGTTTGTAGCATTGCTCTTTAAGTGCCCCCTTGGTGCAATACATTGTACTAGGCACTCGGGAAGTGAACAATAAAGGTTGACCACATTCCATGCCCACGAGAAACTTACCTGCCCACGAGAAACTTACACTCTCATGGGAGAGACAAACATCAATCGATGAATCAGTCAATCAACAGTCTTTATTGAGCATTTACTATGTGCAGAGCACTGTACTGAGCACTTGGGAGAGTTCAATACAACAGAGTTGGTAGGCAAGTTCCCTGCCCATGATGAGCTTACAGTCTAGAGGAGGAGACAGACATTTATATAAGTGAATAATTTACAGACATGTACGTAAGTGCTGTGGGGCTGAGGGTGAGGTGAATACCAAATGGCTAGATGATACAGATCCCAGTATAGACATCACAGAAGGGAGAGGGTGTTGGGGAAACCAAGGCTTAATCAGGGAAGACCTCTCAGAGGAGCTGTGATTTTAAAAATGCTTCAAAGATAGGGATAGTGGTGGTCTGTCAGATATGATGGGGGAGGGAGTTCCAAACCAGAGGGAGGATGTGGATAAGTGGTCAACAGTGAGATAGACGAGATTGAAGTACATTGAATATGTTAGCGTTACAGGAGCGAAATGAGCAGGCTGGGTTGTACTTTCTCAAGCATTTAGGATAGTGTGTTGCAGTTCGTAGGACCCCAGTGTTTTGTTTTGTTTTTAAACATGGGGTTTTGGGACAACCATAAGTGGGTGTTTTCAACGAACTGGGAAATTCTTGAAACATATTTCCTCAGCTCCTCCTCACTTCCACATCACCTCTACTCACTCCCTTTGATCTTCCTCCCCCAAACCCCCCAGAACTTATGTATATATAATAATAATGATAATTATAGTATTTGTTAAGCACTTACTATGTGCCAAGCACTGTTCTAAGCGCTGGGGTAAATACAAGGTAATCAGGTTGTCCAAAGTGGGGCTCACAGCCTCAATCCTTATTTTACAGATGAGGTAACTGAGGCACAGGGAAGTTAAGTGACCTGCCCAAAGTCACACAGCTGACAAGTGGCAGCACTGGGATTAGAACTCATGACCTCTGACTCCCAAGACCTGGCCATTGCCACTAGGCCATGCTGCTCCAAAATGTACATATCTTTAATTCTATTTATTTGTATTGATGCCCGTTTACTTGTTTTGATGTCTATCTTCCCCCTTCTAGACTGTAAGCAAGGTGTGGGCAGGGATTGTCTCTCTTTACTGCTGAATTGTACTTTCCAAGCATTTAGTGTGGTGCTCTGTACTCAGTAAGCGCTTGGAGAAGCAGCATGGCTTAGTGGAAAGAGCCCAGGCTGAGAGTCAGAAGGTCCTGGGTTCTAATCCTAGCTCCACCACTTGTCAGCTATGCGACTTTGGGCAAGTCACTTAAATTCTCTGTGCCTCAGTTACCGCATCTGTAAAATGGGGATTAACACTGTGAGCCCCACGTGGGACAATTTGATAACCTTATATCTATACCAGCACTTAGAACAGTGCTCGACACATAGCGCTTAACAAATACCATCATTATTATTATTGTTATTTAATAAATATGATTGAACGAATGAATGAATCTTCCATTTCCATGACTTATTACCTTTTCAACTTTGGTCCTAAAACAGGTTGGCAGTATTCACTCTCCCCTGTGAGTCCTTACTCCTCAGTGGTTCTGGTGGATACGTATTATCCACAGTTTCAAAGGCAAAGACTCCGCGTGGACAAATGAACCATTGGGCTGCTAAAAGATTAATCCCAGAAGAAACCATAACATCCTACTGATCAAGGCTACCTCTGTTTCCACACTCTATAAATTTTGTAATAATGATTGGAGCCAAAGAACGAACATCATTTACTTATACCAAAGTGACTCTTGCTGTACCAGGGAACTTTTAACAGTCAGTTAAAGCCTGAGGAGCAAGGACCAGGAAAACAGAAAATTCCCGGCTTCTGTGAGGAATCAATCAACAAATTCTCTCAGGGAAGGGCAGAGTGAGGGCATGGGCAATGTGTACTATCCGCATACCAGAATCTTTTATACTTGGTACGTACAGAAAGGAATGTGCTTTGCATCTGTCAGAAATTCACTTAAACTCTTTCTTTTTCTCCACCCATGATGATCAGGCTCATTTCCCAGAAGTAGTATCTTTTTCCATTGACCAGAAACCTTTAGAAATAAGCACAGAAATAGCTTGGAGATAGTGGCTGTTTAATATCTCGGGAGCCTTCTACCTATACCTAGAATAGTTTAAGGTTTATAAATTCAGTGGATGTCCCCAAAGTCATCTTTACTAGCATCTATTTCTTTCTCCCTCTCTTAGACCCTTCTGTTTATTTCTAAATGGAATTGATTTCACTCTCCCCCCACCCGACCAACCCCCTTCAGCCCAACTAGCAAGGAGTGGAAAATCTCCACTGTCAAAGGTTATCCCAGAGGGATTTAAGCAGGAGCAGGCTGGTGGAAATGCACCAAGGCCACAGAAACTACAAATTGTGCAAGGTACAAGCTTTCAGGATAAACATCAATTTCTCCAATTTGCTATAGCCTGAAAACCTTATATGCTTAGCCAATGAATGGAGAGTATAGGATTTGTGCTGGGTGCTTAGATCAGGACTTGCTTCTCTAAAGCTCTGCTAATGTATTCTAAGTCCTCTAGTTCGAATACTGTTTGTGAAAAAGCCATTGTTTCATTTGTCTTCTCGTTAGCCAGATGAACAGTAATACATTTGGTCCAATAACTGGACCCAGATTTTCCAATTCTCCCTAACTCACATAGACAAATCCTCCCCTGTTCTAACATGCGAATAAGCAGCATGGCCCAGTGGAAAGAGCATGAGCATTAGGTATCAGAGGACCTGGGTTCTAATCCTGGCACTGCCACTTGCCTGCTGTGTGACCTTGGGCAAGTCCTTTAACTTCTCTGTGCTTCAGTTTCCTCATCTGTAAAATGGGGATTAAATACCTCCTCTTATCTACTCGACGACCGTGAGTACCAACGTGGGTCAGGACTAAGTATAATTTTTTGTCTTATCTAAATGCAAAACCAGCAATGTATTGTGAATATATTTACATTCATACTTGATGTAAAAATATCTTAAATTTGGTGTACCATTAAGGTTAAAGACCTCACATATTTATTTTTATTCTGCTTTGCTGTTGAGATTACCTTTTTTTGAGCTATTGTCTGCCTTCATCTTGCTTTCCTTATATTCTGCTATTTTACCCTAGCTGCTGTTTATTTTCATATATCTTTACCTGCAAACTGTACTGTAAGCTTCTTGTGGGCAGGGATCAGGTCTAGCAATTTTATTGAATTGCACCTCCGGCTCCAGCATGTACAATAGTCTGCCCACCCACACCCAGCCCACAGTCAGTAAATATCACTGCTGGGTTGACTGGTTTTGATCTGTTCCTCTTCCTGATGAAGGAAGACTACTTGATGGATAAAAGGCTCATTGTGCAATTCTTTCCAGAACCCTGTTTTAGTGGATGGTCATCATTTCTTCTTGCCTGTGTAGACTCGATATTTTGCCTCCCCCTCCCATTTCTGGGCCGGCCTTGGACAAATCCGCTAGGCTGACAAATTTTCTCAGTTCTCTGGTCTCTGTGGAGTTATTGATTTTGGACCCCAGCCGGCTATTGAAAGGGAAATTGGTCAGAATGAAGGGTAGAATTCTGCAAAGCATTAGGCTGACCTTCTGCAGACAGGGCATTCTTGCCCTCAATCGATCAATCCCTTGTATTTATTGAGCATTATTTACTGTGTGTGGAGTACTCAACTAAGCATTTGGGAGAGTACAATGCAAAAGAGTTGGCAAACACGTTCCCTACCCACAGGGAGCTTCCCGTGTGCTTACATCGTTGGTGCTGGCTCCTGTTTGGAGTCAGAGGCCAATCAGTTGCCAGATGCAGTTATATTGTATTCGCCCAAGCTCTCTGTATAGTGCTCTGCACACAGTAAGCGCTCAATAAATATGATTAAATGAATGAATGAATGAATGAATGAATCAATCAATCAATCGTATTTATTGAGTGCTTACTATGTGCAGAGCACTGTACTAAGTGCTTGGGAAGTACAAGTTGGCAACATATAGAGACAGTCCCTACCCAACAGTGGGCTTACAATCTAAAAGAATAAATGAATGAATGAATCAGCCTGCATGAGCTACCTTGATCCCCCACCTTCTTCTATGGGGCAAGTCACTTCACTTCTCTGTGCCTCAGTTCCCTCATCTGTAAAATGGAGATTAATAATGATGGTATTTGTTAAGCGCTTACTATGTGCCAAGCACTGTTCTAAGCGCTGGAGGGAATACAAAGTCCCACTTGGGGCTCACAGACTTAATCCCCATTTTACAGATGAGGGAACTGAGGCACAGAGAAGTTAAGTGACTTGCCCAAAGCCACACAGCTGACAAGTGGTGGACCCGGGATTAGAACCCATGACCTCTGACTCCCAAGCCCGGGCTCTTTCCACTGAGCCACGGTGATTAAGACAGTGAGTCCCACATGGGACAACCTGATTACCCTGTATCTACCCCAGTGCTTAGAACAGTGCTGGGCACATAGTAAGAGCTTAATAAATACCATTGTTATTATTACTACTATTAAGGACTATGTCCAACCTGAATAAATTGTATCTAGCCCCTTGCTTAGAACAGTGAGCCCACTGTTGGGTAGGGACCGTCTCCATATGTTGCCAACTTGTACTTCCCAAGCACTTAGTACAGTGCTCTGCACCCAGTAAGTGCTCAATAAATATGATTGAATGAATGAATGAACAGTGCTTGACATATAGTAAGTTCTTAACAAATAATAAGTGCTTAATCAAAATGATAAGCAAAGCTTGAACAAGTGCCAGGCCCTGTCAGTCTGTCCATAATAATAAAAATGAGTATTATTACTATGATATAATAATAGCAGTAGTAGTGGTAGTAAATGGAATTTATTGAGCACTCACCTAGTTACAATGCACTGTAATGTACATTTGGGAAAGTACAACAAAAGGAAGAGACACATTCCCTGCTTAGGAGTCTAAATTCTAAAGATGGAGATGGACAAAAAATATTTGCAAATAAGATGATCATGATTGTGGCATTTATTAAGTGTTTATTTGCTGAGCGTTGTGCTAAACATTAAGATACAAGATAATCAGGCCAGTCAGTCCCACCCATCTCAGTTGTGCTTTCTATCTAAGAGGGAGGGTGAGAAACAAGAAGAAAAGAGAAGAGGGGCTGAAACTTGTATAAAAAGTTTAACTCAGTGGCCACAGGAACTGAACCTAGGGTCCGGCAGTTCATTTTTCCTTCCATCAGCTGTTCGAAAAACTGCAAAATACTGGATGCCTCGAGTCATTGGTGGAGAGAGCCCAGGCCTGGACCTGGGTTCTCAACGCCTTTCTGCCTCTTGTCTCCTGTGTGACCTTGGGCAAGTCTCTTCACTTCTCTGGACCACAGTTCCCTCATCTATAAAATGGGAATTAAGACTGTGAGCCCTATGTAGGACGGGGACTGTATCTGACACACTGTGCTTGTATCTATGTTGCCAATTTGTACTTCCCAAGCACTTAGTACAGTGCTCTGCACATAGTAAGAACTCAATAAATACGATTGATGATGATGATGATGATGATCTACTCCAGGGCTTAGTACAGTGCCTGGCACATAGTAGGTGCTTAACAAATGACACAGTTATTATTATTGTTAATAATGATACTTAGTCTGATCCCTCAACTTTGAGTTATTATAATTATAATGATTAAATCAGTCAAAGTTGAGAGTTCAATATAAGAACAGCAATAATAGTGAAATCCTGATTGAATTTTAGGGGACTCTATATTTGCTTTGAAGGATCCCACAATGTAACCATTCCCAAAATGTGATTTTCCAGGGCTGACTCCTAGCCCTCAATCCTCACAGACTTTCCCTGGTTTGAAGAATGTGTGGATGTACTGTATCAGCCAGCCCATCTTAACTAATGCAAACATAATGGATTATGCATATTGTAGCGGGTTACAAATGAAACCCATAAAGTATTACGGCAATTTAAAAAATATATGTGTGGGCTTGTTCTGCAGAGATATTTAAAATTTAAACCCGTTTAAATATTCAGCTGAATCTCAAAAGAAATTTTGAAAAATGGAATTCAATCGAAAGGCTCCATTAAGAGTGAAACTGTTCTCCAAACCAATTTTGCCCTAATAGCAAAACCGTCAAGAAGGATTTTCACTGCTGAAGCACCAGCAGGGGGAAAATTATATGTACATCTGTAGAGTTAGAAAATCAATTGAACTTCTTAGGGGACAAATTTTTCCTTCTTTAACAAAAAAAAAAAAAAAAAAAAAAGAAACCCGAGAAGCACATAGTCCCAACAGCTGTCTTGGCTGGCAGAGTGTCCAGAGAGGTCTGGTGATGTTATTCTATTACAAGGAAAACCTTTATCAACTGCCCTGTTGATTCAACGGAGCCTCCATCCTAAATTCACATTCTTCGTGGAATCGGAATTATTCCTAAATTGGTTTGGGCCCCTTCCTCTGCTTACGAATGGTAAAGTAGCATTTCACCTTCTGAGCATCCCGCTCCTTCTCCTCTGACAAACATCCTGAAGGATGTTTTTGTTCTCATAATTAGAGCGATCACTTGCCTAGAAATGCAAACATACTGAGGAGGGCTGCTTGAAAATGGCTCCCACTGATACGCTCAACTGTGTGATACATAAAATTGCATCCAAGAAAAAAACATCCTGTGGGAATTAAAGGCATAAATAAAAGCCCCAACTAAATTTAACCGAGTCGATAGCTGGAACCAAACATTGAAAAACGTCCTGGCCGTTAGGGAGATGGGTGCGGGAGAGAAGGCTTCCCCAGGGACAGAAAAGAAGAGTTGATTTTCAGGAGAGTTGGAAGGCTATTATTCTATACAGAAATATAGGATAATATAAACAGCGTCCCTAACATAGTTGACTATAAATCCCTTTTCCTTAATTGGTTTAGAAGCTGTGGGCTGTAATGTGAGACAGAGGGCTCTCAGCCGGCTTTTCTTCTTTGCTGCCTGGAATCACATTAAGTGGAAGACAATCGCAAAGATGACAGCTCCCTTTCTGTAGGGCACTTAGAGCTAATCTGCTATTGAGACTAATACAATTAGGTGGGATTAGGGGATTGCCATTGATACACAGATTTGGGAAACTCCCGGGGGGAAGGAAGAGATGGGATGGTACAAAAAGAAGTTAGATATTGTGAGACTCCCGATAATTCAAAAATCAAGAGAAATGATCAGGCCTTGGCTCAGAGGTGAGAGACTCTGTCAGGAGCTTCCACAGAGAAGGAGCGTGGTTTAGTGGCTAGAGCACGGGTTTGGGAGTCAGAAGGACCTGAGTTCTAATCCCAGCTCAGCCACCTGTCTGCTGGGCTACCCTGGGCAAGTCACTTCACTTCCCTGGGCCTCAGTTACCTCATCTGTAAAATGGGGAATCAAAGTGAGAGCCCCATGTGGGACAGGTACTATGTCCAGTGCTCTGCTCACAGTAAACGCTCAATAAATATGATTGAATGAATGCATGAATGTCCAAAATCATTAATTTGTATCTACCCCAGCACTTAGAACAGTGCTTGGCACATAGTAAGTAACAAGTAACCAGAAGTGTTATTATTATTCCATAGTATTTGATTTATTCCTACCGCACACCTCTGGGAAAGCCAGTTCTAAGCAAGTCCCAACCCAAGGCACTGATTTCACTGAGGGACAGTAATTCCTTTGCAACTCAGCATTCAGAGGAAGGGTCAATTCCCGCTTCATGAAGTGGTCAACTCAAGTTCAATTCCAGGGTTTACTGGTCATCCTTAAGAAGCAGTATTGCCTAGTGGTTAGAACATGGGCCTGGGAATCAGAAAGACATGGGTTCTAATCCCAGCTCTGCAACAAATCTGTTGTGTGATCTTGGACAAGTCACTTAACTTCTCTGTTCCTTGGTTCCCTCATCTGTAAAATGGGGATTAAGACTGTGAGCCCCCTGTGAGACATGGACTGTGCCCAAACTGATAACCTTGTATCTACCCCAGGGCTTAGAACAGTGCCTGGTGCATAGGTAAGAATTTAGCAAATTCAATAAAAAAAGAAAATGTGGGTACACAAATGAATGTACATGGAGATCTTTTGACAGAGTATTTTGAATCAACATAGAGAACCCTTCCTCAGGAAAGCCAACTGGACCTTCCCTTAGGTATCCCAATAATTAATAGGAATATTAAAAGTAACACTGTAATGCCTCCATCAGCGCCTACCCCAGTGCTTAGAACAATGCTTGGTACATAGTAAGTGCTTAATAATAATAATAATAATAATCATAACATTTATTAAGTGCTTACTATGTGCCAAGCACTATTCTAAGCACTGGGGAGGTTACAAGGTGATCAGATTGTCCCACATGGGGCTCAGAGTCTTCATTCCCATTTTACAGATGAGGTAACTGAGGCACAGAGAAGGTGAGTGACTTGCCCAAAGTCACACAGCTGACAATTGGTGGAGCTGGGATTTGAACCCATGACCTCTGACTCCAAAGCCTGTGCTCTTTCCACTGAGCCATGCTGCTTCTCTACGCTGCTTAACAAATACCATCATCATTAGTATTATTATTAATTGCTCATTTTGAAAAATTATGGTTGATAAAGAGGCATGCCAATTCCTTTCTAAGGCAAACCAAGAAACCAACTATCTTTTAACAGGAATGATTCACTCACTGTAAATAACAATATTTCCTCTTTCCTGGGGTAAATATTTCCAATTCAGATCATTTTATTCTTATTATTATTCTGAAGAAGTGGCCACTATAATGCATTTACTGATTCTGCATTATTGTGCAACAGTACTTACCTAATTTAATTCCACAGCCCTGAGTCCTAAATAAATGTTGTTAAAGCCTGCATCATTCATATGTTTTGGTCATCATCTTCTAACCAGAGGGGACTAAATAAACAGTATCATCATCCTCATCAACATCATCCTCAGGTAAGAGGCTTAGTGGAAAGCTTTTGTGGGAGTTGGAGTCAGGAAACTCAGGTTCTAGTCCCAACTTTGTCACTTGCCTGCTCTGTGACCTTGGGCAAATCACTTAAATTCTCTGCCTTAACTCCTCATGTATTAAATTGGGATAAAATACCTTTTCTGCCTCCCTCTTAGACTGGAAGCCTAGAGTGGAGCAGGGACAGTTCTGTGAGGCAGTGAAACAGTGTGGCCTAGTGGAAAGATCTTGGGCCTGGGAGTCAGAAGGCCTGGGTTCTAATCCAGACTCTACCACTTACCTGCTGTGTGATCTTGGGCAAGTTATTTAACTTCTCTGTGCCTCAGTTCCCTCACCTTCAAAATGGGTATTCGATACTCATTCTCCCTCCGACTTAGCCTGTGAATTCCACATGGGCCATGATTATCCTGTATCTACTTCAGTGCTTAGTAAGGTGCTTGTCATCATCAACACTTAGAACAGTGTTTGGCACACAGTAAGCACTTAACAAATACGATAATAATAATAACAGTAATAATGATGTTGGTATTTATTAAGCACTTACTATGTGCCAAGCACTGTTCTAAGCACTGGGGGGATACAAGGTAATCAGGTTGTCTCACATGGGGCTGACAGACTTAATCCCCATTTTACAGATGAGGTAACTGAGGCACAGAGATGGTAAGTGACTTGTCCAAAGTCACACAGCTGACAAATGGCAGAGCGGAATTAGAACCCATGACCTCTGACTTCCAAGCCCATGATCTTTCCACTGAGCCACGTTGCTTCTCTATAATTATCAACATCATCCTCATCCTCATCATCATCATCATCACCATCATCATCAGTGGCCTATAGTAAGCTCTTAAGAAATACCACAGATGTCATCAGAGAAGCTGTGTGGTGTAGTGGCTGTCTGGGCCTCAGTTATCCTATCTGTAAAATGGGGATTTCATTCATTCAATCATATTTATTGAGCACTTACTGTGTGCAGGACACTGTACTAAGTGCTTATTGAGAGTGTGAGCCTCATGTGGGACAGGGATTGTGTACAACTTGATTAACTGGTACCTACTCCATTATTTAGAATGATGCTTGGCACATAGCAAGCACTTAACAAGTACTATAATTATTATTATAGTTATTATTATTGTATCTACCCCAGCATTTAGCACAATGCTTGGTACAATGTTAGTGCTTAATAAATACTGTAATAATAATAATAATGGTATCTGTTAAGCACTTATTATGTGCCAGGCACTGTACTAAGTGTTGGGGTGGATACAAGCAAATCGGGTTGGACACAGTCCCAGGCCCATGATCACGTGAGACAGGGATGTGTCCAGACATATTATATTGAATTTGCCCCAGTTTGCTATATGCTTGGCACATAGTAAGCCCTTAGCAAATATTAATATTATTATTATCAATGAGGCTTTTGCAATATATGTTCTGTGGTCCAGCAGCATGGCATGTCTTTCTCTGCCTTTTGGGTATATGACATTCAATAGAGATAACTTTTGTTTCCCCATGGATAATGATTAATTTCCAATTAAAAGCTGCAGGTGAAGTAATTTCAGAATGCAATCATAAACTAGGAGGATAATATGAAATGAATCAGAGTCACATCCTTCCCTATCCTTCCCCAAGCCACCCTGAGATGTGGTCAGTAGTATAATTCCTGTTAGACAGATGAGGAAGGGCGACATAAAAGCAGTAAGGGCCTTAATAAGAACTTCCAATATGTATATAACAAAGGCAGCATTGGTACTGAGTTTCCTGTAATTAGTATTCCCAAACTTCTGTACGAGGAATCTTTGCACCAAGCATATGGGATATGAAATATTTATACGTACTTGAGGATTACCCAGCATAAAGAAGGTAACTTGATATTGTTTTAAAATCTGGTTTATATGTTGTTTGCAAAAGGCTCTAATATGTGGGGTCCTCTTACACACATTGATGTGGAAGACTATGAAGTGTCTCCAGACAAAATAATTACTATCCGACCAAAATTAAGACAAACTCATCAGTGAAAAATGCGAGATATTTTTCTTGGTGGAAACAAATCCGTAATACTTACATTCTCTGAGATATGGATATTTCTTGCTGCATAACCAGAGGAATACCATTTGACTAGGTAGTGAAGGAGAAAGGTATTTTGAATGAGTTTGGGGAACAGAATTAAGGAAGCGGTCCGTAGAACTGGAGACATCAATGTAAATGTCACACTGCTGGTAGACATTTCAAACCCATTCCAGAGAAACAGTGGAAAGAGCACAGGCTTGGGAGTCAGAGGTCATGGGTTCTAATCCTGCTCCACCAAGTGTCAGCTGTGTGACTTTGAGCAAGTCATTTAACTTCTCTGTGCCTCAGTTACCTCATCTGTAAAGTGGAGATTAAGATTGGGAGCCCCAAGTGGGACAGCATATTAACCTTATATCTATTCCAGTGCTTAGAACTGTACTTGGCACATAGTAAGTGCTTAAAAATACCATTATTATTATTATTATTAAAACCGCTTGCCAAATACATAACCGAAGATAGATAAATAGTCTAGTTCTGCAGGAGCTCCCTAGTGGAAAAAGCACAGGCTTGGGAGTCAGAGGACCTGAGTTTTCATCCCAGCTCTGCCAGGCATCTGCAGTGTGACCTTGAGCAAGTCACTTAACATCTCGGTGCCTCAGTTCCCTCATCTGCAAAATGGGGATTCTATGTCTGTTTTCCTTTCTATTTAGATTTTGAGCTTCATGTATGTCCTACTTTCATTCTATCTACCCCAGCGCTTAGTACAGTGCTTGACACATAGTAAGCCCTTAAGAACTATTATTGTTATCATTACTATTAGCTCCCATGCAAATATCACGATACAGTGGATTGACACGAGAGAATGGTCTATTTGAAAAGAGGCTAAAAAATGTGTGGCAATGAAATCATTCAGTATCTTACATCTATGAATCAATAATGTTTATTGAGTGCTTACTATGTGCAGATCACTGTACTGAGTGTTGGGGAAAGTAAAATACAACAGAATTAGCAGACATAACAAGCTTAGAGTCTACATTTGCTAGCCTTCTCCTCTCCTGCTGCTTCACTTTACTTCCACAAAAGTAGACCAGAAACCAAAGGAAAACCAACAAACTTTAAATTTGGCATAAATCAAAGCACCTTTCATTTTCAGAGTTCCCCAAGTTTCATTGTGTGAGACACTACATTACATTTTCCAGAAGGTGGTTATGGTCACCAATCTGCAAACAGTATCCATCTGCTTGTGCAAAGACACCACATATTTTTCTCAAATGCAACCACCTTTGACATCAAGACATGACAGCTGCCTATTAGGGTGGTACCAAAGAAGGTCCCATCGGGGTCATCAGCACATGTTTCCTGCCATCTGTGAAGAATCAGGAAAGGACATCCAAGGCTTTGTGTCTCCTCCCCCACCCCAAGCCTGCCACACCAATCCACCTGTCTGAACTCTGAGAGAGCAGAAGCAAGAAGACTTACCTCTTAGAGTTCATTGCCTTCAAAATTAGCCCTTCTTCTTTTCATTAGATCAGTACTTAGTACCTTCTGTGTGCATAGTGCTGTATTAAGTGCTTGGGAGAGTTTGATTGAAAACTCCTTGAGGGTAGGGATCATGTTTATTCTATTTTCCTCTCCCAGGTGTTTAGCACAGTGCTCTGTACTGAGTAATCTCTCCAAAAAATATCACTGATTGATTCGGTAGAGTGAGAAGACGCAATCCCTGCTCTCAGGGAGTTTACAGACTTGCTAGGTATTTCACAGTCTATTTGCATTCCCTAATACAACTTCTTAACTAAAGGCTTTTCCCTTCCTTGCTCTCTCTCTCTCTCTCTCTCTCTCTCTCTCTCTCTCTCTTTCTCTCTCTCTCTCTTTCTCTCTCTCTCTCTCTCTCTCTCTCTCCTCTCTCTCTCTCTCGTATCTGCTAAGCACTTACCATGTGCCAGGTCTTGTTCTAAGCACTGGAGTAGACAGACGCTAATCAAGCTGAACATAGTCCACGTCACAGTATTAATCCCCACTTTACAGTTGAGGTAACTGAGGCTCAGCAAAGTTAAGTGACTTTCCTGAGGTCACATAGCAGACAAGTGTCAGAGCTGGGATTCGAACCCAGGTCCTCTGGACTCTCAGGTCCGTGCTTTATCCGCTAGGTCACGTTGGAATTTATGCTGCTCTCACAACGTCTCCCACAGAGCTCTCATGTAAGTAACCTCATTCATTGCACTGAAGCATAATTAGGGTTCCTTCTATCCTGTCACTTAAACTAGTGTTTATGAAGTCTTCGTTCCACAAATTATGGGTCAAATTTGGTTTCATAAAAGCAGGTCTTGCTAATCCCTCCAGTAACTCAAATGAAACATAAAATGGCACGAGAGTAACTCTCAAATTGCAATAAATTCTGCCACTAAAGCAATGGGATTCTGGGTGCATTGATAGGATCTACTTAATAATAAACCTGTTTAGAGGCAGAAACATTCCTCACCTTCATTCAACTGGGACAAAGACCATTTTAAGACTAAGACAGAATGTAGTTTCAGTTTTTTTTTTCTTTTTCAGTTCTCCCAGTCTTCATTCCACAATACAGGTTACTAGTCACAAAGTCTTGTCTTTTCAAGACTCAAACCATAGGGTTTCTTGAAACTTGGAACAAAGAAAACTAATCCCAGTTCAATCGAAGACTCCATTACATCTTGCTCTTTAGCAGTAGGTTACTGTGCAATAAAACGCTCTGTACAGATATAGTAAAAGTCATTCCTCTGGTACATACATATAGATTTCTGCAAGGAAGGCCCAGAAATTATAATCTGAGTTGGGATTAAAAAGATCCCCAACACTTTTACAGCAACAGATCTTCCCTACTGTTACTGCAGCATAATAATTGGAATCACATTCAGGGCTGGAGTATTATTGATTCCACAACACTACCATGAGAAGCAGCGTGGCTCAGTGGAAAGAGCACGGGCTTTGGAGTCAGAGGTCATCAGTTCAAATCCCGGCTCCATCACTTGTCAGCTGTGTGACTTTGGGCAAGTCACTTCACTTCTCATTGCCTCAGTTACCTCATCTGCAAAATGGGGATGAAGACTGTGAGTCCCACGAGGGACAACATGATCACTTTGTAAGCTCCCCAGTGATTAGAACAGTGCTTTGCACATAGTAAGTACTTAATAAATGCCATCATTATTATTATCATTATGAATGCTGAATTAAATAAACTAGTAAAAGAAAGAACTGGCTTGGGTGATAATAATTGTTGTACTTGTTAAGTGCTTACTATGTGCCAAGAACTGTATTAAAATCTGGGGTAGATACAAGATACTTAGGTCAGAGACAGTCCCTATCCCCCACAGGGTTTACAGTCTAAGTAGGAGGTAACACAGGTATTTAATCTCCATTTTGCAGATGAGGAAATGGGGGACCAGAGAAGTTAAGTGACTTGCGTAAGGTCACACAGCAGGAAAGTAGCTGAGCTGGGATTAAAATTAAGTCCTCTGCCTCCTAGGACCACGCTCTTTCCACTAAGCTACAATGATTATGATAATGTGGATAATACCCACATCTACATCTCCAGCCCTAATCTCTCTCTCTGCAGTCTCATATTTCCTCCTGCCTTCAAGACAGCTCTACTTGGATGTCCTACTATCAGCTCACACTCAACATATCCAAAACAGAGCTCCTTATATTTCTGCCCAACCCTGGTCTTCCCTTGACATTCCCATCACTGTAGACAACACCACCATCCTCCTGTCTCACAAGCCCATAATCTTGGCATTATCCTTGGCTCCTCTCTCTCAATCAATCAATCAATCATATTTATTGAGCGCTTACTGTGTGCAGAGCACTGTACTAAGCGCTTGGGAAGTACAAATTGGCAACATAACTCTCATTCAACCCACATATTCAATCCATCACTAAATCCTGTTGGTCCCACTTTCATAACATTACTAAAATACACCCTTTCCTCTCTATCCAAACAACTGCAATGTTAATACAATCACTCATCATATCCTGCCTGGGTTAGTGTATCAGCCTCATTCATTCATTCACTTGTATTTATTGAGCACTTATTTTGTGCAGAGTACTATATTAATTACTTGGGAGAGTACAGTACAACAATAAGCATTCATTCATTCATTCAATCATATTTATTGAGAGCTTACTGTGTGCAGAGCACTGTACTAAGCACTTGGGAAGTACAAGTTGGCAACATATAGAGACGGTCCCTAGCCAACAATGGGCTTACAGTCTAGAAGGGGGAGACAGACAACAAAACAAAACATGTGGACAGGTGTCAAGTCGTCAGAACAAAACAGACACATTCCCTGCCCATAATGAGCCTACAGTCTAGATGGGGTGAGATAGACATTATTATAAATACATTACAGATATGTACATAAATGTTGTAGGGCCAGGACAAAAGAGCAAGTCAGGGTGATGCAGAAGGGAGTGGGAAAAGAGGAAAGGGGTGGTTTAGTCAGGAAAGGCCTCTTTTAGGAGACGAGCCAAATCCTTGCTGACCTCCCAGCTTCCTGTCTCTCCCCACTCCAGTCCATACTACACTCCACTGCCCAGATTGTTTTTCTACAGAAATATTCGGGACGTGCTTCCCCACTTCTCAAAAAACTCCAGTGGTTTCCCATCTACCTCTGCATCAAACAAAAACTCCTCACCATTGACTTTAAAGCACTCAATCACCATGCCCACTCCTACCACACCTCACTACTCTCCTACTACAACCCAGCCAGCACACTTTGCTTCTCTAGTGCTCACCACTGTGTCTCGATCTCGTCTATCTTGCCTCCGACCCCTAACCCACTTCGTGACTCAGCCTGGAACTCCCTCCTCTCCTCAAATCTGACAGAAAGTTGATCTCCCTCCATTCATAGCTTTCCTGAAAGCATATCTCCTTCAAGAGGCCTTCCCTGACAAAGCATCCCCACCACTTTCCTCTTCTCCCATTCCCTCTGGGTTGCCCTGACTTGCTCCCTTTGTTCTTTGCTCCTCCTAGCCCCACAGCACTTATGTCCATATCTGTCATTTATTTATTTATATTAATGTCTGTCTCCTCCACTTCTAGACTGTAAGCTCATTGTGGGCGGGAACTGTGCCTGTTTATTGTTGTAATGTACTCTCCCAAGCACTTAGTGCGGTGCTCTGTACACAGTAAGTGCTCAATAAATATGAATGAATGAATGAATAATAAAATATGGAAGAAGAATCTTGGGACTGACTGGACCCCCGGAAGAGGTGGTTTGAGATGGACTCATTCAATAAATCAATCCCATTTATTATGTGCTTACCGCGTGCAGAGCACTTTGCTAAGTACTTGGGAGAATACCATATAACACACTTGGTAGACACTCTCCCTGTCCCCAAGGAGCTCAATTTGGGGACAGAAGCTGGATGGGTGAAGAGATAGACACTGAAATACTGCGGGAGAAGGATGGAGAAAAAGCATCTTCTTAGCTGGTGAGGAAGCTTGGAAATGCGCCATGGATAATTCCACTGAGTGGCTCATCAATCCACTTGTAGATAATCAAAAATGGACCATTAATTTGGAGCCAGCATATTAGAGAAGACTTCTATTCCCACCAAATCCAGGCGCCTTTGACCAGTCTGGAATTTTTTAAATTTACTTTATACATAATTCTTGTAAAGCCATAGAAACAGAAAACCTTTAGCATAGGCATAATTCATTTCAGCATAATGCTTCATTTGGAGCCATTTCAATGAATAAATGCTCATGGTAAGGAGTCCAGATTTTGAGTAGTAAAAATATTATGTGCACTTCATCTGTTTGTTTAAAATGGTTGTTCTGAAATAGCTTATTTGTTACTATGCTGATAGTTAACAGAATCAGCAGCTGTGTGTGTGTGTGTGTGTGTGTGTGTGTGTGTGTGTCTTCACGTGTGTGTAGTCGAGGAGCTGGGGGAGTGTATGTGTGGAGGGGGGAGAAGAAGAATGGGCAAGGAGAAGTCTCCGCTCCAAAGTGAAGGCAAAACGGAAACATTATTTCCCATCACCATAGTCACGAGGCACGTAGCACAACAAGTTTTGAAAAAGAAAAAATGACAGTAATTGCAAGGAAAATACTTGCAAAAAGGAAGTAAAAAGCAGTCACCTTTCCATCCACAGCTGCTTGCTCTTCTTCCCTGACTCTGCTGGAAGGTTCCATTCCTCATGGGCAGGGAATGATTCTACTAACTCCATTATGTTGTCCTCTTCCAAGCATTTAGTACAGTGCTTTGCACACAGTAAGCACTCAATAAATATGATTGATTGCTCAGTGGTTTGAATTGTTCTTTCATAAATGCCATAATTGTTATTATTGTTATCATTATTATTATTCACGTTGGGGAAGAGCCAGACTCATTATTTAATTACAGTACTTAGTTTGGAATATTCTGTTCTGAAAAGAAACACCTTTGAAAGGGTTAAACCCAAAAACCTCTCCAGATGGAGAGGAGAGTTTAATCCAAACGGTTCAAACCTTTTATTGATATTATGACATTTTTTGAGCACTTTCTATGCATTAAGTGCTATGTTAAGCACTAGAATAGGTACAAGATATCAGATCAGTAGGTTTTATTTGTAGGGATAGGTGGAACATCAGCTTCCATAGTGGTCTACTGGAAAGAGCCTGGGTGGGGGATCAGAGGACCTGTTTTCTAGTCCCAGCTCCTTCGATTGCCTCCTGTGTGACATTGGGAAAGTCGTGTGACTTCTCCGTGCCTCAGTTGCCTCATCTATACAGTGGGGATTGAATTCCTGTTCTCTCTCATACTAGAACTGTGAGCCCCTTATGAGATATGGACTGTGTCCCACCTGATTGACTTATATCTGCCCCAGTGCTTAGAACCGTGTTGGACACATACTGAGTGTGTCCAACTATTTAACAAATACCATTTTTTTAAAGTCAGTAAGTCAATTGTATTTATTGAGCACTTTGCAGAGCAGAGAGTAAATTATAACAATATAACAGATACATTCCCTGCCCACAAGAATTTTTTTTTAAATGTAAATGCTTTACTAGCTTTCACTCTGGATATTCTGTCTGACTTCATCTTCAAATGTTGTTGAGTGGTTTCCAACCCATAGCGACTCCATGGACACACCCTCTTCAGAATGTCCCATCTTCTGTCAAAAAGTCTTTCTGGTATGTATATCCATAAAGTTTTCTTGGTAAAGATAAGGAAGTGGTTTACCATTGCCTTCTTCCACACAGTAAAAACCCAAGTCTCTGCTCCGGTCCTTGATAAACCTTTGTTCACTTGATCATCTATCTTTGATTCTTTCCCATGCCACTGCTGCCCAGCGCAGGTGAATAGACTTTGTCTACTGCTTCAGCTTAGACCTTCCCATCATTGGTAGCCCTATAAGTCATAGCTCTAAGCTTCATCAGCACACGTAAACTCTCCTGCCACAATAAGCCATCAATTTATAAGGGAGATTCTATTGGACTAGAGGACACAAAAACCATTTTGGACCTAGAATTATTCAAGCAACACTTCTCTGCTTCTCTTCAGTGTGAGTATCTGAACCCAATCCTGTTCTTTCATGGATTTTCTTTGGGATGGATATAAGACCATTCCAAATAATAATGCTAAAAGCATTTTTTAAATGCTAATGTGTCAAGGATTGTGCTAAGAGCTGGGAAAGGTATAATAATAATAATAATGGTATTTGTTAAGCACATACTATGTTCCAAGCACTGGGGGAATCAAGGTGATCAGGTTGTCCCATGTGGGGCCTACAGTCTTCATCCCCATTTTACAGATGAGGTAACTGAGGCACAGAGAAGTAAAGTGACTTGCCCAAAGTCACACACCTGACAATTAGCGGAGTTGGGATTAGAACCTATGACCTCTGACTCCCAAGCCCTTGCTCTTTCCACTGAGCCAGGCTGCTTCTCATACAAGATAATCAGATCAGATCCAGATCCTGTCCCACAGTCTAACAGGGAGGGAGAACAAGTATTTTATCCCCGTTTTACAGATGAGTGAATCCAAGTGCAGAGAAGTCAAGTGACTTGTCCAAGGTCAACACAGCAGGCAAGTGGCAGGGCAGGTTTTAGAACCCCATCTTCTGATTCCCAGGCTCATGTTCTCTCTTCTAGTTCATGCTACCTCCAAACGCAGCCTCTCCCTAATGTGTCTGCTGGATTCTCTCTGCTCTTTCTCTACATTTTTGAAGGTTCTACTTTTGTTCTTCATGTTCGTGATCATGTTAGATTCCATCTTGTTTAAACTATGAGCCCCATGTGGGACAAGGACTGTGTCCAAACTGATCAACTTGCATCTGTCCCAGAGCTTAGAACAGTTTTTGTAACTTAGTAAGATGTTAACAATAATAATAATAATCTTCACAGTATTTTTAACACTCCATCATCACCATGTTCCAAGAACTGCATAGAGTTTTCCTTTACATTGAAACTTGGTGAAGTTCATCTGTGAGCATATATGTGACCCCAAAGGCCAATGCAGGATTTATAGAACAGTGCTTGGCACATAGTAAGTGTTTAATAAATACCATCATTATCATTCCTGGCCATATAGCTCACACAAAAAGGTTGTCCAAATTGTGTTGTACTTAATGTTTGCAGTGTCTGGTGCTGTCTTCTCTTTCGCCTCCTTGTCTCTCTTTCCATTCAAAGATTTTCCTAATAATAATAATAATTATGGTATTTGTTAAGGGTTTACTACGTGCCGGTACTAAGCACTGAGGTGGATACAAGAAAATCAGTTTGCACACAGTCCCCGTCCCACGTGGGGATCACTGCCTCAATCCCCATTTTACAGATGAGATAACTGAGGCACAGAGAAGTGAAGTGATTTGCCCAAGGTCACCACAGTAGACAAGTGGCAGAGCTAGGATTAGAACCCATGACCTTCTGACTCTCAGGCCTGTGTTTTGTCTACTAGGCCATGCTGCTAAGAAATCCACTTCCTCTGTAACTGCAGTGCATTATGCAGGTAGGTCCTCAGCAACTGACACCCTGTTTTTGGCAGAGATGCCACAATGTCTGAAGCTTTATTTTCCCGTGCCCTTAGAAGATGCAAGATTACTAGACCAGATACAGTTCCTGCCCTATACAGGGTTACTAATCTACTGGGTAGGGAGATCAAATACCTTATGCTCATTTTACAAATGAGGAAACTGAAGCATACTCCATCAATCGAAAAGATTTAGTGAGTGCTTACTCTGGGTAGATAGATCATTCTACTAGGCACTTTCATTCATTCTGTCATACTTACTGAGTGCTTACTGTGTGCAGAGCACTGTACTGAGCACTTGGAAAGTACAATTCGGCAACAGAGAAAATCCCCACCCAACAATGGGTTCACGGTCTAGAAGTGGGTAGAAAGACAACAAAACAAAACAAGTAGACAGGCATCAGTGGTATCAATATAAATGAATATAATTATAGATATATATATATATATCATTAATAAAATAAATAGAATAATAAATATGTAAATATATATACGCAAGTGCTGTGGGCTGAGGAGGGGGATAGAGCTGAGGGAGGGAGTCGGGGCGATGGGGAGGGGAGGAGGAGCAGAGGGAGAGTACAAGAGAAATAGTAGATATGATCCTCGCCCTCAAAGAGCTTAGGCACAGAAAGGTTAAATTTCTTGCTTAAAGTCACAGAGCAGCCCAGGACTACAGCCTGAACTAGAATCTGTATATCCCAGTCCCCAGGCTCTTTCCACTAGACCACACCACCTCCCGAGTAATCAATAATTATTCATTAATATCTGCCCACCACTAATAAGCCCTCATTTCCCCGACTAAGCCCTCATTTCCTCTTCTCCCACTCCCTTCCGCATCACCCCACAGCACCTGTATATATGTATATATGTTTGTACATATTTATTTCTCTATTTATTTATTTATTTATTTTACTTGTACATATCTATTCTATTTATTTTATTTTCTTGGTATGTTTGGTTTTGCTCTCTGTCTCCCCCTTTTAGACTGTGAGCCCACTATTGGGTGGGGACTGTCTCTATATGTTGCCAACTTGTACTTCCCAAGCGCTTAGTACAGAGCTCTGCACACAGTAAGCGCTCAATAAATACGATTGATGATGATGATCACCCTTGTACTTGGATTTGCATTCTTTATTCACCCCATCCTCAGCCCTACGGCACTTATGTACACATCCACATTTATTTATTTATATTAATGTCTGATTCCTCCTCTAGATTGTAAACTCTTTGTGGGAAGGGAGCATGCTCATGGTAGACACTGTACTCTCCCAAGCAATTAATACAGTGGTCTTCACAGAGTAAGCACTCAATAAATATGATTGATTAATTGGTTAAATTTAGCTTGCACTTACTCCAGCATGGCTAGCTGTTTCAGTTGGATGGTTTTGATTCCAGAAATGTAAAAAGTGTTGCCGCCAGAATGTTCACAGTGCCTTGCATTGGACTAATACAGGAAGGCTGGCACAACAGAAAGTAAATTCCTACTCACTTTCCCAACAATGCTGAGAAGGAAAGAATACATATGCTGGTCTTCCCATCGAAGGTGAAGGGGTCAGTCTGACTGCCAGCCAATATTATCATCAATGATATTTATTGAGCACTTACTGAATGCAGAGCACTGTAGTGAGCACTTGGTAGAGTACAATACAACAGAGTTCAGCATCAGTGGTATTTATTGAGCACTTACTATGTGCAGAACCCTGTACTAAGCACTTGGGAGAGTAAAATGCAACAGAGTTCAGAATCAAGGGTGTTTACTGAGTGCTTACCTTGTGCAGAGCACTGTGCTAAGACCTGGGAGAATACAATACAACAGAGTTGGTAGATATGTTCCCTACCCACAGTGAGCTTTCAATCTAGCGGGTCCTAATCACCCCAGCCCAATCGAAACAACTCTACAAAACCCTAATAAGCAAGTTACTTTTATGACTTTGCTTTTTTCCAGTCTGGTTTCTACTTCACTTTAGCATCTGTTGCCGTAGACGTGTTTTCTTTAAGCCTATTTATTTTGGAGCTTTCTGACACACCCAGGATAACACAATCCTTGCAAGATCTGTCTTACTATGTTGCATTTGGCAAGACCCCATGCTGGAATAAACTTCAGCATATTAAAAGTTTGCAGAAGACAGATGTTTTCAGAAAGATACTTCCCGGAGCAGGATCCCAAAGCAACACATTGAAAGGCAAACCAGACCATTAACTTTGGAGAGTGAGAAACAGCATGGCCTAGTGGATAGAGCATGGGCTTGGGAGTCAGAAGGTCATGGGTTCTAAACCCAGCTTGGCCACTTGTCTTCTGTGTGACCTTGGGCAAGTCACTTCACTTCTCTGGGCCTTAGTTGCCTCATCTGTAAAATGGGATCAAGACTGTGAGCCCCACATGGGACAGGGACTGTGTCCATCCTCATTTGTTTGTATCCAACTCCAGCACTTAGTACAGGCCTGCACATACTAAGTGCTTAACAGATACTATGACATCAGCTTGACTTTGAGGTAAATTGTTCTGCAGTAACTTAACAGTAGCTGGGAAGAACCCATATTCATTCATTCAATCATATTTATTGAGCAGCATATTTAATGTGTGCAAAGCATTGTACCAAGTGCTTGGGAGAGTACAATACAATAATAAACAGACACATTCCCTGCCCACTATGATCTTACAGTCTGATCATTAACCTTCAGAGTAATCTGCCTGGTCCCATATATCTAAACCCACTATCTAGTAAACCAACAAAGGTAAATGTCAAAATGTCCTCCTTAGTCTGTACTCCCTGTTAACAGAACCCAGCATTTTATTTGCTTACTGTTGACTGATTTAGGCCATCTTTCCCCAGGGAAGACAGTCTTAGCACAGTTCTTTGAGGCTGGCTTGATCTTTGCCCTGAGAAATTCATTCATTCATTCCTTCAATCGTATTTATTGAGCGCTTACTGTGTGCAGAGCACTGTACTAAGCACTTGGGAAGTACAAATCGGCACCATGTAGAGACGGTCCCTACCCAACAACTGGCTCACATCACTCAGACTCCATCAGAGAATGAGAACTGTTTAAATGGTTTCTACCATTGGCTCCCCTTTCCCTAATTAATTCTGGATTTCAAGTGCCACAGGTTTTCCAACTTTCCCACCTAGGAAATCCTTTTGGAGTTCCTTCCACTCTTCCTGCTGGGGTGGCGAGGGGGAGGGGGTGAGAGGAAGGGGCCTGGGAGATGGAGAGTCACTCCCCAATGTCTCTTATATTATACTCTCACAAGTGCTTAGTACAGTGCAGAGCACACCGTAAGCTCTCAATAAATACGGTTGACTGACGGACTCGCTCTTAAGAACAGTCATGTGCCAAGTTTGGCTCATTAGTCGCTACCAATAAATGGCATTTGGGGAGGTCCAAATTTGAAGCCAAAACAATGTTAACCCCAAACTGGGATTGGATTGTCACTCTCTCTGTCAGTCAATCCCAGCTGACTCAATTGAGAGCAGGGGATTGAAAGAAGAGAAAACTGTCTGCTCCACTAAACTGTAAACTCCTTGTGGGCAGGGATCATGTCTACCTACTTTATTATATTGTACTCTCCCAAGTGCTTAGCCCAGTGCTCTGCACATAGTAAGTCCTCAATAAATACCATTAATTGATAATAATAATAATAGTAATGGCTCTTGTTAAGTGCTTGCTATGTGCCAAGCACTGTACTAAGTGCTGGGGTAACAGCAAGAAAATCAGGGACAGTCCCTCATGGAGCTCTCCATCTAAGAAGGAGGGAGTAGGATTTAATTCCCATTTTAAAGATGAGGAAACTGAGCCTCAGAAAAGTTAAGTGACAGGCCCAAAGTCACACAGCAGATGAGTGGCAGAGCTGGGATTAGAACTCCGGTCCTCTGACACCCAGGCCTATGCTCTTCCCATTCGCCACCCTGCTTCTCAGCAGAAATTTGTGGTGGATGGCTCATGACCGGCTGCGAACCTGCTGCAAGGTTTATCCCCCTGAATCCCAGATGTGGTCATTTCCTGCTGCCCACTGTCACCCCCGAGCTCTGCTTAGGGAGGTGTCAGGACTCTGCCCAGTTCCAGGGGACAGATCCTTTACTGACTAAAACAATACCAATAACAGTCAATCCGTCATCCAAAGATTTGGGAAATCAGGCTGAAAGTGAAAATAATATTTGCTAAACACTTACTATATGTCAAGCACTGTTCTAGATACAAGATAATCAGGTGGGACAGAGTCCTTGTCCCACATGGGGCTCACAGTTTTAAACCCCATGTTAAAATTGAGGTAACAGGCACAGAGAAATTAAGTGACTTGCCCAAGGTCACACAGCAGACAAGTGGTGGAGCTAAGATTGGTATCCAGGTCTTTCTGACTCTCAGGCCAAGGCTCTATCCTCTAGACCATACACCGACTCTTATGGAAGAAGAAAGAGGAGAAATTTAGTATGTAGGGCAGGACATTTGAAATTGTACCTATTTGTAATGACCAATTGCAATGGGGAAGGACCTGACAGAGATATGGTCCAAACCCAACCATTCGTGGGGAGGGTTGGATGGCTGAAGAGGGTGAGGATTATGAGGAGGCCTGAAGAGAGGAAAGTTATGTTAATAAGACTCATAACCTTTCTGTAGGATATCAAGAAATAATAATGATAGCATTTATTAAGCGCTTCCTATGTGCAAAGCACTGTTTGAAGAGCTGGAGAGGTTACAAGGTGATCAGGTTGTCCCACATGGGGCTCACAGTCTTAATCTCCATTTTACAGATGAGGTAACTGAGGCACAGAGAAGTTAAGTGACTTGCCCAAAGTCACACAGCTGACAATTGCCAGAGCTGGGATTAGAACCCATGATCTCTGACTCCAAAGCCCGTGCTCTTTCCACTGATCCACGCCCAGTTTTGTAGTACAGATCTTGCGGCCAAGAGCAGGAGATTCTGCAGAAAGAATGTCCAAATTGGTTCCTTTTAGGGTGTACAGTCACTTCTCTATAATGCAGTAGTTATGCCTTTCAGAACCTATCTTGGGAAAACCATGCACTAATGTCATGGGTATAATAATAACTGGGGTATTTGTTAAGCCCTTACTACGTGCCAAGCACTGTACTACTTGCTAGGGTAGAGGCAAAATAATCAGGTCCTCCATGGGGCTCACAGGCTAAAAGGGAGGGAAAACAGGGATTGAATCCTCATTTTAAAGCTGAGGAAATGGAATCACAGAGAAGTTAAGTGACTTTCCCAAGATCACACAGTGGGCAAGTGGCAGGACTAAGATTAGAACCCAGCTCCCCAAACTCCTAGGCCCATGATCTTTCCACTAATCCAAATTGCTTCCTACACCCAATAGATTTGTACCACCAAAGGGGATTATGTTCTACCAGGACACACTCACACTGGAAGAATTTCTCAATTCTTCAATAGTGTTCCATCCAATTGCAAAATAAAAGGACACAAGATAGTAGACAAATTTAGCTGGAAAAACTCGTTTTTCATAGATTGATTTGTTTCAGTGTCTTATGGTTAGGATGTTCCCTAGGCCATTTAAGAGAGATGCAGCTCGCTGATAAAATGGAGGCTGATGAGAAGGTTTTTCTCAGTAGCAGGGGTGGAAGTGGTGATGGCAGAGGCTGGCAGGGGAGTTGAACGTTGAGGGTCCCTAGAGCCCAACCATGTGCCTGTGTACTTGATACTTCGGGTTCCCAACTCCCCAGCAGGCAGAGACGCTAACAGCCCCTCACCCAAGCACGGAGCAGGATATGCTGTAACAGAGGGAAAATGCCTGAGTAGCCGCCCTGTGGAAACACCTGTATTTGACGCCCAGGAGTAAATCAGCAAAGCAGAGCAGAGCGGAGCCAAATTTAGACTGAAAACCAGGGAAAACATCCAACCCCAGAGATATAATACAAAAAAAAAAGAACTTCACTGTTCTGCTCCCATCCCATCACACCACCAATCAACTGTATCAACTGAGCACTTACTGTACTGAGTGCTTGGGAAAGTACAGTATAACAATATAATAGACACAGGCCCCATCCACTGTGAACTTACTGTCTAGATGGAGAGACAGACATTAATAGATATAAATAAATTACAGATGTGGACATAAGAGCTGTGGGGCTGGGATGGGGGATGAATAAAGACAGCAAGTCTGGGAGACGCAGAAGGGATTGAAGATGAGGAGAAGCAGCATGGCTCAGTGGAAAGAGCACGGGCTTTGGAGTCAGCAGTCATGGGTTCAAATCCCAGCTCCGCCACTCCTCAGCTGTGTGACTTTGGGCAAGTCACTTAACTTCTCTGGGCCTCAGTTCCCTCAACTGTAAAATGGGGATGAAGGCTGTGAGCTCCAGGTGGGACAACCTGATTACCTTGTATCTACCCCAGCACTTAGAACAGTGGTTGGCATATAGGAAGCGCTTAACAAATACCATCATTATTATTATTATTATTATTATTATTATTATTATTATTATTAGGACATGAGATTGAGATTGAGAGCCCCCTGATGGGCAGAGATGGTGTCTAATTACTACCTGAATACTCTTCTCCACTGCTTAGAACAGTGCTCGGTGCCACTGTAAACGTTTCATAAGCATTGTTACTAGTTCAATGGGGCCACGTCCCAGGAAAAGGCTACCATACACCTCTCTTCCACAGCCCCCAGGGATATCTCCTATGCTCTTAGGCTCTGAGGAGGTCCAGTCTGAGGGAGAGGCTTGAGGTCCTACCACTGATTGATTAAAATTAATAATAATTATTATTATTGTTATGGTACTTAAGTGTTTACTATGTGCCAAACACTTTTCTAAACACTGAGATAGATACAAGTTAATCAGGTTGGACACTGTCCATGTCCTCCATGGGGCTCACTGTCTTCATCCCCATTTTACAGATGAGGTAACTAAGGTCCAGAGAAATGAATTGACTTGCCCAAAGCCATACAGCAGACAAGTGGAGGAGCAGGAATTAGAACCCAGATCCTTCTGATTCTCAGGCCGTGCTCTACCCACTAAGCCACACTGATTGATAGACGCCTGCTCTGAGGACCCCAAATCACTGCCCTCCAGGTCTGCTTACTGCCAGTTTTTTTAATGGTATTTGTAGATGTGCGTAGCATGTGCCAGACATACTAATAGCTTGGGTAGATACAAGTGAATCAGGTTGGACAAAATCCCTGTCCCACATTGGGCTCATAGTCTTAATCCCCATCATACAGATGAGATAACTGAGGTCCAGAGAAGTTAAGTGACTTGTCCAATGCCACAGAGCAGACACATGGCAGAGCTGGGATTAGAACCCCAGTCTTTTTTACTCCCAGGCCCAAGCTCTATCTACTAGGCCACGTTGATTCCTGATTCACATCCCAAAAATGTTTGTTTTCCCCTTGAAAATGTCTCACCCAAATGTTGCCTGTCTCCAGGCAGTCAGCCTGGGTGGCCCCCTCCTCCCCTCCCCGCCTCCCTCCCGGGTCACAGCAGAACCTGCTACTACACCTCCCAGACAGGAAGCGGGTAAGGCCCAAGAGAAGTTAATTAAAAGGAAAGCAAATGAGTGCCTCGGCTCAAAAGCTTTCCGTTCTCCATTCCACCTTTGAACTGTTAATAAGCGGATTGTGGTTCCCCACTCATTCCTCCCATCTGTAGAAAGAGCTACTGCTCCATGCTGAAAGGTGAAAGAGCAGCTTTCACAGAACAAAGCCAGCTCACCATACCCCTGGCTAAGAGTCGACTTTAATCACTGGGCTCTTACTGTACAGTTCTAACAAAAAACCCCGTCGATTCCTGGTGTCCCCCAGGCCCTGCCTCTAATGTATTCCCACAAGAAACCGACAAACCTGCCGATGCAGACGGTGGCTGGCAGGGGTGGATTAAGCTGGGGGGTGCTGGGCCCTGAAGCATGCTGGCTTGGCATCTGCTTCCCGCCACGAATGGAACCATGCCAAGGGAGACTTTCCCCAAAGGGGTAGAGATAATTCAGGATGAATAGACCAGACTGGTAAATGGATTTGTCCATTTGGCCTTTAGGTGATGAGACCCGCTCCCCCATTGCCACCCCCATCCCATCCCGCGCTAGCCCTGGCCCGGGCCAGAGCCACAAATTGAACCAAAATGGTTTTGAACCTTGGTGCGACCTTTAGTGTGGACAAATGCCACACTTTTGCTGTTAGTAATAATGGAATGCTCACTTCTCTTTCCTCTGCCCTCATCAAGCCTACCCAACCCCTGAATCTGGGATTCAGCCTTCGGTTACGCTGAAGGTGATGAGGATGATGATGTTTGAAGTGCTTACTTTGTGCTGAGTAATAATAATAATGATGATGGCATTTATTAAGCGCTTACTATGTGCAAAGCACTGTTCTAAGCGCTGGGAAGGTTACAAGGTGATCAGGTTGTCCCACGGGGGGCTCACAGCCTTCATCTCCATTTTACAGAAGAGGTACCTGAGACACAGAGAAGTGAAGTGACTTGCCCAAAGTCACACAGCTGGCAATTGGCAGAGCCGGGATTTGAACCCATGGCCTCTGACTCCAAAGCCCGTGCTCTTTTCCACTGAGCCACGCTGCTGTGCTCTTAGGGAAAATGCAAATAAACAGTTCAGTCAGAGCCCCATTATATATGGGGTTCGCAGTCTGAGCAGGGGAGGTCAAGAACCTAGAAAAAGGAAGAGGTGCAAACAGAGGGAGTCACTGTAGAATGCAGAAATTGAGAACATCACATGCGAAAGTAGTAATAAATAATAATAATAATGATGGTATTTCTTAAGTGCTTACTAAGCACTGTTCTAAGCGCTGGGGTAAATACAAGGTAATCAGGTTGCTCCGCGTGGGACTCACTGACTTAATCCCCATTATATGGATGAAGTCACTGAGGCACAGAGAATGACGGCATTTCTTAAGCATTTACTATGTGCAAAGCACTGTTCTAAGCACTGGGGAGGTTGCAAGGTGATCAGGTTGTCCCACGGGGGGCTCACAGCCTTAATCCGCATTTTACAGAAGAGGTAACTGAGGCACAGAGAAGTGAAGTGACTTGCCCAAAGTCATACAGCTGACAAGTGGTGGAGCCGGAATTAGAACACACAACCTCTGACTCCCAAGCCCGCGCTCTTTCCACTAAGCCTCCTTGTATGTGGGCACTGAGGGAGATCTTGGGCCCCTCACTTAATTATAATAGTTATAATAATAATTACTACTATTATGATCTTTTTAAGCATTTACTATGTGCTAAGCACTGTTTTAAGCACTGGGGTAGATACAAGTTAAACAGGTTGGACACAGTCTCTGTCCTATATGGGGCTCACACTCCTTCTAGGCTGTAAGCCCAGTGTGGGCAGGGATAGTCTCCAGTGCTGAATTGTACTTTCCAAGCGCTTAGTATAGTCCTCTGCACACAGTAAGCTCTCAATAAATGCAATAGAATGAATGATTTCATTAATGAATGAATATGGAGCGGGTAGGAGATCCCTTAGAAGCAGCGTGGCTCAGTGGAAAGAGCCCGGGCTTTGGAGTCAGAGGTCATGGGTTCAAATCCCGGCTCCGCCAATTGTGAGCTGTGTGACTTTGAGCAAGTCACTTAACTTCTCTCTGCCTCAGTTCCCTCATCTGTAAAATGGGGATTAAGACTGTGAGCCCCATGTGGCTCACATTACTATTATAATTATTACTATTATTATTATTATTATTACTTGTTATTTATTATTACTTTACCTGATCACCTTGTAACCTCCCCAGCACTTAGAACAGTGCTTTGCACATAGTAAACACTTAATAAATGTCATCATTATTATTATTATTATTATTAGGAGCACCAGGCCAGAAGGAGGATGTGGGTACGGGGTACTCGGTGAAATAGATAAGATTGAAGTTCAGTGAGTAAACTGGCGTTGGAGGAGTGGAGTGTGTGGTTTGGGTTGTAGTAGTGAGTCCTTCGAGTGTCAGGGACCATGTCTAATTTTCACCTGGGTGGTTTTTTCTCAGTACTTAGTATTTGGTGGAATTGATTAAATACCATTATGACTACTACTACTACTACTAGAGAGAAAACTAGTACTAGGGATAGGGAGGTCTCTTTCCACCTTTTCCCCTTCTTCTTTTTGCCCTCCTGTCTGGCCCCACAGAGTGCCCCCTGCTGGCCAATCAATCAATCAATCAATCGTATTTATTGAGCACTTACTGTGTGCACAGCACTGTACTAAGCGCTTGGAAAGTACCACCAGGCCCCACAACTCCCATTCCCCCCAACATGCACAGCCTGATCAGCTCCTCAACTCACCCTGCTGTACTGTTGAGGCCAGCAGGAAACCCACACATTCCAGACTGTAAACCCGCTGTGGGCAGGGGCTGTCTCTATTGCTGAATTGTACTTTCCAAGTGCTTAGTACAGGGTTCTGCACACAGTAAGCACTCAATAAATATGATTGAATGAATGAATGAATGCCAGTAGTATGGGGATTAAAACTGTGAGCCCCATGTGGGACAGAGACTGCACCCAACCAGATAAACTTGTATCTACCTCAGCACTTAGAATATCATCATCATCATCAATCGTATTTATTGAGTGCTTACTGTGTGCAGAGCACTGTACTAAGCACTTGGGAAGTACAAGTTGGCAACATATACAGTCCCTACCTAACAGTGGGCTCACAGTCTTAAAGGGGGAGACAGAGAACAAAACCAAACATACTAACAAACTAAAATAAATAGAATAGATATGTACAAGTAAAATAAATAAATAGAGTAACAAATATGTACAAACATATATACATATATACAGGTGCTGTGGGGAAGGGAAGGAGGTAAGATGGGGGTGGAACAGTGCTTGACACATAGTAAATGCTTAATGAATATTACTATTATTAATTATTATTAAGTAATTAGTACAGTGCTCTGCACACAGTAAACACTAAATAAATGATTGAATGAATTTTTATTATTATTAACCCTCTCCATGGCCGCAGAGACCAAGCTGGACAGTTTCACCTGCCTCAGTTACCTGGGATTCAGGGAGCCTACAGAAGCATTTGTCCAAGAAGCCCCAGAGTTAATGGTGAGGAGATTCCCTAGCCTTTACTCTCCATGATTTAGGAAGTCTGGAAGAACTAACCTGGAAACCAGGTTACCATTTTTTTTTCTATTCAAAGCTCATAAGCACTGAGCCCTCACTCAGTCCACCCCTCAGAGAGCACCATGCTCTGCACATAGTAAGCGCTCAATAAATACGATTGATGATGATGACCATGAGTTTCAGGCCCAGGAGTGGTGCACGATAGCAACTGGGGAAACAGGGAACAAGTGGTTCTGATTTGTAATTGCAACTCCTCCATCAGCCCTCAGGCCACCAGGACAGCTCAGCTCACTCGTTCATCAGAGAATGGGAAATACAGAATAGGGTGGGGAGACTCAGCGGCATGGAGTAGTGGAGAGAGAAGAGGCTTGGCCGTCAGACGGCCGTGGGTTTAAATCCCGGCTCTGCCACTTCTCTGCTGTGTGACCTGGGGTAAGTCACTTCACTTCTCTGGGACTCAGATCCTTCATTTGTAAATTGGGGATTGAGACTGTGAGGCCCACATGGGGCTGGGAATGTGTCCAATCCGATTTGCTTGTATCCACCCCAGTGCTTCATACAGTGCCTGGCACATAGTAAGCACTTAAATACCACTATTATCATTTCTGCCGAGGTGACAACTAGGGCTTCTGTCAAATCGACAGCCATTGCCGAAGAGTGCCCTGACACCTTGAGCTCATGTGGGCAGGGGATATCAATGTTTATTGTTGTATTTTACTTTCCCAAGCACTTGGTACAGTGCTCTGCACACAGTAAGCGCTTAATAAATATGAGGGAATAAATAGGCATAGGGCAGATTAGCCGGTGTTCCTCAGCCAGGTGGGTGACATCGGGAGTTCTTCCTCTGGTAGCTTGTTGTCCCAAGGGGCCCAGAGGATGAGGTCAAGAGGGAACAAAGAGCCATTTCCTGTGGAGGCTTTGTTTCCTGTGAGCACAGTTCCCCGGACTGGATGACAGAGGCAGCCAAAACGAATCTGAACCAGGAACCCCGTTTTTGTTTTTATTGTTTAATGGTATTTGTTTATAATTATAGTACTTTTTAAGTGCTTACTGCATTCCAGGCACTGAACCACGCGCTGGGGTAGATACACGTTAATCAGGTTGGACACAGTCCACGTCCCACATGGGGCTCACCATCTTAATGCCCATTTTACAAATGAAGTAACTGAGGTACAGAGAAATGAAGTGACTTACCCAAGGTCTTACAGAGCTCAGTTTTCAGAATGTGCCACCTTCTCATGCCACCATCACCTTACAGGACCCATCCCCAAGTTTCCTGTCTCCCCCTCTTTCCCCCAACAAAAAAGGTGACAGAACTATCCTGAATCAGGGATTTTCAAAGCCCCCACAGAAGCCCGCTCACCCTTCTCCATTCAACTGCCTCTTGCCAAAACAATCCCCCCAAAACCCTGGAGCATAGAAGGTGGAGTGGGGTCTGAACCCTGCAAGAAATAGATTCTGCTGCCTTCAGAGAGTAAACAGCCCTTAGATCTCCCTCCCCATCTAGCCCTCCTCATCTGACAAGAATTAGGAATGCCAAGTCCACGCCCTCTCCCCCAGTGATTAATGGGCCGCAGTCTTTCTGCCAGCATAAAGAGTTCTTCCTTCAGGCCACAACATTTGATAAAGAAATGAATCTTTGCGATTATTAATTCCCTGGGCTGGGTTTTTGTTTAATAACTATTCTGTCATTGCTAGACATAAAAAGGTAGGGGTGTGTGTGTGTGCATGTATGAGTGCTCGTGCGGATGTGCCTGTGTGTAGGGAGGATAGGGAGAGGGGAGATAATCTGATTGTGGCCAAGAGATTTGGCAGTGTGGCATTACAAAGCTGCTCTTTAGCAGTGGATGAAAAAACAGGGTGACAAATCGCTCCCTCCTCCCCCTTCCTCCCGTCCCCTCAACACAGCTGATTAAGCCCAAACCAGCCAATGAGAGCCCATGATTTGGGAAATATTTCCTCCTTGACATTCAGGCAAGCAATTCCTTACTGGGGAAAAATTACATTTAAAAATAAATGGAAAAGCATCAATCAGCTAGGAAAATGTATTCCTCTTTCTGGATCTCTGGAGGCAAGTAGTGTTTTTATTTAAATAGAAGTGAAGGCTGGAGCTTGATTTTTACTAAAATACTAAAACAGCTCGGCATACCATTTGCATATAAACCATTACCTTTCCTCTTGGTAGACAGTATTCTTCATTAAAGGCAAACCTGGACTATTTACAGACCAAATGAAGAGTGCTAGGAGATAACTGTTCGTGGCGACAGACACCACTCTATAACAAAAAATTACAAAAAACAGTTTTGGTTTGAGTTCTATTTAATGCATGTTCCCAAGCTTCTAGTTAGTACTTGACACCTAGTCTGTGCTCAGTTTAATGCTCTGCACCAGTCTGTGCTCAGAGGTTTGCTCCAAACAGACCAAGTGTTCAATAAATGTTGTTGTTGATGATGATTTTGATAATAGTACCAACTGAATTTCATTTCCATCCGAGGAAATTTCCATTCCTTCCTTTTTTTTCCATTCTTTCTTCCATTTAGAGTTAAAACAGCTCCGAGAAAAGAAAAAAGTAATGAAAGTAGAGAATCTAAAATCCCCCATCCTTTTGGGACAGATATAAACCTTGTTCCATTGGGTCCAGATGATCGGCGATTTAGTGGCACGTTTTCCCCCATGGGATAGAGCAGAAATGGTCTTGTTTCCACACAAAGGGGAGAGAAGACCTGAAGGAGAGCCTGGCCAAGGAGCTCACTGTCCTGCTGTGACCCAGACCTATTAAAGGAAGCTTTGAAATATTTATCTGTGACCCCTCCCCTCCCTGCCCCCACCACCACCCAAAAAGACAAAGAAACAGACTCCTGGCATTACTCATCTGTCCAGGAACTCGACCAGAGGATAAATAACTCATTGAATGAATGAGATATGTCATTTCCAGGCTATAAAAATCATCCACTGGCTCACCTTTCCCAACAAGACCTCCTGGCCCACGGCTTCATTTCTCTTGTGATGCAGCTGCAGCCTCACTCTCATGCTTCAGTCTCAAAGTTCAGCCTGGACAGAACAATTCTGCCTTTGCCCAGATCACTGGAAATGAAGTGGGGAAGCTTCTCTGAAATACATTTATATTCATTTCACAGTATCTTTTTTCAGAGAAAATATTTTGTTTCCCCTGCTGCTGGTTCTAGCTATTCTTCAGGAGAGATGCTAGCTGACCAAAATCTATTTTCCTCAAAAATGTCTAACTAAATGTGAATCATCCCACATTTTCCCCCCTTATTTAAAACAAGACTTCCATAGCCGTGCACTTAAGAGATGCAGGAGGTATCGATGGGGTTGAAGTGCTTCTTTGGAGAATTAGTGTTGTGTTTCAATAGGCGAACTCCATGGAGATGTTTTATTCCACTATTTTGTTTGATTGTTCCCCTTCATTCGGCGTCACATCCATCTGATCGTGTTTTTCCTTCCTTCCCGCCACCAGCCCCTTTGCTTGAGGCAAGCACCAACTGCTCCAAACCATTAAGAAATCTGATCCTTGGCTCTCCTCCTAAAGTGCCGGTGGAGCTTGGAGCATTTGAACTCTATTGCATTGTAGTCCCCTAAGTGCTTAGCACAGTGTTCTGCACACAGTAAGCACTCAATAAATACCACTGATTGATTGAAGATGCACAATTTGTGTGACCAACCGAATGTCCCATAACTGGTATGAAGTCTACTCCTTTATTTCCCCATTGACCACTGCAACCCCTAGGCTCAGTGAGGATCACCCTAGCAACCTCCTTGCTATTGGTCAGTGAATGGTCTCTTTGAAGTTACCCAGAATACTTACTTCAAAAATCTTGTCTCCTCAGCCTTTCTTTTAATGGGCCTGTAGGTTTTAACTATCCAGTGAAATAATGGGGGTAAGGGCTCTACTTGAAAAGCAGTGGAGTTGCATTAAGCACAAGACGAAAAAGAGAGAGAGAGAGAGAGAGAGATCATCCTCAGTGGACTTTGTTCAAATAACAAAAGCTCCCCATTCCCCTTGGGTAACTGTATTCTTGAGACACGAGAAAGGTTTCTACCAAAGCTCGTCCCTGATGGATCATGTGTATAAAAATGCTCATTTGAACTGCACAACATTCCTCTGCTCTCACCCAATGTTTGCAGGACTCCTTACTTCTCCTTGGAATGCCTGAAATCCACAAGCCCATAAATCTAGACTTGGTTTATATAAGCCAACACTTTCACCCACTGCATCCAAGATGTTTTCAGAAAGTGTGAGTTCCAGAAATTCTTTCCAACTGTTCTTTCTGTTGTCAGGAAAGAAGGGTTAAAAGAGACTCAGAAGCATTTTTTTATATTTTTTTACTAGTTTTTTTTTCATCTAAAAATTTTTCCCCATCCCCAGAGATCCTATCCTCAGCCTCAGACAATATTTATCCCAGGATACTCTCAGAGGTTTGCCTGCCACCTCAACCCCCTCATTCTAACAGATTAGAATCTCAAGTGGCATTTGTCGGGTGGGTCCTCACTGCTCGAAAACATTCAAAAACAGCGGGAAAGAATCCATTGGCTCTTCCTCAGGGTTTCTCCTCAAATATTCCAGGCTTATCAGTCCTCTTTCGTTTCCAGACAAAACGACTGACTAATCTTGAGCAAATATTAAGCTCCAACAGCTACATCCTTATCGTCACTTCTAAATCAACTAATGGAATTTATTAAACCCTTACCATGTGCAGATCCCTGTCATTCATTCATTCAATCGTATTTATTGAGTGCTTACTGTGTGCAGAGCACTGTACTAAGTGCTTGGGAAGTACTAGTTGGCAACATATGAAGACGGCCTCTACCCAACAACGGGCTCACAGTCTATAAGGGGGAGACAGGCAACAAAACAAAACATGTAGACAGGTGCCAAAGTTGTTAGAAGAAATAAAATTAAAGCTATAGGCACATCATTAACCTCCTCCAAGAGGCTTTCCCAGACTGAGCCCCTTCCTTCCTCTCCCCCTTGTCCCCCTCTCCATCCCCCCATCTTACCTCCTTCCCTTCCCCGCAGCACCTGTATATATGTATATATGTTTGTACATATTTATTACTCTATTTATTTTACTTGTACATATCTATTCTATTTATTTTATTTTGTTAGTATGTTTGGTTTTGTTCTCTGTCTCCCCCTTCTAGACTGTGAGCCCGTTGTTGGGTAGGGACTGTCTCTATATGTTGCCAGCTTGTACTTCCCAAGCGCTTAGTACAGTGCTCTGCACACAGTAAGTCCTCAATAAATACGATTGATTGATTGATCATTAGCAAAATAAATAGAGCGTGGCTCAGTGGAAAGAGCCCGGGCTTTGGAGTCAGAGGTCATGGGTTCGAATCCCGGCTCTGCCACTTGTCAGCTGTGGGACTTTGGGCAAGTCACTTCACTTCTCTGGGCCCCAGTTTCCTCACCTGTAAAATGGGGATGAAGACTGTGAGCCCCCCGTGGGACAGCCTTATCACCTTGTACCCTCCCCAGCGTTTAGAACAGTGCTTTGCAGATAGTAAGCACTTAATAAATGCCATTATTATTATTATTATTATTAAATATGTACAAGTAAAATAGAGTAATAAATTTGTACAAATATATACAAGTGCTGTGGGGAGAGGAAGGAGGTAGGGCGGGGGGGATGGGGAGGAGGAGAGGAAAAAGGGGGCTTAGTCTAGGAAGGCCTGTTGGAGGAGGTGAACTCTCAATAGGGCTTTGGAGGGAGGAACAGAGCTGTCTTAAGTGCTCAGCAGAACCTAGCAGACCTAGCAAACTCAATCAATCAATCAATCATATTTATTGAGCGCTTACTGTGTGCAGAGCACTGTACTAAGCGCTTGGGAAGTACAAGTTGGCACCATATAGAGACAGTCCCTACCCAACAGTGGGCTCACAGTCTGAAAGAACAGAACAAGCGGAACAAACGTTCTCAATAATAGCATCCTGACCATATGCAACGGTTGGTTTCCTAGGTTCCTGCTCTCATTTCCAAGACGATGCTCACGTCAGCGTGGGTCCGAACTCTTCTTTTCTACTGGAGAAACCAAACAAACGTTTGCAGCAACCAACCCATCCACCTGCGACTGAATCAACGCCTCCTCACCATGCAACGCCACCCACCGCCACGAGGTGGCAGGCCAACACAGAGCTGAAGGGAGGTGGTGTCCCAGGGGGCTCCATCAGTCTCTCAGCAACACAATTTTCTCCTTCCTGGCAGAGAAGTGCCATGGAAACTTTTGTTTTCCGCTTCGAGAGAGGGAGGTGGGTAAGAGAAGAGGCGCACAAAGTCCAATCCATTGTGCCCTTGCCCCCTAACCGCATCTGGACATCGTAAATCAGGTCCTATTGGATTCCTGCGGGCTCTGATTCCACTGACAGATCACGTCTAAGTAAATGAGATCCAGCATGTTTTGCTTGGCTTTAGAACAACAAAAAGGCAGAAGGGAAAGAGGAAAATTATTTTAACAGAAGGGGGGAGAAGGCAGCGGTGGGGTTTTATTTAGACAGCCAGGGCTGGACGTGGACCAGTAGATCCCAACAAATTGCTGATTAGGCCAATTCGCCCACCACTGCCTTTCACTACCAAGACACATGATGACATCAGAGTTGCCGAAAAACTCCCACACTACACACGGTGGCCCTTTCCTCAGCCAACCACACCCAAAATTCACTTTCAATACTACACCAATCTGTTAGATAGGAGACTAGATTGTCCCTTGGCCTGTTGAAGTGTCTTCCGCACCTCACAGCAACAATAATAATAATTGGGATATTTGTTAAGCATTTACTATGTGCCAGGCACCGTACTGAGTTGTGTTGCTGACTTGTACTTCCCAAGCGCTTAGTACCGTGCTCTGCACACAGTAAGCGCTCAATAAACATGATTGAATGAATGAATGAGTGCTGGGGTAGACACAAGGTAATTGGGTGGGACACAGTCCCCCTGTCCCACGTGGGGAACACAGTTGTAATTGCCACTTTACAGATGAGTTAACTGAGGCCCAGAGAGGTAAAGTGGCTTGCCCAAGGTCACAAGCAGACACATGGCAGAGTCAGGATTAGAACCCAGGTCCTTCTGACTCGCAGGCCCGTACTCTATCCACTACACCATGTTTCTGCTTCTACTAGTTGCTCCAGTGGTTCTCCCCTGAGGGCAGCATCCCAGTCCAGCCACCTCATCCTCGTCAGGGTCGCGGCAACTCACGCAAAATTTCTTCAGCCTCCTCACTCCAGGGCTGCCTAATCTCATTAGATTTCTCATTTTCAGGGGTTCTGCAAAAGAGCTAATCCAAATAACGGTCAAATCGCAAAGTAGATTTAAAGCAATCTTGACTAGGGATCCACTAGGGCACAAGAGAGGGAGGAACCAAACCTCTGTCTACCTAGTAGTGACCGTAGAAATGGAATGAGCATAAAGGAGTGCCAAGGTGGATCGACCAATCAATCAATCAATGATATTTATTGAGCACTTGCTATGGGCAGGGCACTGCATTCAACACCTGGGAGAGTTCAACAGAATTAACAGACAGTTCCCTTTGCACACAGCAAGTGCTCAATAAGTAGATTCTCCACTCATAATAAGCTTACATCAGACATGTGTTGTCTTCATTTGTCCTCCTTTAAAATCGTAGAACTCAGCCGCCCTCCAGGGTAGCACCCTCTTACCAAGATATTAACCTTCATTATACACAAAGGGAGGTTAAACAAAGAAGTCATCTGTATGCATTTGTAGAAATTTGCCTTACTTCCAGTCTCAATGTACTCAGCTGAGCATGGTCTCTGAGGTCTGTCAAACTTTCTGAATTCTCTTGAACCTCAACTTGGTCAGGACCAAGCTGAAGATGAACGTTTCTTTTCAGGACTCAATTTAGGATTTGTGCTCTACCCACCCATCAGTAGGCCTCCAGAAAGGCCAGAAGGGATGGAGGCAGAGGGATGGGAGACGGAGGGAGCAAAAGTGGCAGAAACACAGTCGTCGTGACTTTGATTCGGATGGCCTTTCCTTCAAAAAGCGAGGCTCTGCTCAAAAATGTGGTGGCTAAAATGCCACCTGGTTACTGGACTTATCTGTTCCCTCTGGCCATAAAAATCATCTTTGCTAAGCAACAAAAAGCAAGTTTTTTACCACCAGCCAACTGAGAAATCACACTGGCAGCTGGGGAAGAATGCCCGGCCGGCCTTCCATTCTACTTCACGCCTCATCAACTAACATGCAGGCTTGGTTGGCTTTCAGAGTCTTTCACCTTGCCTATGTTGTAGGAAGCACAAAGAACAGAATTTGCCCTTCTTGAAGCTTGAGAAAGCAGCGCTGTTTGTGAAGCTTTGTTTTTAATTCCAATTCCAAGTTAATTTCATGTGGAAATCAGGGCTATTGAAACAGAATATGGAATGCTATTGCTTCCTCCTGTCTCCCATGCTAATCTGCTCATCGTTTCGATGATAGGCCCCTCTCCTGCATCATGTGTGCTTCCTTCTTTTACTTTCTTTGCCTGTTTTTGCTGCTATGGCAGTGGTTATATCATCCGGGTCCCAGAGCCCCCCAACCCCTGCCCCACTACCAACTTGGTACTTTGTTCCTACGTAACCAAGAAGCAGAATGGCCTAGGGGAAAGGCATCAGGCTTGAGAGTCAGAGGACCTGAGTTCTAATTCTGCATCAACCACCTTGGACAAATAACCTTGGACAAATCTTTGAATTTCCCTGGGCCTCAGTTCCCTCATTTGTAAAATGGAGATTCAATACCTGTTCTCCCTTCTACTTACAATGTGAGTCCCCTGTGGGGCCTGATGTTCTTGTATCTACCCCAGTGCTTGACACATAGTAAGGCTTAGAAGATACCATAATTAATAATATTATTATTAATTCCACCTCCCCTTCTCGGGCTCTTTTCCAAAAAAAAACCAAAAAAACCTGCATACCACCTGGCCATTATAGAACAATGTTTCAGCTTGCCCCATCTTTTGTTTTGTTCAATAGAATGTGTCTTGCTTTATTCCATTCAGCTGTCATTTCTTTTATAGCATTTTCTAAGTGCTTATTATTTTACAGACACTGTACTAAGTGTTGGGATAGGTACAAGCTAATCAGGTTGGACAAAATCCACTTCCCACATGGAGCTCACGGTCTTAATGCCCATTTCCAAGAGATCTTCACAGTCTAAGTCCCACTTTTCCTCATCTCCCACTCCTTCCCATGTCACCCTGACTTGCTCTCTCTGCTCTTCCTCCCTACAGCCCTTATGTATCTATCTGTAATCATATTTATTTATTTTGATGTCTGTTCATCCTGTAAGTATGTCTGTCACCCCCCTCAAGACTGTGAGCTCGCTGTGGGCAGGGATTGTCCCTCTTTATTGCTGTATTTTACTTCCCCAAGTGCTGAGTACGGTGCTCTACACACAGTAAGTGCTCAATAAATACAATTAAATTGAATTTTACAGATGAGGTGACTGAGGCACAGAGAAGTTAGATGACTTGCCCAAGGTCACATAGCAACCAAGTAGCAGAGCTGGGTTTAAAACACTGGTTCATCTGATTCCCAGGGCTGTTCTCTACTCACTATGTCACACTCAATCATGTTGCTTTTGAATCATAAGGTCTTGAGATTAGGATTTCCCTTTCTTCCTTTACATAAAATTCAGGAATAGCCTGTAAAGCAAGGATTGACTTTTCATTTAGATACCTTTAAACCTGCATGTTATGGCATGGAGTCCCAAATACACCCTCATCGTCTCTTCCCTGATCACTTAGTATTAGTTGTCATAGTAAAGTTATTCATTGTGTGGCCTCGTGGAAAGAGCATAGGACTAATCCCAGCTCTGCCTCTTGCCTGCTGACTGACCAAAGGTAGTTTCCTCATCTGTAAAATGGGGATAAAATATCTGGTCTCCCTCTCTCTTTGACTACAAAGTCCACGTGGGACAAGGACAGTGTCTGGTTGACTGTTTAGGATTTACCCCAACCCTTGCACAGAGTATTCATTCAGTTGTACTTATTGAGCATTTACCGTGTGCAGAGCACTGAACTAAGCACTTAGGAGAATACAAAATAATAATAAATGCTTAATAAGTACCATCATTATTACTCAGCACCCACTGGGGGCCATGCACTGTACTAAGGTCTTCAGAAAGTAGAACATAATAATAATTAATAATTATGGTATTTGTTAAGCACTTACTATGTGCCAGACACTATACTGAGTGCTGGGGTGGATATAAGCACTTACTATGTGCCAGGCACTATACTGAGTGCTGGAGTGGATACAAGCAAATTGGGTTGGACACAGTCTCTGTCCCACATGGGGCTCAGAGTCTTAATCCTTTTTACAGATGAGGGAACTGAGGCACAGAGAAGTGAAGTGACTTGCCCAAGGTCCCACAGCAGACGAGTGTCAGAGCCTGGATTAGAACCTATGACTTTCTAACTCCCAGGGCCATGCTGCCTCTCTTCCCTTTTGGGGAAGGCAGGCTGGTAAATGTTTGTACTTATTGGCAAGGCCGCTGGCAGCAGCAATCTCGGGGGTCCAGACATCCCATTGCAGTTTCTACTTGTCCTACTGATTTTCTGGCCAGAACTGCCTCAACCAAACTGTACTACAGAGAAGGAGTGTGGCCTCGAAGAAAGAGCAGAGGCCTGAGTTCTAAGTACAGTTCTGCCACTTGCCTGCTGTGTGACCTTGGGCAAGTCACTTAACTTCTCTGTGCTTCAGTTTGCTCATCTGTAAAATGGGGATTAAATACCTGTTCTCCATTCCTCTTAGTCTGCGAGTCCTGTGTGGACAAGATTGGGTCTAGCCTGATTATCTTGTATCTACCACATTGGTCAACACATAGTAAGGGCTTAACAAAAGTACCCTGTTTATCACTCGTAGAGCACAGGATGCTTTCCATTTCTCCATTTTCTTTTCTTCATCACCCCATTGAACCCCAGTAAGGAACAGGGCTGCCTAGTGGAAAGAACACAGACCTGGGTGTTCCAAGGGAGACTTGGGTTCCATTCCCTGCTATGCCGTTTGTCTACTATGTAATCTTGGGCAAATCACTTAACTTCACTATGCCTCAGTTACCTCATCTGTAAAATTCAATCACATTTATTGAGCACTTACTGTATACAAAGCACTGTACAAAGTGTCTGGGGGAGTACAATATAAGGGGGATTAAGACTCTGAGCTCCAGATAATAATGATAACAATAATTTTCATATTTGTTAAGCGCTTACTATGTGCCAAGCACTGTTCTAAGCACTGGGGTTGGGCAGGGCATACAAGGTAATCAGGTTGTCCCACATGGGGCTCACAGTCTTAATCCCCATTTTCCAGATGAGGTCACTGAGGCACAGAGAAGTGAAGTGACTTGCCCAAAGTCACACAGCTGACAATTGTCGGAGCCGGGATTTGAACCCATGACCTCTGACTCCAAAGCCCGGGCTCTTTCCACTGAGCCACGCTGCATAGGGACTGAGTCCAAACCGATTAGCCTGTTTATACCCAATCAGTCAGTCAACCAAATGCATTTATTGAGCACTTACTGTTTGCAGAGCACTGTACTAAGTGCTTGGGAGAATACAATACAAGAATAAACAGACACAGTTCCTGCCCACAATGAATACAGTCTACAGTCTACCCCAGCTTTAAGAATAGTGTCTGGTATTTCCCCCTCTCCATCCCCCCCATCTTACCTCCTTCCCTTCCTCACAGCACCTGTATATATGTATATATGTTTGTACATATTTATTACTCTATTTATTTATTTATTTATCTTACTTGTACATATCTATTCTATTTATTTTATTTTGTTAGTATGTTTGGTTTTATTCTCTGTCTCCCCCTTTTAGACTGTGAGCCCACTGTTGGGTAGGGACTGTCTCTATATGCTGCCAATTTGTACTTCCCAAGCGCTTAGTACAGTGCTCTGCACATAGTAAGCGCTCAATAAATACGATTGATGATGATGGTACATAGTAAGCATTTAACAAATCCCGTTATAAACAAAAAACAAAGCAAAAGAAAAAGCCTGCACTGCCTAGGTAAAGTGCTTACTCAAGCTTTCCAGGCTGTGAATTCCTCAGTCTGAGCCTCCACACACCCCAGGTCAGAACCTTTTTCCACCCACGACGGCTCTGAGTTGGGGCGGAGGGGTAGACAGGCAGCCTCTCCAGCTCACCCTGGCAGCTCGAGGCCACCCGCCTTTGCCTCGAGAAGAAAGTGGCACCTGACAATCCCATCCCATCAGTTCAGAGACCCCTGAAAGCCCATTCCTGGCCCATCGGATGCCCCCGCCGGCTCTAATGGCCCAGTTGGGAACCCCACGGACCCGCCCCTGTGTCCCGGCCCCCGCCGGTTGCCCCTGTGGGTCTCGCTTTTGTGTGTCACTGCTGCTGAGTGGATCCGGCCTCTAATGAGCCCTGACACTAATGGGGCCGCGAGACAGTGTAATTATGGACTCCCCTCCCCTTCAGAACAGGCCCAGCAGGAAGCGACCTGGGATCTCGCACCCTGCCGCCCCGATGAATTCAGTTAAATAGTGTCTCCGGTGACCAGCTGGTACCCTGCCTCCCCCCTGACCCCCCTGCTCCCTCGGCACCCCCCTCCCCAGCCTGGGCAGGCTGTGGAAGACAAGGACCCCGTGGCCAGCGTGGGGCCTTGTAGGCCTTTTTCGCTTCTGAGAAGCCACGGGACTTCAAGGTGACCTTAAGAAAGGCATCCTGAAGCCTGGTGAAATCAGAGCTGGTCCCACCCCCGTTCTTAAGAAGGGCCCCGAAGAAAGGGAGTGAGGTCATCCTGCTCTGCCGGGGGCATCCCGGCCAGCGGAAAACTAGCTAGTTGGAGAGGAGAAAAAATGTCACATGTGCTTCTGTGATTGCCCTGTTGATGGTAGTTCAGGTGTAAGCGACTGAAGCCACCACTGAACTGTGAGCTAATTATAGTAAGAAACAGATGTTGTCCTCTAATGAGGGTTCAATGTGCTCAAAGCACACATTGCAGCTAGCCAGGAGCCAGCTAATCCTGGTCTCCCTCTGGGTTACTTAAAGGTTGGAAAATGGGCTCTCTCCCCATCCCCCCTCCCATCCCATCCAAATCAGGATCTGATACCCAACCTCCTCCACCCCTTCCCTGGGTTTGCTGAAAGGTGGGTGTTACCAGTTCTCTGCCCCCTTCCACTGGTTCCTTGTCTTTCTCCTTACCAGGCAGGTATCATTCCTGCACTCCCCAATTCCTCACCACCAGTGCCAGCATCTGCCCCACTCCCTCCCTTTCCCATTCTTTTTCTCCTCCTTCTCTCCCCCTCTTCCTCTCCTCCCTCTATTCCTCACATTTCATTCATTCGATTGTATTTATTGAGCACTTTGTGAAAAGCACTGTACAAAGTGCTTGGGAGAGTATAATACAAAAATAAATAAATTCCCTGCCCACAATGAGCTTACAGTCTAGAGGAACAGAGACAGACATTAATATAAATAAATTACAGATGTATACATAAACGTTGAGGGGCTGGGAGTGGGGAAGAAGAAAGGAACCAAGTCAGGGTGACGCAGAAGGGAGTGGGAGAAGAGGAAAGGGGAGCTTAGTCAGGGAAGGCCTCTTGGAGATGTGCCTTCAATAAGACTTTGAAGTGGGGAAGAGTAATTGTCTGTTGGATTTGCAGAAGGAGGATGTTCCTGGTCAGAGGCAGGAATGTGGTGAGGGGTCAGTGGTGAGATAGGTGAGATCGAGGCACAGTGAGAAGGTTAACATTAGGGGAGTGAAGTACACTGGCTGGGTTGTAGTAGGAGAGTACTGAGGTGAGATAGGAGGGCCTAAGGTGATTGCTTTAAAGCCAATGGTGAGGAGTTTTTCTTTGATGCGGAGGGAGATGGGCAACCACTGGAGTTTTCTGAGGCGTGGGTTGATATGTCCTGAATGTTTTTGTAGAAAAATGATCCAGGCAGCAGAGTGTAGTATGGATTGGAGTTGGGAGAGACAGGAGGCTGGGATGTCAGCAAGGAGGCTGATGCATTAATTCAGGTGGGATAGGGTGAATGATTGTATTAATCATTATTATCATTATTAGTCATTAACAATCTCCAATTTGGACGGAGAGGAAAGGGTGGATTTTAACGATGTTGCAAAAGTGGGACCAACAGAATTCATCTCTCATTCCCCTTGCCTTTTTGCCCTTTCCCCTCCTCCCTAATAATAACATTAATTGTGATGTTTAATTGCATACTATATGCTAGGTACTGTACTAAGTGCTGGGGTAGATACTATACTAATCAGATCAGACACAGTCCTTGCCTGTACTTAGCACTGTACTAAGTACTAAGTGCTGGGATATATACAAGATAGGTCAGACACAGTCCTTTGTTTTGTTTTGTGGTCTATCTTCCCCTTCTAGACTGTGAGCCCATTGTTGGGTAGGGACTGTCTCTCTATGTTGCTGATTTGTACTTTCCAAGCACTTAGTACAGTGCTTTGCACACAGTAAGTGCTTAATAAATACGATTGATTGAATGAATGAATGAATGAACATTGGGCTCAGTATGTAAGCATGAGGGTGAGCAGGTATTTAATCCTCATGTTACAAATGAGGAAATTGAGGCCCAGAGAAGTTAAGTGACTTGTCCTAGGTCCACTTCAAATCACTCAATCGACTCACCCCCTCCTATCTTACCTTGCCCATTTTCCTCCTCCAATGCAGCCCACAAATGTCCTTCCTTTAGAGCCACCCTACTCACTGTACCTAGATGTAGTAAATTCACTGTGGACTCCTTGCCCAAGTCCTCCTTTTAGCTTGGAACTCCCTCCCTCTTCATATACAACAGACCACCACTCTCCCCACCTTCAAAGCCTTACTAAAATAACATCTCTGCCTTCCCAGAATAAGCCTTCATTTTTCCTGCTTCCTCTCCCTTCTGCATCACCTATGCAGTTGGATCTGTACCCTTTTAACACTTGATACTCACCCTATCCTCAACCCCACAGCATTTATGGCATAATTTATTCCAATATCTGCCTTCCTCTCTGGACTGTAAGCTCATTGTGGACAATGAATGTGTCCACCAACTTTATTATACTGTACTCTCCCAGGGGCTTAGTACAAGGCTCTGCACACAGTAAGTGCTCAATGAATACCATTAGTTGATTCGCAGATCACACAACAGACAAGTGGTGGAGATGCAATTGCAAATCATGCCTTCCCCTCTCTCCATCTTTCTCTTTTTCTCCCTTTCTCTTTCTCCCTTTTCCATGTCTCCACCTCTCTGCCTCCTTATCAATCTCCTGTCAGTCTCTGTCACATAGCTCTCAGCTGTTTACCTCGGAGATATTTTTTCAGTGAACTCCCTTGTTTCCTCTCCCTCCCCTTTCCTTCTCTGCTTCTCTGGCCCATGAGTACCCCAGACCCTATGTACGTGAGGGTATTACGGGGAATTTTATGGACTGTCTAAATTTTCCATCATGATTCCCAGGCAGAAATGGCATTTCCCCTTCAAGCTGGGAAGCAGGATTCTAAAGAAGCTAGATGACAATATTATTATTATTAGTTTGTATTGGGTTGGGGATTTCTTAACATCCTATTTTCCACATTGAACCAAATAATTCTGACTCCATCAAACCTTGAGGAACACTCTGAACCAAAGGAAAAAAAGAGGACTACCAACGTGTAAAAGAAGTTGTTAAAAGAGAAACAGGTGCTTAACGCCACACTTCAAATTGCAAAACGTACATTAGGAAAAAACGCAGGAGGTAATTTTAAGTGGCTTTGGGCACTTCAAACTTACTGCAGCCATTTTTTTTTCCCCGTGAATAGAGTATTATTTACTGTACCATTCAATTAAAAATAAGAGCTTGCTATGGCAACGGTCCTAACAAGAGCCACTATTCACATGCCGCTGTGGAGACAGGGAGCAGCCAGGGCTGTTAAGAACCTTCTTCAAAGCACTTGTCGGGAAACTGGTGGCATATGCGTCTTTTATGGTCCTTCCGAGGAGGTGGTTGGACAGTAGAAGAATTCCTCACAGAGGGCACTGCTTCGCAAAGGACACATGGAGAGTGGGGTGTGTTGATTTGCTTCAGTTTCCCAAATCTGCCCAGGTTTAATTGAAAATCGAGTATAAAGACCCTGGAGAGGAAAGCATGGCAGCCCCAGAATTCTCACAGCTGGGCATGCATACCTTACCCACGCTGTGATAAATCCTTCTGACCCTGGAGGGACCGTCAGTACCAGGGCTGATCCCAGGGAGTGGGCTTGTTCGGCACAGAGAATCTTGGAAGCGTTTTCTGCCAGTCAACTCCCCGAACTTGCATCCTCAAAATGCCCTTCCTTTGAGCTTTATCTCTCTGCTTCTTGTCAGTCTAACAGGGCACTCAGCCTCTCTGGGATCCCGGCTGCCTTGGAATTTTTCGCAGGTTTTTTTAATTCTTTATTTCTAGGGCCTGCGAGGAAAAAAAATATTCTTTGTTAACTACTTAGTATGTACCAGGCACTGTACTAAACACTGGGATGAATACAAGATCATCAGGTTGGACACAATCCATGTCTCACAGTCTTGATCCCTATTTTATAGATGAAGTGCTCAGCAGACAAAGGTGTAACCAGGGGTAGACGCGATGTCCTCTGACTCCTATTTCATTCATTCATTCATTCAATCGTATTTACTGAGCACTTACTGTGTGCAGAGCACCGTACTAAGCGCTTGCGAAGTACAAGTTGGCAACATATAGAGACGGTCCCTACCCAACAGCGGGCTCACAGTCTAAGCCCAAGCTCTTTCCAAAGGCCATGCTGCTTCTCTACCACAAGCTTTACTCTATTATTTTTATGTCCATTTCCCTCGCTAGAGTGCAATCTCCTTGTGGGCAGGGAAAATGTCCCTTCGTTATATTGTATTTCCCAAACTCTTGGTAATAATAATAATGATGATAGTATTTATAAGTATCTGTTATGTGTCAGACACTGATAGGGGCTTTATTAGGTGCTAGAGAATCAGATTGGATAAATCGAGGGAGGAAGAACAGGTATTTAATTCTCATTTCACAGAGAAGTGGCAGAGCTGGGTTTAAAACCCAGGGCGCACATCAGACAAGTGGCATATCTTGGATTAAAACCAGGTCCTCTGACTCCCAATCCCAACTCTTTCCGCTAGACAACACTGCCTCCTTTCATTGCACCAAATGGATGCTCAATAAATAGTGCTGCTACTACTACTACTATTACTACTATTATTGAAGTGCTCCCCAGAAAAAGGGATGATACTGTACTCTCCCAAGTGTTTAGTACACTTCTCTGTACAAAGTGTGTGTTCAGTAAATACAGTTGATGGATTGTTTAATAGTTCTGGAATTTCTAATCTTCAATCAATATCCCTGATGCATAAATGCAGTTTATGAATCTCTGACCTAGAATTCCCTGTGTGGTCTGAAAGAGTTAATGCAGTTTACCCCATACACCTAACTTGCCCCTGGGGGGGAGCCTGAAAGTGGCAAGAGATTATCAGGATTATCCAGTTCCTTTTGTAGTTAAAAGTATTTAAAATAAAAATGTGAGCTCAGTCCCATAATTTTAGGGACAACTTTCAAGGTGAAATGAATGAGACAGTGGCTTAGTGGACAGAGCATGGGCCTAGGAGCCAGAAAGACCAGGGTTCTAATCTTGACTCCTCCACTTGTCTGCGGTGTGACCTTGGGTGAGTCATTTCACTTCTCTGTGCCTCAGTTACCTCATCTGTAAAGTGGGCATTAAGTCTGTGAGCCCCATGTGGGAAGGGACTATGTCCAAACTGATTGCTTTGTATCTATCCTAGTGCTCAGAACAGTGCCTGCCATGTAGTAAACTCTTAACAAATACCATAAAAATATAAGAAAATGCCCTAGATTTTATCAATTATGAAACATTTTCCCTTGGTTCTGTGGCTCCTCTAAGGAAACTCTGGGAGACCAAACAGTACAGTCCTCATCCCGGTAACAACTGGGTCTTCACTTGGTGCCGAGAAAGCACTTGCATGGACAACGGTTGCCTGTCCTTGTCCTAATTAATAATTATGATGGTATTTGTTAAGCGCTTGCTATGTGCCAAAAACTGTTCTAAGCACTGGGGTAGATACAATCAATCAATCAATCAATCGTATTTATTGAGCGCTTACTGTGTACAGAGGACTGTACTAAGTGCTTGAGAAGTACAAGGTAATCAGGTTGTCCCACATGGGGCTCGTGGTCTTCATCTCCATTTTACAGATGAGGGAACTGAGGCACAGAGAAGCTAAGTGGCTTGTCCAAGGTCCAACAGCTGACAAGTGGTGGAGGAGGGATTAGAACCTATGTCCTCTGTCTCCCTAGCCTGTGCTCTTTCCACTGAGCTACACTGCTTCAACTGCTGTTGAATTCAACTGAATTGTGTCAGTGGCCCAGGAGGGCTGGCAATGAGCTGCTCATCCGCCTTCTGAAATGAGTGGCACCGATGACACCTGCATCCAATAAGTACCCACCCCAGTGCTTAGAATGGTGCCTGACACATAGTAAGCACTGAACAAATACCACAATTCTTCTTCTTCTTCTTCTTCTTCTTCTTCTTCTTATTATTATTATTATTATTATTATTATTATTATTATTATTATTATTATTATTATTATCCCCAGTCCTTGGTATGAAGGTTCAGGGCAAAGACACTTGGAAGCCATATTCTGGCAGGATGAGTTTCTGCATGAGCAGTCATTCCGCTACTTCTGGCAGGGAAGTGGATTGGAGCAGCATAGTGTTTCCCTAATATGAGCCGGTGAAAGGGTCCTGGCAGTAGGCGAGAGGACGGATCACAGGAGGCAGGGCCGGGAACTCCAGTTTCAGGCCCCAGTAAGAGCTTCGGTTCCAGTTACTCTGACCCTGCATCACCCAGCCTGTGACTCCCTCCTGCCTAGAATTCCCTCACTCATCACAGATGGCAGACTACCTCTCTCCCCACCCTCAATATCCTTCTGAAATCACATACAGATTGGAATTCCCCTCTAAAAATCCCACTCTAGACTGACTCCCTTCTGCCTAGAATTCCCTCACCCATCACAGATGGCAGACTACCTCTCTCCCCACCCTCAATATCCTTCTGAAATCACATCCAGACTGGAATTCCCCTCTAAAAATCCCACTCGACTGTAAGCTCATTGCGGGCGGTGAATGTGTCTCTTTTATTGTTACATTGTACTCTCTGTGACCCTGCCAGTTAAGTACTTGGAAGGAAAGGAAGGACTCCTGATGACCTACTTTTCACCAAAAACTTTCTGGGCACCTTAGGAATAGAACTGCCAATCAGTCAAAGAATGTGGGCACAGAGTACAGTACTTTCAAGCAGCAAGTTGAGAAGCAGCACGGCCAAGTTGAAAGAATATGGGCCTGAGAGGCAGAGTACCTAGATTCTAATCCTGGCTCCTCCACTTGATTGCTGTGTGACCTTGGGTAAGTCACTTAACTTTTCTCTAAAATGGGATTAAGGCTGTAAACCCTATATGGGATACGGATTGGGTCCAACTTGATTAACTGGTTTTGTATAGTCCCTGGCACATAGTAAGGGCTTAACAAATATCAATTAAAAAGAAAGATTTGATATCTTTGGAAAATACTTTGATGCGGGTTTGTACAGAGAAGGGGGAGATTGTGGTTCACTTACTACCTGGAGTTCTCTACAGGGATAAGGCATACTGGAGAAGCAGCATGGCATAGTGGCTAGAGCATGGGCCCGGGAGTCGGAAGGTCATGGGTGCTAATCCTGACTCCACCAAATATCTGCTATACGACCTCCGACAAGTTACTTCACTTCTCTGTGCCTCAGTTACCTCATCTGTAAAATGGGGATTGAGACAGTGAGCCTTTCGCAGGACAAGGGACTGTGACCAATCCGATTAGCTTGTATCCACCCCAGCATTTAGTACAGTGCCTGGCACATAGTAAGCACTTAACAAATACCACTATTTTTAATTATTATACTGCAATCTTCCTCCACATTCGGTCCCAACCATCCCATATTGGAGTGCATCTGTTGGTTATTCTTGGGATGTTGCCAGAATATAAGATCCTCTTCTAGATTGTAAACTCCTTGATGGCAGCTCCTTGAAAAGCAGCGTTGCTCAGTGGGAAAAGCCCGGGCTTTGGAGTCAGAGGTCATGGGTTCAAATCCTGGCTCTGCCAATTGCCAGCTGTGTGACTTTGGGCAAGTCGCTTAACTTCTCTGTGCCTCAGTGACCTCATCTGTAAAATGGGGTGAAGACTGTGAGCCCCCCATAGGCCAACCTGATCACCTTGTAACCTCCCCAGCACTTAGAACAGTGCATTGCACATCATAAGTGCTTAATAAATGCTATTATTATTATTATTATTATTATTATTATTATTATTATGCCAGGAATCATGTCTTCCAACTCAATTGTAGAAGCAGCATGGCGTTGTAGATGGAGCACAGGCCTGGAGTCAGAAGTTCATGGGTTCTCATCCCAGCTCCTCCACTTATCTGCTGTGTGACCTTGGGCAAATCACTTTACTTCTTTGTGCCTCAGTTCCCTCATCTGTAAAATGGGGATTGCGACTGTGAGCCCCATGTGGGACAGGGACTGTGTCCAACCCCATATGCTTGTCTTTACCCCAGCCCTTAGTATAGTGCCTGGCACATTGTAAGCACTTAATATATGCCATAATCATTGTAATAATTATTAGTTAATAGAGCCCTCTGGAGATGGTTGGCACTCAGATAATGCTGTTGATGAAATTTGCCTGTCCTTTGCTTCTCTGCAGGTGATGCTGGCAGTGTTACCTGCCAGCAAGCCCAAGAGCGAGGACAGCGAAGCCAAGATTGGTTTTTCCAGGCTGGTTGCTCCACAGGTGGTGTCCCAGAAGTCCAGTGCAGAGCAGCCCCTACAAAATAACAATCCCGCCCTCTGATGATCAACATTTGATTTTTTAATGAGGTGGGCGGGAAAGCAAATCTCCACATGGAGCAAGTAGGTGTGTCCTGGCTATATAAATCTCATTCCCACTATCCTTGGCAGAAACACGCTGTGCCATGATGCCGTCTAAATGTCAGATGTGGAGGAAACTAGCTCCAAGTCTGAGAGGCGCCAGACACCTGCTCCCCCTCCTTCCAGATTGGCCTTCTGCTGCTCCGGATCCCTTGCACAGACCGTCTTGCGCACAATTGGATTCTCAGGAACAATTTAGGACTCCAACCGTGGCTCAAATTTAACCTCATCCCCGATCACCCCCTCGTCCAATCTGTTCCTCCAAATGGAAAGATGAGTGGTGATGGCAGCTGCTTTAATTTGCTATTCAATCATGCAGAATGGAAACTATGCCCTCCATTCTGACCTGGCGGGCCATAATCTGGGGCAGGGGGCCCCATGGAGAATGGAGAGTCTTAGCGAACAGCCAGCAGTGACAAGAACCTAAACCTCCTGCAGGAAGCAAAGTTGAAACAGTGAGCTGGCTAGATCGTCTGCCCTAGATAGGAGGCCTGAAAGGTTGCTATTTTCATGACATTTACGATGCTTAGTCTTATTTCCTGTTTATCAAAGGCACCGATTCCTGACTTCTAGATGGCTTATTCCATGAGAATAATTCATGTAGCAGTTGTTTGGATGCAGCAAGTGGCTTAGGACTAGCAGGATCTCTGGTAGGAGATTCTCCCCTCTGCACCGGTACGCTCTTTTCAAGAGTTTCACGTCTGGAATAACGTATTCACTAGGACCAGTGGAGTCTCTGAATCCATTCAATCAGGAATCAATAATGTGGTCTAGTGGAAAGAGCACGGGCCCAAGAGTCGGAGAACCGGAATTCTAATCCCAGCTCTGCCACTTACCTATTATGTATCCTTGGGCAAGTCCCTTAACTTCTCTGTGCCTCAGTTTCCTCATCTATAAAATGAGAATACCCATTCTCCCTCTCTCTAAGACTGCGAGCTCTTTGTGGAACAGAGACCATATCTGATCTGATTGGTTAACAACCCCCTTTTTATTATTAAGGGAGGTCTAGTCAACCCCATAGACATCAGGAGAATGTGTTTTCCAGCCTTGCCAGATCAGTAAGCTCTTCCTAACCATTCAGGCTTTTATCTGTCACTTGACTGTAAGATCCTTGAGTAATGATACCACTTTCTTTTCCTTCCTATACCTTCAGAAAATCCATTAAGGAAAGCCTTAGAGCCAAAGCAGATGATAGGAAAGAGACATGGAGTTTTGGTTGATAGCAGAAAGTGTAATGCAGAAAAAAAATGAGATTAATCATGTGAACCCCTTGGTCTTGTGAGAACTCAAATATACAGTGTGAATGGACACTAAGCTACAGCACGAAAGGAAGAGCCTTCACAAATCTATGGGTCATTTTGATATATGGCCAAAGTTAAGCTTGGGATAAGGGAAGAAGAGATATATGATTTTGGAGGCAGAAAGGGGAATAACAGTGAATCAACGGTATTTACTGAGCGGTTACTCTGAGGAGAGCACTGTAACAGGTGCTTGGGAGAGTGCAATGCAATAAAGTTGGTAGTGAGTGATGACAGAAGGAAAACCAGGTATAATGTAAATGTCAGACAAGAGCAACAAGACAGAGAGAAAACCATCCCATGTCCTTCTTCCCAGAGACAGGAAAATGCCGATCTCATATCATTCACCTGCAGCCCTGCATCACCTCCATAGTACATTTCCTTTGCTCCTGTGCATGAACTGCAGAATGCTGCCTGCAGAAATCCAGATACTCAGGCCAACTTTATCCATCTGAAGTTCATCCTTGTCTTCTTTAACTCTGCCCTCACCTCCAACATTATTTCTCCATCTGGCAACATTATTTCTCCATCTTTATTGATTCCCATGACCAATGCTCTTTCCACTTGTTTCAGACATTTAACTCCCTCCTCAAACCCCTTACCCACCTTTGCCTCCTTTATCTCTTGCCCCTAATTATCTGACTGTGTACTCTATGAAGAAAATTGAAACCATCAGGGGTGAAGTTCCTAAAATCTCCTTGCTCCTTCCCAGGCTTTCCCTCTTCCTGCCCCTCCTTCAACCCTCCCATTTTCCCAGCAGTATCTCAAGAGAAGCTCTCCATCCTCCTCTCAAAATCCACCTCCTCCTGTGTCTCTGGTCCCAGCCCTTTGCACCTTATCAAAGCACTTGTCCCCTCCCTTCTTCCCTGCATGACCACCATTTTCAACTGTTGACCTTCCAGGGGCTTCTTCCCCACTGCTTTCATTCATTCCTTCATTCATTCATTCAATCGTATTTATTGAGCGCTTTTGTACTAAGCACTTCAAAATGTTTACTTATCCCCTATCCTAAAACAACCCTTCATTGACCCCACCACTCCCTCCAGTTATCATGCCATCTTTCTCCTCCTATTCCTCTCCAAACTTGTTGAAAGAGTTGTATATACTCACTGCCCCCACTTCCTCTCTTCCAATTCTCTCCTGAGCACCTCCAGTCTGGCTTCCACCCTATTCACTCCACCAGAACTACTTTCCCGAAGGTCACCGATGATTTCCTTCTTGCCAAATCCAGAGCCCTCTACTCCATCCTGACCCTCAATCTCTCAGCTGCCTTTGACGCTATGGATCACCTCCTTATCATGGAAACATTATTTAACCTTGGCTGCACTGACACTGTCCTCTCCTGGTTCTCCTTCTATCTCTCTGGCCATTGCCTCCCACCCTCTAAATGTGGGTGTCCCTCCAGGCTCAGTTCTCCTTCTCCTTCTCTTCTCTATTTACACCCATTTGGTTGGAGAATTCATTCACTCCTATGGCTTCAACTACCATCTCTTTGTAAACAGTTCCGAAATCTACACCTCCAGCCCTAATCTTTCTCCTCTGCAGGTTAGTATTTCCTCCTGCCTTCAGCACATCTCTATTTGGATGTCCCGCCAACACCTCAAACCTTACACGTCCAAAAGAACCTACTCATCTTCTTATCCAATCCTATCCTACCCCAACCCTTTTTGTGCTGTTTGTTAAGCACTTTTCACTCATTCATTCAATTGTATTTATTGAGTGCTTACTGTGTGCAGAGCACTGTATTAAGCGCTTGGGAAGTACAAGTTGGCAACATTTAGAGACAGTCCCTACCCAACAACGGGCTCACAGTCTAGAAGGGGGAGACAAACAACAAAACAAAACATATGTGCCAGGCATTGTACTAAGCATTGGGTTAGATACAGGAAAATTAGGTTGGACACATCCTGTTCCACATAAGGCTCACAGTCTTAATCCCCATTTTACAGGTGAGGTAACTGAGGCACAGAGAAGTTGAGTGATTTTCCTGAAGCCACACAGCAGACAAGTATCAGAGCCTGGATTAGAACCCAGATCCTCTGGTTCCCCGCCTGTGCTCTTTCCACTCGGCCACAGTGCTTTCCCATTGCCGTAGACAGTACCACTGTCCCCGCCCATCTCACAAGCCCATAAACTTCATATTATCCTCGACTCCTCTCTCTCATTCAACTCACATATTTGATCTGTCATGAAATCATGGTAGTTCCATCTTCACAACATTGCTAAAATCCAACCATGCTTCTTTCTCCAAACTTCTACTACCCCGATCGAAGCACTTATCTTATTCCTCCTTGACTACCATATCTGCCTCCTTGCTTGCCTTTCTATCTCCTGACTCCTATCTACATGTCACTCTGCTGCCCAGATCGTTTTTCTAAAAAAGAAATTCAGTCCACGTCTCTCCACTTCTCAAGAATCTCCAGTTATTGCCCATTCAACTCCACATCAAACAGAAAATCTTTACCATTGGTTTTAAAGCTCACAATCAGTTCGCCCCCTCCTACCTTACTGCAGTGATTATTTTATTTTGTTACTATGTTTTGTGTTGTTGTCTGTCTCCCCCTTCTAGACTGTGAGCCCTCTGTTGGGTAGGGACCGTCTCTATATGTTGCCAACTTGTACTTTCCAAGCGCTTAGTACAGGGCTCTGCACACAGTAAGCGCTCAGTAAGTACCATTGAATGAATGAATGATCTCCTACTACAGCTTAGCTCGCCCACTTCTCCCCTCTAGTGCCAACTTGCTTACCATGCCCTGACCTCATCTATTTTATCGCCGATCCCTTTCCCATGTCCTCCCTCTGGCCTGGAAATCCCTTCAACTCCATATACACCAGACTGTCACTCTCCTCACCTTCAAAGCCTTATTAAGGTCAGGCATATCTCCTCCATGAGGCCTTCCCCAGTTAAGCTCTCTTTTCCCCAACTCCTTCTTCTTTCTGCATCGTCTATGCACTCGGGTCTGTAACCTTTATGCTCTTAATAATAACAATAATTATACTACTAATAATTGCGGTATTTGTTAAACACTTACTGTGTGTCAAGCACTGTTCTAAGTGTGGAAGAAGACATAAGATAATCAGGTTGGATACAGTCCCTGTCCCACACAGGGCTCATAGTCTAAGTAGGGAGGAGAACAAGTATTGAACCCTCATTTTACAGATGAAGTAACAGGCACAGAGATATTTATTTATTTATATTGATGCCTGTTTACTTGTACTGATGCCTGTCTCCCCCCCGTCTAGACTGTGGGCTTGCTGTGGTCAGGGGTTGTCTCTCTTTGTTGCTGTATTGTAAGACTGTGAGCCCACTGTTGGGTAGGGACTGTCTCTATATGTTGCCAACTTGTACTTCCCAAGCGCTTAGTACAGTGCTCTGCACACAGTAAGCGCTCAATAAATACGATTGATTGATTGATTGATTTCCAAGAGCGTAATACAGTGCTCTGCACAGAGTAAGCACTCATTGATCCACTAATGGATGAAATGAAGTGATTTGCCCAGGTCATACGGCAGGGAAGTGGTGGAGCCTGGATGATGATGAGGAGGAGGTTGATGGTATTCGTTAAGCACTTACTATGTGACAAGCACTGTTCTAAGTGCTGGGGTAGATACAGAGTTAACAGGTTGTCCCACGTGGGGCTCATAGTCTTAATCCCCATTTTATAGATGAGGTAACTGAGACACAGAGAAGCTAAGTGACTTTCCCAAAGTCACACAGCTGACAAATTGATTTGAACTCATGACCTCTGACTCCCAAACCTGAGCTCTTGCCACTAACTCATTCAATTATTCATTCAATCATATTTATTGAGTGCTTATTCTTTGCAAAGCACTGTACTAAGTGCTTGGGAGTGTTCTTTCCACTAGTCCATGCTGCTTCATCTTCAGCACCAAGGCACTTATGTACAGTATCTGTAACCTGTTTATAATATTACCTGTTTCCCATCTTAGACTGTAGCTCACTGTGGGCAGGTAATGTGTCTTTCAACTCTATTACATTGTATTCTCCTAAATGCTTTAGTACAGTGCTCTGCACACAGTAAGTGCTCAATAATAATAATAATAATAATAATAATGGTATTTGTTAGCACTTACTATCTGCCAAACACTGTTCTAAGTGCTGGGATAGATAAAAGGTAATCGGGTTGTCCCATGTGAGACCCACAGTCTTAATCCCCATTTTACAGATGAGGTAACTGAGACACAGAGAAGTGAAGTGACTTGCCCAAAGTCACACAGCTGACAAGTTGCGGAGGAGTAATTAGAACCCACGACCTCTGTCTCCCAAGCCCATGCTCTTTCCACTGAGCCATGCTGCTTCTTGACTATTAATCTGAAAGGTCAGCCTTTCCTTTTTTTGATGGCATTTATTAATTATTATTATTTATTTATTTATTTATTTATTTATTTATGGCATTTTTTGGCATTGCAGGACAACAACAGCAGTGGATGTTGTTATTGGCAAGATAATAATAATAATGGCCTTTGTTAAGCACTTACCATATGTGAAGCAGTGTTCTAAGTGCTGGGGAGGATACAAGGTGATCACGTTGTCCCACGTGGGGCTCACAGTCTTAATCCCCATTTTACAGATGAGGTAACTGAGGCTCAGAGAAGTTAAGTGACTTGCCCAAGGTCATGCAGCAGACATGTGGGGGAGTCGGGATTAGAACCCATGACTTCTGACTCCCGAGCCCATGCTCTTTCCACTGATGCTGCTTCTCTGAGATAAAACAGTTAAGTGATGCTGAGAAGAAGGCACGTGCCAGGTGAGGTAATCTTGTCACCAGAACCACCTCTAAGCAAGTCCTGGCATGTATGACATTGAGGAAAAGATGCATGTAGTTGAAAGCATAGTCCTAACATACACTACATAAGAGTCTAGAAAGGAGTTCAGGAAAATCCATACAGAGGGTATTGAGGCACTGGAACCTCTTTTCTTCTAAAATACCATGTGGCTTAGCAGTTGCAAGAGAAGAAATGGCAGTAGATTTAATGACCAGGAAAGATAAAGTCCTCAGTGGTGTTACAATAATGGAAGATCAATGAGGTACCTGATAACCCAAGTCAGGGTTCAAGCTAGATTTCAGGAAAGGAGAACTGAGCAGGTCTTTACTCAGCAGGACATAGCCAGAAGGATCCAAGGTGACCATCAGACAACTCCTTCTGAACACGGCAATTGGAAATCTAGATGGGGATGGAGAAAATTAGGGCTGGACACCTGGAAATTACAGATTGTCCATCCTGGATGAATAGAGTCACCCTAAGTGTCAAAGGAAATAAAGAAAGAGATATACAGGGGCCATGTGATTCTATTGCTGAGGGATCAATGAAATGATCTGCTCTGGGAAGCAGCGTGGCTCAGTGGAAAGAGCCTGGGCTTTGGAGTCAGAGGTCATGGGTTCAAATCCCAGCTCCGCCACTTGTCAGCTGTATGACTTTGGGCAAGTCACTTCACTTCTCTGGGCCTCAGTTCCCTCATCTGGAAAATGGGGATGAAGACTGTGAGCCCCCCGTGGGACAACCTGATCACCTTGTAAACTCCCCAGAGCTTAGAACAGTGCTTTGCACATAGTAAGCACTTAATAAGTGCCATTATTATTATTATGATAACTTTGAGATATGTGGAGTTGGAGGGGATTATCCCCGGGAGGGAAATGCAGATCTTTCCAGGAACGTCACCAGCAAAAATATCATCACTAGGCAAAGCCACTCTGTAATTGGGAACAGTGCCTAGGAGACATTTTGCTTCAGAGACACCTCGATGTGAAACAGTGTCTCCAGATAGGATAATTTGTTAAAATAGAAACTTTAAGATTTTGTTGCCTTAGAATTAACCGGATTAAAAAAATCAGAAGTTTTAAATTGGTAAATTGTTTCTAATCTCAGTGAGATTTTGCTCCGTACCCTCCATTAAAGACTGAATTTCTGAAGTTGTTCCAAGTCAATACTCTGGGCTATTTTCTGCCTTTACTCCAAAGAAACTCACTAACAGTAAAAGGTGATACCATATCCAGTCAATTCCCCTGTAAGGTGTGTTTTCAAAATGTAATTGGGACAGAACACCGATAACAGTAATGGTATTTAAGCACCTACTATGTGCCAAGCACTCTCCTAAATCCTGGAATTCCTTCTAGACTGTAAGCTCATTGTGGGCAGGGTATGTGTCTACCAGCTCTGTTACATTGTACTCTCCCAAGTGTTTAGTACAGTGTTCTGCACACAGCAAGTGCTCAATAAATATGATTGGTTGAATGAATTGATTGATTAACTGATAGAATACAAGACAATCAGCTTGGACACACTCCCTGTCCCATATGGGCATCACAGGCTAACAGGTATCTTATCTCTATTTTTACAGATGAGGAAACTGAGGCACATTGAAGTTAGGTGATTTGCCCAAGGTCACAGAGATGGCAAGCAGAGGAGGCAGGATTAGAACCCAAGTTTTCTGACTTCCAGTTCTGTGTTCCTTCTACTAGCCACACTGCTATTTTAATGAGGAATTAAGAAACATTCTTGGATAATGCATTCCCGTCAGGAGAGATCAAAGTGCAATGTAGGAACAATTAAACAGTCAGTGGTATTTGCTGAGCACTTACTGTGTGCAGAACACTGTTCTAAGCACTTAGTAGAGTCAATAAAATAGAGTTAATAGAAACATTTAAGTGCATGTGCCTGGAAACCATCAAGGTACATATGCTATAACATGAATTTTCTGAAATGAGGGGTTTATCTTGGAACTCTGTGCTTGCTGAGAACTGACCCTACTTGTTAATGCATTAACCTATATTTACAATTTAGTTTTGACTATGTTCTTCTTTCCCCCTTCCATCTTTAGCTGGCAATTGCAATTTCCAAGCGCTTAGTACAATGTTCTACATGCAGTAAGTGCTCAATAAATATGATTGAATGAATGAATGAATTGATATGCCATAGGTGTCCGTATCAGACATGCCAAAGGATATAACACACCGTAGCTATGGACCCACTTGGGGTTGCACTTCACTGAAATAATAATAATAATAATGATTGTGGTATTTCTTAAGCACTTATTATGTGCCAGGCACTGTACTAAGCGCTGGGGTGGGTACAAGCAAATCTGATTGGACACAATCCCTGTTCCACATACGGCTCACAGTCTCAATCCCCATTTTAAAGGTGAGGTAACTGAGGCACAGAGAAGTGAGGAGACTTGCCCAGGGTTACACAGCAACCAAGTGTCAGAACTGGGATTAGAATCCATGACCTTCTGATTCCCAGGCCCATGTCCTATTCACTGTGCCATGCCTCCTCTCAAGAAAGAGACTCATCACCTATCAATCAATCAATGGTATTTATTGAGCACATACTGGGACCGTTTTCAAGCTCACTAAACTTGTTGAACACGCAGTCTGCAGAGCACTATACTAACTGCTAGGGAGAGAACAGTACAATAGAGTTAGTAGGCATGAACCCTGCCCACAAAGAGTTTACAGTCCAGTAGGGAGCTTACAGTCTAATGACTGTGAGCACATTGTGGGCAGGGATTGTTTCCCTTTGTTGCTGAATTGTACTTTCCAGGTGCTTAGTACAGTGCTCTACCCACAGTAAGTGCTCAATAAATACGATTGAATGAATGAAAGAGTTTACAATCTAGTAGGGAGTTTACCCTCTAGGAGTGGAGTTTTCAGTCTAGTAGGGCGTGGCTCAGTGGAAAGAGCCCGGGCTTTAGAGTTAAAGGTCATGGGTTCAAATCCCAGCTCTTCCAATTTTCAGCTGTGTGACTTTGGGCAACTCACTTCTCTGTGCCTCAGTTACCTCATCTGTAAAATGGGGATTAAGACTGTGAGCCCCCCGTGGGACAACCTGATCACCTTGTAACCTCCCAAGCACTTAGAACAGTGCTTTGCACATAGTAAGCACTTAATAAATGCCATTATTATTATTAGGGAATTTATAATCCAGTGGAGAAGGCTGACCAGTCCAATGAAGGACTTTAGTGGAAACACTCCTCCCTGACTGGGGTTGATCACATAAAGAAGAATCTGTTACAAATACCTAAATCCCCCTAAGCCCTCTTGCTTTTCTGCCCCCAGCCCAATGCCCCCCCCCCCCTCTTTTTAGTGTTACAACGTTTGAATACTCCAAACATATTTTCAAGACAACCCTCCTCGCCCCTCCTCCCACCACCACGCACACCCTCCACCACGCACACCCTTGCTGGTCAACCAGTGAAATAGTACCACACTGAGGAATTTCTACTGCTGCTTCTGAGGATATGGGAATTCCCTGGATTAGCTAAAGCTTCCTTCCTACAGCCCGTGTTCACAATTTGATTCTCAGTCTTCATCCAACTTAATGGGTAAAGCACTCTGCTACCCCAGCCCCACAGCATTTATGCAAATATACTTCATTCATTCATTCATTCATTCGTATTTATTGAGCGCTTACTGTGTGCAGAGCACTGTACTAAGTGCTTGGAAAGTACAAGTTGGCAATATATAGAGACGGTCCCTACCCAACAGTGGGCTCTACTATTTCCTCTACCTGTAGTTTATTTCAGTGTCTATCTCCCCCTCTAGAGAAGCAGCGTGGCTCAGTGGAAAGAGCACGGGCTTTGGAGTCAGAAATCATGGGTTCAAATCCCGGCTCCACCAATTGCCAGCTGTGTGCCTTTGGGCAAGTCACTTAACTTCTCTGGGCCTCAGTTACCTCATCTGTAAAATGGGGATTAAGATTGTGAGCCTCCCGTGGGACAATCTGATCACCTTGTAATCTCCCCAGTGCTTAGAACAGTGCTTGGCACATAGTAAGCACTTAATAAATGCTATTATTATTATTATAACTATTAATAAACACCTTGTGGTCAAGGATCATGTCAACCGACTCTTTTATGTTGTACTTTCCCAAGCATTTAGTACGGTGCTCAATAAAGCCATTGATTGAGAGCTTGATGGTCATATATGAATCTAATCAATAATAATGACATTTGTTAAGCACTTACCCTGTGTGAAACAATGTGCTAAGTGCTGTGGTAGATTCATGAAATCAGATGTGACTCAATCTTTGCTCCACGTGGGGCTCACATTCTAAGAGGGAGAAAGAACAGGTATTTCATCCCCATTTTACAGATGAGGAAATCGAGGCACAGAGAAAATTAAATGACTTGTCCAAGGTCATACAGCAGGCCAATGGCAGAGCTTTGCACAGCAACCAGAGGCAGTTGAAGACAAGACCAAACCATCGTTATAAAAAAATTCCTATAAACAGTCACCTTGCTGTTCAGGGAGAGGCATCACAGACTTCCATGCTCTAGACTTAGGCTTTCCATGCAAACCAAGCTCTTGGCTACAATCAATATCTATAACAAATTACACAAGTAGATGTTATAGTCTAAAGTTAAGTATAATTCAACTACACGCCCTCCTGGGATTCATGGAAATAGAAGCACTATCAATGCCTCAGAGAAGATGAATTCTGATTAAAAGGAAATACAATAAGATTCACCTGAAGCTGCTGTGTATCCTAAAGCAAGGTATTTTGTCTAGAGAGGCATCTGTACACCAAAGCGTTATGAATAGATAGCTCCTCAGTCACTCACACAATTTTCAGCAGAATTTGTTTGCTTTTCAGTTGTGTCCTTTTTTTTTTTGCAAAGTATTTCCTGTATTCCCCTCTCAGGAATAGTTTCCAGTTCTCTACCAGTCTCGACTATGGGAGCGAGAGTCAAGCAGAGGCATTTCCATTCCTAGCTTGGGCAGTGGCTAGCTAATGGGAGGCCATCTGCTACTAGTCAAAACTCATCTCTGCTGGGCAGCAGCAGCATGGGTGAGAGTTGAGGGTGGAAACTCAAGTTTACTGCGCGGAAGGAGGAAATGGTAAACTACTTCCATATTTTTATGAAGAAAATTCTATGGATATGCTGCCAAAATGATTGCAGATGAGGTAGAGCGTTCTGGGAGAGGTACATACTATGGCATCGCTATTGGTCGGAGACGACTCGACGGCATAAGACAAGACATTTCCTGTATGGATCAATAAGGGAGAGTATGTAAGGGAGAGTTAAAAAGCATAAATAAGAGGTGAGGGGCAGTGTGGCCTTATGGAAAGAACACAAGACTAGATGTCACTAGCCTTGGGTTCCTAAACATGGCTCTGCCATTTACTTCCTGGCTCATATTGGCTAAGTCATTTAACTTCGTACCTCAGTTTTCTCATCTGAACATTGGAGCTTAGATGCCTGTTTTCCCTCCATCGTAGACTGTGAGCTCTGCGTTTAATTTATTTATTTACATTAATGACTGTCTCCCCTTCTAGACTGTAAGCTCGTTGTGGGCAGGTAATGTGTCTGTTAATTGTTATATTGTACTTAGTACAGTGCTTTGCACACTGTAATCACTCAATAAATACAACTGAATGAATGAATGAATGAGCGTGGGACAGGGTCTATGTCAGATCTGGTTCTCCTATATCTACCAAAACACTCAGAACATTGTTCAGCTCTTGAGTAAGAACTGAAGTCTTGAGTAAGACTTAATACCACTGTCATCAAATTCCTCTTTTGGTACCACATCTCTATGGCTCAGTCTCTCCCTCTCCCCACTCTTTAAAAGTAAAATATGGATAACGTGTTTAAAAGTAGATTCCCAAATGAAGGGGAAAATGTAAATATTAAGTAGTTATCCAAAGCTTAGCACAGTGGGGCAATGTGTCCTAGTGGCAAGAGCACGGGCTTGGGAGTCAAAGGTCATGGGTTCTAATCCCGGCTCCACCACTTGCCTACTGTGTGACCTTGGGCAAGTCACTTAACTTCTCTGGGCCTCAGTTACCTCATCTGTAAAATGGGGATTGAGACTGTGAGCCCCATGTGGGACAACCTGATTACCTTGTATTTACCCCACCACTTAGAACAGTGCTCAACAAATACCATTATTATTATTATTATTACTCTGCACATAGTAAGGGCTCAGTAAATACTATCGATTGATTAATTAACAGTGTTTTCCCCATTTTCTTATACTCCAGATGAGTGCCCTGTGATTATAATAGTAATGATAATAACAATGGTATTCATTAAGTGCTCACTGCATTCCAACCATTGTGCTAAGCAATGGGATACAATGAAAATAATGAGATTGACAACACGGAGCTCCCAGGCTGAGGAAGAAAACAGGTATTTTTAAACCTCTTTTTACAGTTGCAGTAACTGAGGCACAGAGAGGATGAATGACTTGCCCAAAGTGACCCAGCAGGCAAGTGGTGGAGCCTCAACTGGAACCCAGGTCTCCTAACTCCTAATCCTGTGTTCTTTCTGTTAGGTCCAATAGGTTCCACTAGATCAATCAATCGATCAATGATATTTATCGAATGCTTACTGCGGGCAGAGTGCTGTTCTAAGTCCTTGGGAGAGTACAGTAAAATAAATAGACATGATCCTTGCACTCAAGAAGGTACAATCTAGCGGGGTGAGACAGATGTTGAAATGAATTACAGGTAGTTATAGAGAAATGTACGTGAGTGTTGTGGTGGCAGAGGATGAGGTGCATATCTAAGTGATTAGGGAGTACAGATAGTAATGCATAGGTGACCCAGTAGGGAAGGAAAATAGGATGCAGGGATGAGAAATTAGCACCTTGCAGGCAGGGAATGTGTCTATCAACTCTGTTGTATTTATTCTTCCAAGTCCCTAGTTTAGTGCTCTAAACACACTAAGTGCTCAATGGGAAGCAGTGTGGCCTAGTGGATAGAGCACGGGCTCGGAATCAGAAGGACCTGGTCCCTAATCCTGGCTCTGACACTTACCTGCTGTGTAATCTAGGGCAAATCACTTCACTTCTCTGTGCCTCAGTTCCCTCATCCGTAAAATGGGAATTAGTATTGTGAGACATGGACTGTGTACAGCCTGATTTTCTTTTGTCTACCCCAGAGCTTAGTACAGTGTCTGGCAGGTAGTAAGCACTCAACAAACGCCATAAAAAGTTACCATCGACTGATGGATTCCTAAGTTTCCTTAAAGGGCCCAATCTTTAAAAAAGTTTAATTTTTTTTAAAAAAAACCTAGAAACTATTGGCTGTTTTAATATTTCTTAACTGACAGAATGCACTGAATTCTGTAAAATGCAAGTGCTTAGTACAGTGCTTTGCTCTCAATAAATATAACTGAATAAAAACGGAAGATCAGGGTTTTGCTCAGTGGTTCTCACCGGAAAAGTGCAGGATCAAGCTTAAAAGAGTGATAGAACAGTCTCACAAGTAAAACATCAATGGACCGCTGCCCTCAAATATCAAATAGCTTCAACTGCAAAATAATTCAGGAAGTTTTACTGATAGAAAAATCAAAAATTCGGCTTCTCGTACTATTTCCCTTCCATTCAATATGCCTCCATTTCCCGGCGAGATTCTAATATACCATGTCAGAAGCTTTCGAGAGGGGCAGATCAACCACTAAAATCCTGCCTGATCCATCTCAGGGGGGACAAGTGGTCATATTACTCTACACCCACATAGATAGTAGGGAGTTTCTCTTCCCATCTACCCACAGCCTCCTCTCTCTCCATGGCAGCTGGATAGTTGTGGTGAGGAAGAGGAGAGGATTACAAAGAATTTGGGTTTAGGATCTCTTGGTGAAACCATATCAAGTTCTTGTCCACTGAAAAATCAGTGATGCTCAAAGAACTGCTAGATGATGTTTTTGGATGTCTGTCTCCCCCCTTCTAGACTGTAAACCCGTTGTGGGCAGGGATTGTCTCCCTTAATTGCTGAATTGTACTTTCCAAGCACTTAGTACAGTGCTCTGTCCACAGTAAGCACTCAGTAAATACAACTGAATGAATGAATGAATGAATGAATGGCACCGAATAAAATATGATAAAACCCTCAGTCACATGCTTTTCCATTTCACTATGAGTTGCTCTGTACACAGTGAGAACTTAATAAATACGATTGAATTGATTAATACACACAACTTTGAATCAATAAAGTAGAGGTCTTATTGGAGAGCAAGGTCACTTCTCTTTTAAACTTGAACCTGGACTTGTTATTGGGGAACAAGCTAGAACCACCCCCCACCTCCCAAATTTAGGGACAATGACCTTGGAATAGAGATCAATAGAGAAAAAATCTATTTTCTAATTGTCCTAAACTTAGCTCTTTCTTAAACAATAGGACAGAGTAAACTTCAAATGGAGAATGCCTGATTTGTTCAGGGGTTACAAATGACCCCTCTCTCTTATGCGTGTTCCAGCAACTCTAGTTCTAGTGCAACTCTAGCTGGAGGGTAAATATGTTGTCCTAGAAACAGAAACATAGTCTCAGAACATTTAAGCATTTTTAAGATGATTTAATATGCTTACTTCATCCATTTTGGGGAGATCTTTACCCATATCAATTGAGATTGTGGTTTGGTGTGTCAGAAATTATTTGGACTACTATTCTTAAAATTGCCATTAGAAAAATGCTTTTAAAATCCTGGAGAGGAAATCTCAAGATTTTATTGGGTTACTGAGGTAATTGACACTTGTAAAGCCTTGAAATTAAAATTTTGCTCTAAATCCTAGTTGTAAATTGCTGTGCTCCACAGCAACTACACTCCCTTAAGATTTTTTTTTACCCTCTTTGAACAAGCAGTATGAAGGAAACTTGCTGAATTTCAAATGTCCTTCAGCAACTGGAACATTGAACTCTAATGCATTTTGATGAGTCAGATTAGTTACTTGTCACATATGTTGGTAATGCAAGAAAATGTATTCAGTCCAGAAAATTAATCCAGGCAGTCAGCCATGGTTAGGTGAATGAAAGTGACCAAAAGCAGATCAGAACAGAAAGCAAGGATGAAAGGACTTTAAAGAATATTCACTCACAAAATCCTTTTTAATGCCAGGTAATAGGTTTTAAGAGAGTGAAATATCCACCTTTTGATGACAAATGTAGAAATCCTTTCATTGCCGTCAGCTACTGATCATGGATTGAGAAGATATTGCATAATTTTCTCTTTCTCCAAGTGGATATTGTTTCTTTTGGGACAGATGCAGACTCCACTGGAAATCTAGCCAGCTTGTTGACAGAGAATGGGCAAGTGTCTGGGCTTGGTTGGTTGAGATACCTAAGCTTGGAAATGAATTGGAAAGTTGGCTGTTGCAGACTGTTGCTGAGTTGCTGTTGAAACTTCCCACATCCTGCCATTGCCAGAATGCTCAAGTGAGATAATGTCACCATCAGGATGAGGTCATTAAATCATAGCAGCATTGCCTAGTGGAAAGATCATGGGGCTGGGAGTCAGAGACCTGGGTTCCAATTCTGGCTCTGTCACTAGCCTGCTGTGTGCCCTTGGGAAAATCACGTAACTTCTCTGAGCCTCTGTTCCCTCATCTGCAAAATGGAGACACACTCCCTGGTGTCCCTCTTTACTAGATTGAACTTCACGAGGGATCAGGACTGTAGCCACCCTTGTGATCATGTATCTACCCCAGTGCTTATCATCATCATAATCTCCTCTTCACTGTGATTCCCTTGGCCTGGGTAAGTATTGATGGGAGACGAGGAGGGGGTAAGATGGGGAGTAAAGATTGATTGAGCATTGATTCAATGACACCAGCTCACAAATTAATTTTGAAATCATGCCATCTTGAGGAGCAGCACAGCTTAGTGGAGGGAGCACAGGCTTGGGAGTCAGAGGACCTGGGTTCTAATCCCAAGTCCACCACCTCAATTATATATACTGAGCACTTACTGTGTGCAAAGCACTGTACTAAACGCTTGGGAGAGTGCAGTATAACAACAAACAGACACATCCCTGCACATAACGAGCTTACAGCCTAGAGGCGAGCCCACAGTCCGGAGATACTTGCCTGCTGTGTGGCCTTGGACAAGTCGCTTAACTTCGCTATGCCTCACTTTCCTCATTTGAAAAATGGGGTTTAATTCTGTGATTCCCAAGCAGAACATGGACTGTGTCCAATCTGATTGGCTAGTATGTACTGTAGTGCTTAGTACAGTGCCTGGCACGTAGTAAGTGCTTAACAAATGCGATATAAACAACAACAAAACAAAACATATTGTGAGGCTCTTGTGGGTTAGGAACTGTGCCTGACCTGATTAATTTATATATGCCCCATTGCTAAGAACAGTGCTTGACACATAGTAAGTGCTGAACAAATACGTAATAATATCACAATAATAATAGCACCATCCAGTCTCACACACTAAAGTAAAGGTTTTGGTAGTGGACTTCTTACAGCTATTGCTTTTCATCCCAGAGGGTGTTTTACGTAATGTATTACACCTCACGGAGATGATAGAAAGATTAATGAGGTTCTATTCAAAAAGGGCTTTGAGTATTTCAAAAGGCAGGAGATATGAATATATTTATTACTGTTGTGATGGGACAGAATGTCCATCAAACAGCCACATATTATGGTAGCAGGAACTATGCAAATCAGCAAACATAGATAATTTAGAAATGATTAAATGATACTCCTGTAATCTCCTATTCCATATGTACATTGCAGGGTTTTGGAGAGTTTAATTAACTGACAGTTGTATCTCGCTGAGCTATTCTCAGCTGGGTTTTAATCTATATCGCCTTATTACCGTGACCCCACAAACATTATCCAGGACTTTTTATTTGCTAGTCTTTGGCCAAGTCTGCACAGGGCTGACCTAATGGCAGGTAAAATGAGGCATTGTGCCCTTATGTGTCTTAATGATGCCGGCTGACTAATGTCTCATTAGCCAGATAGCAGTGGGGCATTTGAAACTCATTCTTGCCCCAGAAAAGGTGAAGAGTGGGAGGTTATGCTCACACAGTTAGGTACCGTGGCTCACAGTGGGCTAGAATATGCTATGCTAGTGAACTAATCTGGTATGTCTGTTGGAGTTTTCCTTTTACCTGGGCTCTAGGGCTGCAGAAAACCCCTCCAAAATAATAATAACAATTATAGAATTTTTAAGTGCTTACTATGTGCCAGGCATCGTTCTACATGCTGGGGAAGATACAAGATAATTGAGTTGGAAATGGGTTGGACACAGTCCCTGTCCCACATACTGCTCACAGTTCTAATCCCCATTTTACAGATGAGGTAACTGAGGTGCAGAGAAGTTAAGTGACTTGCCCAAGGGCACACAGCAGACAGGTGGTAGAGCTGGCAGTATAATCCAGGTCTTTTTGATTCCCAGGCCCATGCCCAATCCAGTAGGCTATGCTGGAGTGTTTTCCATTCAATCAATAAATCCATCAGTAGTACTTATTGAGTGCCTATTGCTCTCCAAAAAGCACCTGGGAGAAGCAATATGTCCTAGAGGAAAGATCAGGGTCCTGGGAGTAGCATAACCTTTGGCAACCACTTAGCTTCTCTATGCTTCAGTTACCTCATTTGTAAAAAGGGGATTAAGATTATGAGACCCATGTGGGACAGGGACTGTATCCAACCTGATTATCTTGTACCTACTCCAGGGCTTGAACACTTCTTGACACATAGTAAATGCTTAAAAAAAAATACCATTACAATGTAGTTGCTAGACATGATCCCTTTCCTTGAGGAGTTTATAATCTACTGGGAAAGACAGACACTACAATAAATTATAGGAAACAATAGAGTATAAAGCTATGTGAGAGAAGAGAGTGGAAAAAGAGGGGGGAATAGAAAACTGAGCATCTTAAAGCCATTGGTCAGGAGTTTCTCCCTGATATGGAGAGAATTGTGTGACTATTGGAAGTTTTTGAGGAGTGGGAAGACGTGCAAAGAATGTTGTTTTAATAAAATGAGCTAGGCATCAGGGTGGACTGGAGTGGGGAGAGATTGGAGGCAGGAAGCTGTAAGGAAGCTTCTAAACTATCATTCAATCAATCAATCAATCAATCAATCATATTTATTGAGCACTTACTGTGTGCAGAGCACTGTACTAAACGCTTGGGAAGTACAAGCTGGCAACATATAGAGACAGTCCCTACCCAACAGTGGGCTCACAGTCTAGAAGGGGGACGTTCAGTCGTTCATTCATTCAGACACATTCTTTGAGCGCTTAGTGTATGCAGAGCACTTACTAAGCAATTGGGAGAAAACAATACAACAATAAACAGTTACATTCCCTACCTGCAACATTCCCTACCCGCTCCTCCGCCGCTAATCTCCTCACCGTACCTCGTTCTCGCCTGTCCCGCCATCGACCCCCAGCCCACATCATCCCCCGGGCCTGGAATGCCCTCCCTCTGCCCATCCGCCAAGCTAGCTCTCTTCCTCCCTTCAAGGCCCTGCTGAGAGCTCACCTCCTCCAGGAGGCCTTCCCAGACTGAGCCCCTTCCTTCCTCTCCCCCTCGTCCCCCTCTCCATCCCCCCCATCTTACCTCCTTCCCTTCCCCACAGCACCTGTATATATGTATATATGTTTGTACATATTTATTACTCTATTTATTTATTTATTTATTTATTTTACTTGTACATATCTATTCTATTTATTTTATTTTGTTAGTATGTTTGGTTTTGTTTTCTGTCTCCCCCTTTTAGACTGTGAGCCCACTGTTGGGTAGGGACTGTCTCTATGTGTTGCCAATTTGTACTTCCCAAGCGCTTAGTACAGTGCTCAACACATAGTAAGCGCTCAATAAATACGATTGATGATGATGATGATGATGAGTTTACAGACTAGATTGGTAGAGACAGACATTAAAATAGATAAATAAATGACAGATATGTACATAGGTGCTGTGGGGCTGGGATGGGGAGAGAACAAAGGGGGCAAGTCAGAGTGATGCAGAAGGGAGTGGGAGAATAGGATGGGGTGGGGCTGCTTAGTCAGGGAAAGCTTCCTGGAGGAGATGTGCCTTAAAAGAAGCTTTGAAGTGGAGGAGGGTACTTGTCTGTCGAATCTGAGGAGAGAGGGCATTCCAGGCTAGAGGCAGGATGTGGTGGTGAGATAGGTGAGATTGAAGCACAGATGGGTTGAAATGACTGAAAGAAAGTCTTCCTAAAGGAGGTGATTTAAGGGGGCTGACAGCCTGTACTGGCACCAGAGATTGCAGCGGTGGAAGTGGCCTTTTCTGGCCCAGGTAATTGCCAGCTTTGAAGACCCGCTCCAACCCAGGCTAAGGTTTGGTCCAGGGCAAGAAGTACAGCGGCCCTGGGGCTGGGCAGACTCTGGGCACCTTCATCTCCCAGCATACCCAAACCTCTGCAGGCCAGTTAAAAGTTTCAGCTTCCAGGATAGTGGCTCCCCCAGGTTAGAACTCTCCTCTACTCTGCAGCATGTATTCCCTGTTCTTGATCATTTAAAAAGACATTAAAAAGCTGGTTATTATCACAACCCCTGGAAGAGTCCAATATTAACCTTTATCCACCCGACACAAGGGTGACTTCATCCTCTCTCTAAAGCAGTTTTCCAACTCTGCCTGAATAATCCCATTAGGGTAGTATCTTGTCAGTGAATTCTAGAAAATTGCAGTATGTTCCCTGGCTCCCCTCTGCCTACATGTTCACTGAACCTTCTGAAGAGGGTACCCTTCATCCCTTTGAAAACCCCAACCAGATTAGTAAACTCCATTTCTCCTCATGGAAATGATGCAGCCTTTCCTTAGTAGGCAGAGAACTATGTATGCTGATCCCAAATGTGATTTTAGATTCTACCAATATGCCAGATGTGGAAACAAAACTCTTTAATGTAGATTTTTTTTAAGATCAGGTAAGAAACACTCTTAAATCTGGAAACCCACCAGTCCTCCGGTGCAATATCTGTTTGTAACATAAGGTTAGAAACACTTACCGAGAGGTCAGAAACTTCTCTGCCTTATTCTTTCAGATTTTTTATTACTGCCAATAAATGTAGCTCATTTTATACTCCGTAGTCTTGAGTCTTTGGGAAGATTACTCTAAAACTCACCCCAAGTTACCTAATTTGCCACACCTGATGTGGGCAGGGAACATGCCTACCGATTTTGTTTAGATCGTACTCTCCCAAGTGCTTAGTACAGTGCTCTATACACAGAAAGTGCTCAATACATATAGTAATAAAAATGATGGTATTTGTTAAGTGCTTACCATGTGCCGAGCACTGTTCTAAGTGCTGGGTTAGATGCAAGGTTATCAGATTGTCCCACATGGGTCTCACAGTCTTAATCTCCATTTTATAGACAATGGAACTGAGGCCCAGAGAAGTGAAGTGACTTGAACTCTGGCCTTGTTATGCTCAGCAAATCCTGATGCATTAATGGAGCTGAAATAGCTTATTCATTCAATCACATTTATTGAGTGCTTACTGTGAGCAAAGCACTGTACTAAGTGCTTATCTGGACCCTGGTCATCACTGAGAAAGGCAGACCAGCAAGCTAAATTATTCTTCCAAACAATTTGCAATGTTTTCCTGACAATAAGCCTTCAGAAAATACCATCCATGCAAATGCAGAGAACACATGCATTAGCCATTATTCTACAACATCTAACTTTGGTCAGTGTTTATTCAAATTCCTTTCCTCCCTTCACTTCAGCAGCTCTGCTCTAGGACTCTGATACCAAAGTTGTAGTAGTGTGATATAGGGAAAGTATTTTACTCAGCTCTGCTTTCTTGTAGTAGTATTCATAGTAGTACTGATATTACTGAGCACCTACTGAATGCTTTGCCCAAAATAAAGGCTTGAGGAGTGCGGGAGAAACACAACTTGGGAAGCAGTATAGCCTAGTGGATTGAGCATGGGCCTGGGATTCAGAGGACCTGGGTTCTAATCCAAGCTCTGTCACTTGTCTGCTGCACGGCCTTGGACAAGTCATTTAATTTCACCATGCGTCAGTTTCCTCATCTGTGAAATGCAAATTAATACTATGAGCCCCGTTTGGGAGATGGACTGTTTACAACCTGATTAGTTTGTATCTTCCCCAGTGCTTAGTACAGTAACTAGTGTGAGCCCGCTGTTGGGTAGGGACTGTCTCTAGGTGTTGCTGACTTGTACTTCCCAAGTGCTTAGTACAGTGCTCTGTACACAGTAAGCACTCAAATATGATTGATTGATTGATTGATTGATTAACAAATACCATTAAAAACCCCTCAAAACATGTTCCTTGTTCACTCCAAAGAGGGAAATATTCACAAGTGGGAACGAAAATAAAATTGAAGTTTCAATTGACTATTCATCTATTCATCAGAGAAGCAGTATGGCCTAGGGGAAAGAACTCGGGCCTCGGAGCTTGGGAGTCAAAGGATGCGGGTTCTAATCCTAGGTCTGCCACTTGTCTGCTACATGACCTTGGGCAAGTTGCTTAACTTCTCTGTGCCTCAGTTACTTCAGTACTTTCACTTTTTAGTGTTTTTATATGTTCAGATTTATACTGCCATTAAAATCCCTCTCCAAAATTCAATGCACTGTGAGTTATTTATTTACTATAATAATAGCATTTGTTAAGTCCCTGTCCCAGGAGGGGGCACATAGTCTAAGTAGAAGGGCAATATGATAGAAGAGAAATTAAAAATGCACTTGAAATCACATCACCATCTTGTTCCACATAACACACAGAGAAACAGTGTAGCCAAATGGATACAGCACAGACCTAGGAGTCAGAAGGACCCGGGTTCTAATTTCAGCTCTGCCACTTGTCTGCTGTGTGACCTTGGGCAAGTCACTTCACTTCTCTGGGCCTCAGTTACCTCATCTGTAAAATGGGAATCAAAACCATGAGTCCCATGTGGGACACGGACTATGTCCAACCTGATTACCTTGTATCTACCCCAATGCTTAGAACAGTACCTGACATATAGTAAATGCTTAACCAAGACCATAAAAAATTATTAAAAAGCTCAACAAAAGCAGCAGTGACATTATAGTTCTGGTATGCTTTCTAGAATGAGTACAACTTCATTTTTCCTCTCTATCAGAGGAGTAGATTTCTATCATCCATTTTCTCTCCTTTTCACAATATTTATCAGGAAGGTAGATGAACACACTGGAGTTTGTGTCCATTGATTGCCAAAAGGTATGATCCTGCCCGGGAACTGTAGCTGTCGTTTTCTCAGAGGTCTGCTTGGTCCCTAATTTAGCCCTTCCTGTCTAAAGAATGAAGCTCTTTCCCTTCTGAAACCTTATTTTATGTTTCAGCCCTTTAGAAACCAAGGCCAAGGATTGTAATGGAAGATTTGGGATAACATTTCATTATGTGCAAAAATGGGGGAGGAAGGAGAAAGGAGAACAATCCCAATTTTAATGAATTCCAGTTGAATATTATCAGCCCCAAAGGAGAAATTATTAAATAAACCTCTGTCTGATAAACACACTATTGTGAACATCCTGTTCACCCTACATAGGCAAACCTGGGCTTCAGAAATTTATCTCCTTAAGTAAGCTCTTATAGGGACCTGATAGAGTTGCACTTCATATTGTACTCACTTGTAGGGAATTGATACTCACCAACCAACAGCATCCTGTTTTTCAGGTTTTTGTTCACAGCTGCTGTATCTAGTGGCACTTGAGGAAAAACAGATGGAAAACACTGAAGGCAACAGACCCAGGTTAACTTGGGAAATATTTGAAATAAATATTGGAGAGGAAAAGGACATCAAGTAATTGAAAAGAGGAGAAAGAAAAGCAGGAGGAGGAAGGACGTACTGTTCTCATGGTCTAAGTGTGGTAAGGGTGTCTTTCTCTCTGTGAAAGCTCTTAAGTGTCTTTCCAGTGTTGAGATTGGATATTGATCTCACTAACTTGATGGATGTGGAGGCAGAACCACATCCACCCACAAACTTGACAAGCTCTTCATGGGCAGGGAACGTGCCTGCTAATTCTGTTCATTCATTCATTCATTCAATTGTATTTACTGAGTGCTTACTTTGTGCAGACCACTGTACTAAGCGCTTGGAAAGTACAATTTGGCAATAGAGACAATCCCTACCCAACGCACTCACAGTCTAGAAGGGGGGAGACAGACAATAAAACAAAACAAAGAAAGTGGGCAGGCATCAATTGCATCAGTGTAAATAAATAGAATTATACATGCATATATATGCCATTAATACATAAAAAGAATAATAAATATGTACAAATATGCACAAGTGCTGTGGGGTGGGGAGGGGGGTAGAGCAGAGGGAGGGAGTAGGGACAATGGGGAGGGAAGGAGGAGCAAAGGAAAAGCCTTGAAGGGGGGAAGTGTACTAGTTTGGCAGGTGTGAGGAGGAAGGGTGTTCCAAGTCAGAGGTCAGAGAGACATGGGCCAGGGGTCGACCGTGGGACAGGCGAGAATGAGGTACAATAAGGAGGTTAGCGACAGAGGAAAGGAGTGTGTCGGCTGGGCTGTAGAAGGAGAGAAGGGAGGTGAGGTAGGAAGTGGCAAGGTGATGGAGAGCTTTGAAGCCAAAAGTGAGGAGTTTTTGCTTGATTCGAAGGTTGATAGGCAACCACTGGAGATTTTTGAGGAGAGGGGGTGACATGCCCAGAGTGTTTCTGTAGAAAGATAATCCAGGCAGCAGAGCAAAGTATGGACTGAAGTGGGGAGAGACAGGAGGTTGGGAGATCAGAAAGGAGGCTGATGCAGTAATACAGTCGGGATATGATGAGTGATTGTACTAACAAGGTAGTGGTTTGGATGGAGAGGAAAGGGCAGATCTTGGTGATGTTATGAAGGTGAAACCGGCAGGTTTTGATGACAGATAGGATATGTGGGGTTAATGAGAGAACAGAGTCAAGGATGACACCAAGGTTGCGAGCTTGTGAGAGAGGAAGGATGGTAGTGTCATCCACAGCGATGGGAAAGTCAGGGAGAAGATAGGGTTTGGGAGGGAAGATAAGGAGCTCAGTCTTGGATATGTTGAGTTTTAGGTGGTCAGTGGACATCCAGGTAGAGATGTCCTAAAGGCAGGAGGAAATGTGAGCCTGGAGGGAGGGAGAGAGAACAGGGGAGGAGATGTAGATTTGGGTGTCATCTGTGTAGAATGATAGTTGAAGCCATGGGAGCTAATGAGTTCACCAAGGGAGTGAGTAAAGATGGAGAAAAGAAGGGGACCAAGAACTTAACCTTGAGGAACCCCTGCAGTTAGGGGATGCTGGGGGGGGGGGGTGGGGAGGAGCCCACGAAGTAGACTGAGAATGACCAGCCAGAGAGATAAGAGGAGAACCGGGAGATGACGGAGTCCATGAAGCCAAGGTTGGATAATGTGTTGAGGAGAAGGGGATGGTCGACAATGTCAAAGGTAGCTGAGAGGTTGAGGAGGATTAGGATAGAGTAGGAGCCATTGGATTTGGCAAGAAGGAGGTCATTGGTGACCTTTGAGAGGGCAGTTTTAGTGCAGTGGAGGGGGTGGAAGCCAGATTGGAGGGGGTCCAGGAGAAAGTTAGAGGAGAGGAATTTGAGGCAGCAAGTGTAGATGACTCGCTCTAGGAGTTTGGAAAGGAAGGGTAGAAGGGAGATGGGGCAAAAGCTGGAGGGGCAGTGGGGTCAAGGGAGGATTTTTTTAGGTTGGGGGAGATGTGGACATGTTTGGAGGCAAAGGGGAAGAAGACATTGAAGATGGAAGTTAAGGAGGGGAAGTGGGAAGGGGTGAGAGTTTTTATAAGGTGAGAGGGAATGGGGTCAGAAGCACAGGTGGAGGGGGTGGCACTTGAGAGGAGGGAGGAGTTCTCCTCTGAAGATACTGCTGGGAAGGATGGGAAAGTAGAAGAGGGGGTCGAGAACAGGGGGGATTCTGAAGGGGGAGCGGTGACTTTGGGAACCTCAGACCTGATGGTGTTAATTTTGCGAGTGAAGTAGGTGGCCAGATCATTGGGGGCGAGGGATGGGGGAGAGGGAGGAACAGAGGGCCTGAGGAGGGAGTTAAATGTCCGGAACAGCAGACAGGGGTGATGGCCACAGCTCAATCTCAACCCTTGATAGCCAGAAGCACAAGTGTGAGTTTGCCCAACCAGTTTGGCTTAAATTATAGAAGAGTGTGGACTGGTGGAAAGTGCACAGAACTGGGAGGTAAGAGATGTGGATTTGAGCCCTGACTCCACCAGTTGCCTGCTGTATGGCCTTAGACAAGTCACTTCTACAGGCCTCAGTTTCTCCTTCTTTAAAATGGGGATAAAATACCTGTTCTCCCTCCCTCTTAGAACCTGAGCCCCTTGTAGGGAAGGGACTAATCATTTTGTATATACCCCAGCATTTAAGGCAAACTGTTTGGCATAGTAAATTCTTAACAAGTGCCATTATTATTGCTGGAATTGGAATCATAGACTTCTATATTTTCCTACAGTCTACATCTTGCTCAGGACATTTAACTTTTTTTAGCATTTATTAGGCACTTACTATGTGCAAAGCACTGTTCTAAGTGCTGGGGAGGTTACAAGGTGATCAGGTTGTCCCATGGGGGGCTCACAGTCTTAATCCCCATTTTACAGATGAGGTAACTGAGGCCCAGGGAAGTTAAGTGACTTGCCCGAAGTCACACAGCTGACAAGTTGCGGAGCCGGGATTTCAACCCATGACCTCTGACTCCAAAGCCCGTGTTCTTTCCACTGAGCCACTCTGCTTCTCTAACTTAATCTCTTTGGCCTCACTACACATTAAATAGGGTTAATGAAGGCAGTCTACTTTAAAAACAAGATATGATTGTTTATTTTAGATCCATTGCTCTGTCCATTTCACATGTTTTGCAAATTTAAGATGCCATATGGTCAGTCAGATTCTCTCATTGCTGGAGACTATTCCCCGGATGTGAACCGGGCAATTAGCAAGCCCCAGCAGAAGTTAACTAAATTCCACCCTGGTGATCTAGTTTTTCACATTCTTATGAAGCGTATAAAGTCTTTCCAAGCAGCATGGTATAGTGTATCTTACTCACTGGTTGAATAGCTACACCTGACCCCAAATATGGAGTTCCCACCTCTCTAAAATTCCACCTATCACCAACCTAGGCTAAAGAACAAGCATACAACAATTTTGTTGGTCTCAAAATTTAAAACAGCAGCTTTAGAATGTAGACAGGACCAGTGCATGAATGATACTGAGTTCTCATAGAAGGACCACCATTCGGCATATATAGATTTTCAGAAAACAAAATAAATCCAATCATTTAGGAGCAGTAAACAACCCCACAGCAAGAAATGTATTGGAAGATAATTCATGGTGCCCATTTTAGGATTGATGAGAAATTGCTTGGGCCAAATCTGTGCTGAAAAGTGAATACTTTTGAAATGGACGCTTTTAAAGTTTTAATTTATTTATATATTGATCTCTGTCTCCCCCTCTAGACTTTGAGCTCATTGTGGGCAGGGAATATGTCTGTTACATTGTTCTATTGTACTCTCCCAAGTGCTTAGTACAATGCTCTGCACACAGTAAGCACTCAATAAATGTGATTGACTGACTACTGAATAATGGGTATTTTCCATTTCCCAGTAGAATCAGCTTGGGACCATCTAAACATCAATATCAGGAAAGTGTTTATGGGGGTGAATCCTATGCTTAGAGGGGTAATATTTGTGGGCCACATTCTGCCAATCCCACCTCAGTAATCCTGAAACCAGCCACCTGCCTGATTGATAGAAAAATCCTCGGGCTTTCTAGATCAAAGACCTGTTCTCCCACCCTTTGGCTTTCCTGGAGAGTCTCCCAGGAGCCCCCAGAGTCCATGAAGACTGATAATTAGAGTCAAGGGAACAGTACAGAATCTGTTTCCCTCTGAAACAACCACCATCAATACAGCTGACTCCTAGGCTGGGATGTCCCAACTGATCACCAAATCTCTTGACCATAGGCTCTGCCACTTGTCTGCTATGTGGCCTTGGACAAGTCACTTAACTTCTCTGTGCCTCAATTACCTCATGTGTAAAATGGGGATTAAGACCATGAGCCCCACATGGGACAACCTGATTACCTTGTATCTACCCTAGTGCTTAGAACAGTGCTTGGCACATAGTAAGTGCTTAACAAATACCATCATCATTATTATTATTATTATAGCTGCGAGGACACAGACAATGACTTATTGCTGGTGCTGAAGTACTAGTTCAAGATAAGCTAGTTTCCAATCCTTTTTGGGTTTCATTAAAAAAAAGTAACTGAACACACCTGGACAGAGAGTGTTTTGAGGTTTGTTGGATATGCTCCATCTGGAGACTGCCACTTCGGTCAGTGTGCGAGAGATTCAAGTGGCCCTGGTCCTATTGGCATTTCCAGGGTGACCACATTGCCAGGAGGGTTGTTCTGGTCACTCAAATAGCATTGGGTTCTACCTTGATTTTTCAGACAGGCAGATCAGTGCCTCAACTTTACTTACAAGTACACCAAAACCTCAACACCAAGTATTTTAATTACAAGCATCTTTGAGTTTTCATTTCAGTATGGCTTCTGTCCAGAGTCAATTATGGAAAACAACAGCACCTCAGTACCAGAGATCCAGGGAAAGAATTGCACCTGTTCAAGGATGAAAACAGATTTAAGAGGGTAATTCTCTTTTCTTTCATTTCATGCTCTGAGCAACCTTCTTACCTTGGTTCATCACAAAATGCCATGGGATGTTATCCATGTAGAATATACAGGCATCTATCTAAATCCAAGCTGTTGCTGATTTTACTTCAAGCTAGCTTTTATTTTCGGTTTTCTATTTAGTTTTTCACTCCATCTTGGGAATTTTTTCACTTTACTTGTATTATCCCAGATGCCTTCTTCTCAGTGGACAGATCACCCATTCCCACTCACCTTGTTGCCTTAAGCTATGTGACTTAGCATTGCAAGTGTAAGGAAGATGTAATGCCAGAGACTAATTTTCAAATAAAATGGTAACTTGCTGGAAATTCATTACTTTAAATTCAAAATCAATTAACTTAAACTCTTAGAAGTACTACATCAATTTATGGAGCTCTGTATATCATGAGTTCTGGAGGAAATGTCGGGCCTGAGACAGCCCTATAATTAAGGCAAGATTTTCACAGCTCAGTGTCCTGAGGTTAAAATGTCCTGGAGATCGTTTGTATTCTTCAGTACTCTTGGTCATCGGGTCTGACCAATTACTCTAGGCCGGTGGGAGGTTTTGGAGATTGAAAGAGAACTGCAGAGGCCAGGGAGGATAACTGCCCAGAAACACCTGAGAAAGATTCTAGAGAAAGGTTTAATAACCGACAATTATCAGTAGCATTTATTGCATGTGCTGAGCACTCACTTTGTGCAAAGCTCGGAAAAAAGGTTGGGGAAGTTCAAAATTCTAATTCTGACCCATTCCTTAGCCCATAGGGGGACTTTTGAAAGGGGAGGGTGTGGGGAAACTGATGACAGATAGGCAAGGAAAGAATAACATAATGAGGCAACCAAACCGATAAATTAGCCAAGCAATGACATGATACAGACAGTGAGAGCTGTGGCCCATTTCTGCTGAAGAAACAGCATTCTGTTCCCTCCCTGTTCCAGTAGAACTGTCCCAGGTTCCACAGTCACAACCTTCCCTACATTCTAAAGAATGTAGAAGCAGCGTGGCTCAGTGGAAAGAGCCCAGGCTTTGGAGTCAGAAGTCAGGGTTTCAAATCCCGGCTCTGCCAATTGTCAGCTGTGTGACTTTGGGCAAGTCACTTAACTTCTCTGTGCCTCAGTTACCTCATCTGTAAAATGGGGATTAAGACTGTGAGCCCCCTGTGGGACAACCTGATCACCTTGTAACCTCCCCAGTGCTTAGAACAGTGCTTTGCACATAGTAAGCACTTTATAAATGCCATCATTATTATTATTATTTTATTATTATTATTAAAGGTTGTTGAGGATAGGCTACTGCTCAGCTTCTCCCTGTCTCCATCCAGGTCAGACTCAACCACCTTCTCTGAGGAAAGGTTTGGCTAAAATGGCTGGTGTCCATTTCTCTAGGCCTAATAATAATAATTGTAGTTAACTGTTGTATGGTTACTATGTACCAAATGGTGTTCTAAATGTTAGAAGAGGTACAGTACAATCAGATGAGACAGTCTCTGTCCCAAGTTGGCCTCACTTGGGATTAAAGGGAAGGAGGAGAGATATTTTAACCCCATTTTATCTACTCCCCTCCTCAAAAATCTCCAGTGGCTACCAATCAACCCACGCATCAGGCAAAAACTCCTCACTCTCGGCTTCAAGGCTGTCCATCACCTCGCCCCCTCCTACCTCACCTCTCTTCTTTCCTTCTACAACCCAGCCCGCACCCTCCGCTCCTCTGCCACTAATCTCCTCACTGCGCCTTGTTCTCGCCTGTCCTGCCGTCGACCCCTGGCCCACGTCCTCCCCCTGTCCTGGAATGCCCTCCCTCCCCACATCCACCAAGCTAGCTCTCTTCCTCCCTTCAAAGCCCTACTGAGAGCTCACCTCCTCCAGGAGGCCTTCCCAGACTGAGCCCCCTCCTTCCTCTCCCTCTCCTCCCCCTCCCCACCCCTCCACCTTACCTCCTTCCCCTCCCCACAGCACCTGTATATATGTATATATGTTTGTACGTATTTATTACTCTATTTATTTAATTATTTGTTTTACTTGTACATATTTATTCTATTTATTTTATTTTGTTAATATGTTTTGTTTTGTTGTCTGTCTCCCTGTTCTTTTACTTGTACATATTTATTCTATTTATTTTATTTTGTTAATATGTTTTGTTTTGTTGCCTGTCTCCCTCTTCTAGACTGTGAACCCACTGTTGGGTAGGGACTGTCTCTATATATTGCCAACTTGTACTTCCCAAGCTCTTAGTGCAGTGCTCTGCACACAATACGTGCTCAATAAATACGATTGAATGAATGAATGAATGAATGAATGAATATGAGGTAACTGAGGCTCCAAGAAGTTAAGTGACTTGCTACAGCTCACATAGAGGGCAACTGGAGGAGTGGTGATTAGAACGCAGATCCTCAGGTTCATTCCACGCTGCTTCTTAATGTGATACTTCCTCCCCAGGGACCATCAAGATTGCGGACATTATGGGGAGGGACCACGCGGACTAATTTGATGAAAATGGCTCAGATTTTAAAACTCTGTGTATTCTTTCTGAATAGTATCTGTGCAGTATGAACAGTCTGACCAGGCATGAAGCGACGGGTGGTACTTGGCATGGACGTATTTAACCGGGTTGTCTCAATCCCGTCTCACTGGGCAGCGGTAAAAGTTCTGCAGAGTCATTCAAACAATGGTATTTTTTTGAGGGCTTACGGGGGCACACCACTGTACTGAGGACTTGGGAGAGTACAATGCATCAGAGTTGGTAGACATGTTCCCTGCCCTTATTGATCTGACAGCACAGAACATCTCCTTCCCTGGTGCTCTTTGCTGGCTAATAGAAACAATTTTGGAGTTTTTAATCTTATTCAAATTGGGAAAAGAAAATGAAGATGAAGATTTGAAGTTAATTTGGGCATATGAAACTGAATTAGATGCAGTGTGACCTAGTGGAAAGAGTGTAGAACCAATCACAAGACCTGGGTCCTAATCCCAGCTCTGCTACTTACCTGCTGGGTGACCTTGATTAAATCACTTAACTTCTCAGTGCTGCAGTTTCCTCATATGCAAAATGGGGAAAAAACACCTGTTCTCCCTCATTCTTTGACTGTGAGCCCCATGTGGGTCAGGAATCGTATCTGATCTGCTTATAATGTATCCACCTCAGTGCTTAGTATATGCTTTGAATATATTCAGCACTTAACAAGCACCATTAATATTATTTTTACTACTACTACTATCAAAGGAGTGGAGCTGATGGAAGAAGCAATATTGTTTAATGGAAAAAGTAGGGGCATGGGAGTCAGGGAATCTGGATTCTAATCCCAGCTCCACCATTTTCCTGCTATGTGAACTAGGGCAAGTCATTTAACTTCTCTGTGTCTCAGTTTCCTCATCTGTACTTTGGAGATTCAGTTGTGTCCTCCCTCTTCCTTGGTCTGTAAGCCTGAACAAGGGACAGGGACTGTCCCCAACCTGATGATCTGGTATCTACCTCAGTGCTTTGAACAGTGCTTGTCCCAAAGTAAGTGCTTAATACTTGGATCTGCTCCCTTCATGCACCCCTCGCTCAGTCCCACAGCATTTATGTACAGAAATGTAATTTTTTTATATTAATATCTATCTCCCCCTCTAGATTGTAAGCTCATTGTGGACAGGGAATGTCTACCAACTCTTTTATATTGCACTCTCCCAAGCTCTTAGTAGAGTTCTAAGAGAAGCAGCGTGGCTCAGTGGAAAGACCGTGGGCTTGGGAGTCAGAGATCATGGGTTCCAATCCCTGCTTTGCCACTTGTCAGCTGTGTGACTCTGGGCAAGTCATTTAACTTCTCTGGGCCTCAGTTACCTCATCTGTAAAATGGGGATTAAGACTGTGAGCCCCATGTGGGACAACCTGATTACCTTGAATCCACCTAGTGCTTAGAACAGTGCTTGGCACATAGTAAGCACTTAACAAATGCTATTATTATTATTATTACTCCGATTGCAGTAAGCACTCAGTAAATACCACTGATTGATTGTTTGATTGATTAATTTTATCACTGGAAATAATCCTTTGGCAGGAGTGACTCAAACCCTTAACTTTTATTGCACCATCGTGGGGTGAAGATGAGTCTTTCTGAAGCTCGGAGGGCTGAAGCTACTGGGATGAAGCCACTGTCCACTGGGACAGAGACTGATTCCAACCTGATTATTTTGCACCTACCCCAGTGCTTAGTAGAGTGCTTGTGAAGGTCACTGTGGGCAGAGACTGTAATTAGTACAATATTGTTGTGTTGTACTTTCCCAAGTGCTTTGTATGGTGCCCTGCATACAGTAAGTGCTCAATATACACCACTGATTAATTGTTTGTTTGATTGTAACATAGTAAATGTTTTACATATATCACAATTATTGATAGTGAGAATTGCAAGGAATAAACACCTGTCAGGTCCTGATGGATCCCAGCCCAGTCCAGCCTCTGCTTCTCCTTCTCAGGACCCAGTGTGTTTCAGTCCTGCCCAAGGCCCAGCAGCTGGGGAACTGGCTGACCATCAGAGGCTCAGAACCAATTTGTGGGGACCACAGAAACATGTCCACCCCATTTTCTGCAGGTGACAACAATCCCAAGGGAAAACCTGTGGGGCCACAGCTCTGGAGAACAAGTCCCAGGCTGCTTCTGGTTTTGGGGGCCCTCAGCCACTGGTCTAGGATCCTTATTCTCTGATCCTATTGCTGTACTGTTATTATTATTATTATTCTTTATTATTATGGTGTTTGCTAAGCACTTACTATGTGCCAAGCACTGTTCTAGAAATGAAGATTCCAGATGTTCTATCTGAGGTTCTGGGAGCCTCTCTTTAGGGAACCAAGTCTTGAGACCTGGGTACAAAGGCTGGTTTGATCCTCCAAGAGTCTGACTAGGATATGATCCTCCATTACAGGCCTCTTCCCCCTCTTTTTGACCTCACAGCCAGCCTTTCCCCACCTGCCATCTCTTCCTGCCCTTCCAGACTTCCAGCCTGGAGCCAGGAAGAGCCTGGTAATACCGCTCGGTCACTCAGACCCCGAGCTGGCTCTACCCCATGCAACGCAAGCGCCTCGGGCCCCTGCCAGCACTGGGCCAGGCCCGGAAATCAAACGTGATTTTCCTTACCCGGCAGCCGTGCGACTCGCTAACGACAGGTCCGGCGGGCTTGTGTTCTTTCAATTTTAATTATGAAGCAGGAGTGTAATGAGACTGTGTGGCAGGGAACCGCTGAGGAGCTTGACAAGGTATTTTATCAACATATTATTATGTCCAAGGGTAGGCGAGTGCAGCAGATGATAGATGGCTCCCAGCCCCGACGAGATATTCAGCAGGCCCGGCTGTTATCGTTCCCAAGGGAGTACGGTATCAAAGCAACCATCAACTCTCCACCCATAGTGCTCCTGCTAGCCAGGGATGTGCTCTAAGGGTGGCAGCTTAGTTGTGTGGAAAACTCTCAGATATGTGATTGATTTCCCACACACCCCTCATACCCATCCAATTGTAGCAGTGTAGCAGTGATTCCCCTCGTCCCCCTCTCCATCCCCCCATCTTACCTCCTTCCCTTCCACACAGCACCTGTATATATGTATATATGTTTGTACATATTTATTACTCTATTTATTTATTTATTTTACTTGTACATATCTATTCTATTTATTTCATTTTGTTAGTATGTTTGGTTTTGTTCTCTGTCTTCCCCTTTTAGACTGTGAGCCCACTGTTGGGTAGGGACTGTCTCTATATGTTGTCAACTTGTACTTCCCAAGTGCTTAGTACAGTGCTCTGCACACAGTAAGCGCTCAATAAATATGATTGATGATGATGATGATGATGATTGGGAATAATGGGAAGAACAATCAATCATCAATCAATCAATCAATGGTATTTATTGAGCACTTACAATGCACAGAGCACTCTACTAAGCACGTGGAAAAATACAATACAACAGAGTTGGTACACACAATTCCTTCCCTCAAGGTGCTTACAATCTTACAAAGGGAGATGGACATTAAAACATATTACAGAGAGGGAAAATAATAGAGTAATAATAATAATAATAATTGCAGTATTTGTTAAATGCTTACTATGTGCCAAGCACTGTTCTAAGTGCTGGGGTAGATACACGGTAATCAGGTGGGGCACAGTCCTTGTCCCTCATGGAGCTCACAAACTTGATCCCCATTTTACAGATGAAGTAACTGAGGCATAGCGAAGTTAAGTGACTTGCCCAAGGTCACAGAGCAGTCACATGGTAGAGCCAAGATTAGAATCCATGACCTCTGACTCCCACACCAATGCTCTTACCACTAGGCCATGCTGCTTCTCTAAGTATACAGATGTGTACATAAGTATACGCTGCTGATGAGAAGCAGTGTGTCTCATTGGAAAGAGCATGAGTTTTGGAGTCAGAGGTCATGGGCTTGAATCCCGGCTCTACCACATGTCAGCTGTGTGACCTTGGGCAAGTCACTTAACTTCTCTGTGCCTCAGTTACCTAATCTGTAAAATGGGGATGAAGACTGTGAGCCCCACGTGGGACAGCCTGATCACCTTGTATCCCCCCCCAGCGCTTAGAACAGTGCTTTGCACATAGTAAGCACTTAACAAATACCATTATTATTATTATTAAGAATCAATCAACTTACAAAGAGCTTTTATCATTCTGTAGTCCAGGGCACTGTGTTAAGCAGTTGAGAGAATACAATAAGAGAAGCAGGGTGGCAGCAGCTATGGAGGTGGAAGAAGCAGGGGATTTCTGAGGTGATAGGATAGATCCAAAAATCCGTAATCATTATGCCAATTAATTTATTACCTAAAGCCAAGTCTGTGAGCCCCATTTGGGACAAGGGCTATGTCCTGACCTGATTATCTTGTTCTTACCCCAGTTCTCAGTATGGTGCTTGGCACGTAATAAGCACTTAACAAAACTACAGTTATTAATCCTGTTGAAGTCATATCAGACAGACAGAAAACCTCATGGTAGATTCTGCTTTTTCTCTCATAAATGAAGGTTTAACATTTGACCATTCAGGTAAGCTTTTCCACTAGACTGTCAGCTCTTTAAGGACAGGGATTATGTTTACTAATTTTACTGAAATGTATGCCCCCAAGCAATGCTTACAGTGCCCTGCACATGGAAAGTGTTCAATTAATACCACTGAAAGATTATGTCTTCACATCTAATGACTTACCTCTTAACACCTTCTCCTAACCCACACCATCCCAATGAGAAAGGCTAGGGAACTGAGGCAGAGAAAGCACCATAGTTTTCCCAAAGCACCCAGAAAGCGAGGGACAAACTGCCAATGAGTGCTCTCATTTTCTTTAATCCAAACGCTGAATTTAGTACAAGGCACTTTTGTTCCTAGGCTTTTGCTTCAGAAGACACTCTTAGTAGTCACCTAATTTATTCATTAAAGTTAATTTTAGAAATGATTTTCTGTGTCAGGGCAAAATGTAATAAGAGGAAATGACTCCAAGCACACCCCACTAAAATTCCACAAGAGAACTGACCCAAAACTTCCTATAAACTTGGAAAAAAGACCATTTTCCCCTCACCCCCACCCCCCACCCCCCAGCTGCTACAGCCTCTGCCACCGTTTTTGTCATTTTCCTTTTGGGCTTTGTGAGAACCAAGTCAGAATACAAACAGGAAATGCTGTATTCTCAATGAGGCATCTCTGGCTTGTTTGTATTCAGCGAGGGCATGGAGTGGTGCTTGGTTGGTAGCCGCTCCTCGCAATACTTCCTCATCACTTGGCTGATACCAAACTCTGGACATGTAGCCCTAGCTTTCTTGACTTGGATCTGAGAACTGAGCCATTTGGACCTTAACCGTTGTTGGCTTTAGATCCAGATTAAACAGACCTCCATTGGTTTCCCACTGCCCCAGCATTCTCTCCCCACGAAAGTGGAGGCACAGATCAAAAGGTTTAGCAGCAGTCTGTCTAAAGAAGGCAGGCAGTCTGTTAAAAACAGAGAAGCAGCATTGCCTAGTGGATAGACCACAAGCCCGGGAGTCAGAAGGTCCTGTGTTCTAACTCCAGCTCTGCCGCTTGTCTGCTATGTGACCTTGAGCAAGTCATTTAGCTTCTCTGTGCCTCATTTACATCATCTCTACAATGGGGATTAAGACTGTGAGCCCCATGTGGGGCAGGGTCTGTGTCCAACATGATTTGCTTGTATTCCTCTCAGTGCTTAGGGCAGTGCCTGGCTTAACAAACACCATAATTATGAATTATTATTATTGAAACTGTTCCAGGCCCTCTTCTGAGACCCATCATGCTATAGCAAAATGAGGCAGGAGTATAAGGGTGGCCAAAGATAAAGGGGAGAAAATTCCTGGAGGATAAATTAATCAATTAATCAATCAATCATTGGATTTATTGAGGATTTACTGTGTGCAGAGCTCACATAGTACAATAAAATAATAATAATAATAGTATTTGTTAAGTGCTTACTATGTGCCAAGCACTGTTCTAAGCCCTGGGGTAGATACAAGGTAAGCAGGTTGTCCCACATGGGGCTCAAAGTCTTAATCCCCTTTTTACATATGAGGTAACTGAGGCACAGTGAAGTTAAATGACTTGCCCAAAGTCACACAGCTGACAAGTGGCAGAGCCAGGATTAGAACCCACAACCTCTGACTCCCAACTCCGTGCTCTTTCCACTAAGCCACAACAGGTTGGTAGACATATTCCCTGCCCACAAAAAGCTAACAGTCTAGAAAGGGAGGGGGATATCTTTAGAACACAGTAAGTAGCTGACTAAGAAGGGGAATTTGTATTACAAAGTGAAAAACTCTTCCCAGTCCTTCCTAGGGTGGCCAGTGATGGCATCAAAAATGCTGGACAGCAAGACACACATAGTCGTTTGCATGCTGTGCCCGGCACGAGGCCTAAAATAGTAATGTCACTCAAAACATTTTGTGGAAAACTGTTTGGGTCTGCCTGAACTTAAAGTGCTTCTTCAGGGGCACCTCTACACCCACCTTTTATCCCAGAGCCACAGCAGTCCCTTTCCAGATCTGGGTGAACATAGGCACAGCCTCTGAGTCAGTCAGTCAATCAGTCAGTCAGCCAGTCAATCGTATTTATTGAGGACTTACTGTGTGCAGAGCACTGTATTAAGCTCTTGGGAGAGTACAATATAACAGACACATTCCCTGCCCACAGTGAGCCTACAGTCTAGAGGGGGAGACAGACATTAATACAAATAAATAAATTACAGATATGTACATAAGTTCTGTGGGGCTGGGAGGGGGGAACGAATAAAGGCAGCAAGTCAGGGCAATGCAGAAAGGAGTAGAAGAAAAGATGGCTTAGTCAGGGAAGTCCTCCTGGAGGAGTTGTGTCTTCAATAAGGCTTTGGAAGGGAAGAGATTAATTGTCTGGCAGATTTGAGGAGGGAGGGCATTCCAGGGCAGAGGCAGGATGTGGATGAGAGGTCAACAGCAGCAACATAGATGAGATCGAGGTATGGTGAGAAGATTAGCATTAGAAGAGTGAAGAGTGAGGGCTGGATTTAGTAGGAGAGTAGTGAGGTGAGGTAGGAAGGGACAAGGTGATTGAGTGCTTTAGAGACAATGGTGAGCAGTTTCTGATTGATGCAGGGGTGGATGGGCAACCACTGGAGGTTCTTGAGGAGTGGGGGAACATGGCCTGAATTTTGTAGAAAAATGATCTGGGTGGCAGAGTGAAGTATGGACTGGAGTGGGGAGAGAACTCAGAACTGATGGAATTTAGCAGCGGAAGCCACAGTGAAGGGAGGCTGAGAACTTAAAATTAAAATACTGAACATGGGTGACTAGTGCGGTATCCAAACCTGACTGGAGACAGGCCAGCTAAAACCTGGATTTTCCAGTATAAAAGCAAATGAATGACCATCTTAGTTCTTCCGCTTTTGTGTAAATCAAGATTTCACACTCTTGTATGCTATTCTTCATTCTCCTCATCTTTTCCTCTCTCCTGGCTTTTTCTCTGACAAGATCCTCCCCTCTCACTCTTTCCCCTCCTAACCTTCAACCTTGGCTTAGGGAGATGATTTCCTGGGGTTCTGGAGTTAGATTTCATGGTATCACTGTGTTTTAATAGAGGAACTTCCTCTGCATCATACTGCAGGAAGGTTTATTGTTGTTCTCTGGGCTATTTTTTTTCCTGTATCAAGCAACTATATATTCTTCCAAAGATCCTGTCAAAGAGAGAGAAAAATATCTGATTTGAGGAAGGGAGATGACTAATAGACAGAACATTAAAGTGGGAGTACCACCAAAACTTACACTCTCAGGGAAATTAACATCTTACTGATATGTGCACAGATAGGAGAAAGCCTTTACTCATCACACTCTAGGCTGCATAACCCACCAAGACACATGCAACACATTCAAGTGGAAAGGGGCTTTTTTTAAAACACATCTTGAAGTGACTAGAAACATACAGTTCACTTGGCTGAACTGCAGTAGGGGTGGACATTTTAAATAAACAACTGAATCTCCACAGGAAAAAAAAAACCTGAAGAATCCTCCATTTCTACCCTTGAAATACATCTACATTCACTAGGACCTCATTCATGAAAATGTCTCTCATTCTGCTGTCTTGCCAAGTTCTGAGGTAATGAAAGGAGATTTGGGGAGGGAGAAGAAAGAGAGTGAGGGAGGGAGATCCATAGTTTCTCTTAAATTGTTTCTGGAGAGTAAAATAACTACAGTTTTTCAAGCCCAAATTGGCAGAGATGGTGAGGTTTCCACGAGGCAGGGCCAATGGTACAGGCATTAGCGGGGCAGGGGGCGGGGAAGAGGGGAAGGGAAGGAGAGAAATAAATAAATGTATATATGGAAATAGAAGGGGCGGGGAGGGAGAGGGAGGAGGAGAGAGGAAAGGAGGAAGGAAAAGAAGACGGGGAAAGAGAGACAGAAAATGTGAGAGGACTAGAGGGGTAGGATAGGAAAAGGAGGACAGATAATGAGGGAGCTTAGACAGAGAAAAAGAGAAGGAGAAAAGGAGAGAAAGAGAGGGGGAAACAGAAAGGAGAGAGTGTGACGTTGGGAGACAAAGAGAAAATAGAATCAATCAATCAGGGAAGCAGTGAGGTCTAGTGGATAGAGCGTAGGCCTGGGAATCAGAAGGTTCTGCTGTGTGACCTTGAGCAAGTCACTTCACTTCTCTGGGCTTCAGTTAACTCATTGATAAAATGGTGAATAAGACTGTGAGCCTCAGGTGGGAGGGACATGGACCGTGTCCTACCTGAATATCTACCCCAGCACTTAGAACAGTACCTGGCACATAGTAAGCACTCAAGAAATATCATTTTTAAAAGAGTGGAGGAGAGGGGAGAGACAGAAAGAGAAAGAAAATAGAGAGAAACTAAAAGGGAAAAGCAGACTAGAGGGAGAAGAGAGAGAAAGAAAAAAAGAGAGAGAATAGTTAATAATAATGATGGCATTTGTTAAGAGCTTACTATGTGCAAAGCACTGTTCTAAGTGCTGGGGGGATACAAGTTGTCCCACGTGGGGCTCACAGTATTCATCCCCATTCCACAGATGAGGGAACTGAGGCACAGAGAAGTGGAGTGACTTGCCCAAAGTCACGCAGCTGACAAGTGGCGGAGCCGGGATTAGAACCCGTGACCTCTGACTTCCGAGCCCGGGCTCTTTCCACTGAGCCACGCTGCTTAAATGCATATTGCTTCTGGTGAAAGTTATTACAAATTAGTTCCTGATGCTGTTTACCTCCTTTTTTCTCAGAGGTGTGTGACTTTCCCAAACATGCTCTGCATTGTTATAACTTGAAGTGATGACACTATCTCTGACTCTCATGGAGGGGGAAAAGAGGGGGATAGAAGGCTGAGAGAAAGAAGGAATCCAAACTGTAATTTCTCCAGTCATGCAGTTTTCAATTTCAAGTTAATACCTGAAGAAGAACCCGGAAGCTTTTTTATTCGTGCTTTAGTTGCCTGAGTAGGTTGAAGGAAGGAAATTACATTGATGAAACTGTTAGACAGTGATTAATATGAGTCATAACTCACCGTGATATAACAGTTTCAGCCTTCTGTTCTCCACAAAGTGATGTCCAATTACTTGCTATTGATCAGCCATTGCACTGTACCAAATGGAAGATGAGTATCAATTCATTTCATCCGATTGAGTTTCAGACAATACCAACTGATACTCGGCCCAAGCTTCAATGCCACCAGGGAATTGATTAACAGGTTAGCAGTTCTTACGTTTGTGAGGAGAAAAAAAAACAAAAAACGTGCACATTTGGCTTCTGCATTTTTCTCTTACCTGAGGCCTAGAGAAAGGCAGAGTCCATATCCCACAGCCCGATTTCTTTGATGCAATCAGCTGTGTGCCCCTGCCAACCCGTTAACATTCAGTCCCACTCTGCCCTTATTTTTTATTGATAATCACGTGAATAATTCAAGTCCAACAACTGTATGGAAACCACATAAATCATCGTCAGCGGGCAAGTAATGGGTCTAGGTTATAGTATACATTAAACCCTAAAAATTCAGGATTTAAAGCCATGCAGAGTTCTACCTTCTGCAAAACTCATGGCAAATATGGGTGTCGTTCTCGCCTCACTTCTGCCTCCGCTTTGTGGACGGTGCCCCCTTCACAACCTCCCACCCTCGGACTCAACCCCATTGGTAACATTGAACGTCCTTTCCTTCTTGCAGCGGTCAGTGTATTATGGGGTCAGCTGCCGTGCCATTTATTCAGAAATCCCTCCTCTTTCATCTTGCCTCACTCTGCTAGCCCAATGCTGGATGGAACACTGAATTTCTGCTCCCTTCTAAGAATTCCAATTTGGAATGTCCAGGGCCATAGACACCCCCATTTCCCCTCTGTAAAGTCATCAATCATGTGTTTGGCACATGGCGTCGCTAGACAAATGTAACAACATCTGCCATGCATTCTACAACTTCCTTTCAATTCTTCACACTTTATTTTCACTTTCATCTCTGCTCAGTAGTAGGATTTATCCCTGCTCCGGCTCAGATGCCAGGGCTGGTAATATGCCATTCTCCTACAGGGCAGTGTGCCTCCAAAAAAAATCAGGGTGACAGCTAGTTTAGGGTTGGCAAGAGGTTCCACGGCCGGTTATCCTAATGGCTGGCCAATGTGGCATCGTGGCAAAGAGCTCCCGGGATTTGCACAGCACCTGAGAAACCACTCATTTTTGCATCAGAACAGCTGGCACATTAAACAGTGTGTTGGGGTAACCTTTCCCTGAGGAAACAGATTGCACCTTGTCTTCCTTTCTCCTCTGGAACTGGGTGTTTTTTAGAGGATTAGTTAAAATCTCAATCTCCATTCATCTGACCCCCTATAAAACCCAATTTTCAGCTTTGTCTTCCAGGCAATTCTCAAGGCAAAAAAGTGAGACATCACAATAGCTAGACTGTGATGCTGATTCTTTCCAATATTTCACATTCTACACTGTTTTTTTCTGATGGAATGAGATATACCACCTTTAGTATGACTGGTCCTTGAGGTGTTTATCACTGGTGGTGTTGAGAGTCACCTTAGCTCTCTGGCCTAGTCCCTTGGTAGCCAATAATAATAATAATAATGGCATTTATTGAGCACTTACTAAGTGCAAAACACTGTTCTAAGTGCTGGGGAGGTTACAAAATGATCAGGTTGTCCCACGTGGGGCTCACAGTCTTAATCCCCATTTTACAGATGAGGTAACTAAGGCCCAGAGAAGTTAAGTGACTTGCCCAAAGTCACACAGCTAAGTGGGGAGCCAGGATTTGAACCCATGACCTCTGACTCCAAAGCCCATGCTCTTTCCACTGAGCCATGCTGCTTCTCTAATAGTGCACATTGCAAGTGTTGTGAGGGTATGGGTGTGGGCTCTGGCTATAGAACAGCATTTGTGCCAGCAGCAAACGCTTATGGTGGAAAGAGCCCGGGGTTGGGAGTCAGAGGACCAGGGTTTCCATCCCAGCTCTGCCATTTACCTGCAGTGTGACCTTGGGCCTCTGTGCCTCAGTTTCCTCAAACTGAAAAATGAGAATGCAATACTTGTTCTCCAACCGACTTGGACTGTGAGCCCAGTGGAGGACAGGGACTGGGCCCAACCTGATTATCTTGTATTTACTGCAGCCTTTAGTATACAGTACTTGCTACATAGTAGCCCTTTAACAAATACCACGATTGTTGAAGCACTGGGAAAGGACAGCAGATCCATCAGTGATTGTTTAACATATTGGGAAGGACTGAAAACTGAGCTGAAAACTTCTCTGGCTAAAGTTTCTGGCCCCTGGGGATGGAAGACCGAAGGAGAAAATTCAAGAACCTCCTTCCTTGTATTCATCATGATTATTAATGTATTAGGCACTTTAAGAAAACTTGAACTTGTCTTGGGCATTTGATGACTGAGGTAGAAAATATTGAGCAGAGAAAGATGAACTGTTAAAAATCCTGCTTTCATGAAAATGTCATTAATCATGAGCAGCATGTTTAAAGTTGTTTCATAAGGCATCCTTGGTTATTCAAATGATCAAAAAAAATGAGCCCTCACAGTGCTTTGCACATAGTACATGCTTAATAAATGGCATTATTATTATTATTATAGTTTTTTATATCTATCTAGCCATACATACATATATTATATATATGTATATATATAATGCATATACATCCAGGAACCTCACTTGGCTTGTTAAGTCTAATATTTATCTTTCTGAATCAGCTCTCTGAGTGATGCTTTGAAAAGGAAAGAGAGCCACACATTTCTACGGCTCAGGATTTATTTTTACAGTAAGTCTCAAAGGGAAGAGACAATATTTTAAGGTCCTATCTCAAGTAGCTCGGGAATTGCAAGTATCACCGTAGAAGAAAAAAATAAGGAGACAAACCGATTTAGCCAACACTCCATCCAAGGCCAGAAACATGACAATACTTAAGGGCATTCAAATATCTAATAAAAAAATACAGTAATAGGCTTAAGTGAAAGAGCCAGAGGGCTAGACATCAGGCCATGCCGGGGATAAGAGGGGCCTGTAATTGAGGCTGGTGTGAAAGGGCAGGTTCTGCCCTCACATACAGTGATATTATATTTTTTTCCACTTTGATGCCCACCCCAAGCACACTAATCCACAGATCTGATGGGGGCTAATCCAGTGACATCCAGTTTTCTGGGAGAACCGTTTTCCTTCTGAATGAGGCCATTTGTTCACCAAGTGGTGCAACTGTTAACTGTTTCTCAGCTAAATGAACCTCCAAAAGAAAGATTAATTCCGGCACAGGAGATTAGGGGCCCGATAAGGCAGTGAACCTGATCTGCTGCCCACCTTTGGCATGCTTTCCCATGTGGCACTCCTGCCCAGAAATAGAGCAGGCAACATGTTCGCTACTTTCGGGAAAAGCACAAAAGTTAGGCTCAATATTTTTCTCTCCCAAACCAGCAAGCAAGTCATTGTTCATCAGTGGGTGGAGGTGGATGGGAGGGCTCCTGTTCCCAGTCGTGAAGAGTTCCAAACTCAAAAACAGAATTAAAAAGGAGCAGCATGGTTTAGTGGATAGAGCCCGGGTCTGGGGGTCAGAAGGACCTGGGTTCTAATCCCAGCTCCCCCACTTGTCTGCTGTGTGACTTTAGGCAAGTCATTTTACTTCTCTGTGCCTCAGTTACTTCATCTGTAAAATGGGGATTAAGACCATGAGCCCTATTTGGGACAGGGACTGTGTCCAAGCTGACACAGTATCTACCACAGATACTTCTATCTACCACATTCCTTAGTGCAGTGCCTGGCAAATAGCAGGTTTTAAACAAATAACGTAAAAAAAATTATAGAATAAAGTAGGGGTTACACTTCCACTGCAGTATGGCAAGAGCACGACAGAGAAGCAGGGTGGCTCAGTGGAAAGGAGTCACAGGTCATGGGTTCAAATCCCTCCTCCGCCACTTGTCAGCTGTGTGACTTTGGGCAAGCCACTTAACTTCTCTGGGCCTCAGTTCCCTCATCTGTAAAATGGGGATTAAGACTGTGAGCCCCCAGTGGGACAACCTGATCACCTTGTAACTTCCCCAGCGCCTAGAACAGTGCTTTGCACATAGTAAGCGCTTAATAAATGCCATTATTAAGAGCAGAAAGAATGTTACTGCATCCAATCACTGGTTCTGCAAAATGCTGAGTTACAGTTTTTTAGGGACCCCACACTGGGACTCCTTAAGAACGACTTCAGTCATTTAGAGAAAAAATTCACCTCCCCACCCAGGTCCATATGATGTCATCATGTTTTGCTGTAGGTACATGCAGATTTCCACGTAATGATGATGATGGTGATATTTTTTAAGCATTTACTATGTGTCAAGCACTGCTCTAAGTGCTGCGGTAGATACAACCTAATCAGGTTGGACACAGTCCGTGTCGCACTTGAGGCTCACAGTCTTAACCCCTATTTTACAGATGAGGTAACTGAGGCACAGAGAAGTGAATTGACTTGCTGAAGGTCACAGACCAGACAAGCGGCAGATTAGAACCCAGGATTAGAACCCAGGTATTCTTGACTTCCAAGCCTGTGCTCTATCCACTAGGCCATGCTTCTTCCCTATCAATGGTATTGACTGAGCACTTACTTTGTGCAGACCACCGTACTGTTTTGGAGGACCCATTATAACATAGACAATGAATTAGGGATGAAGACTGTGAGCCTCAAGTGAGACATGGATTGTGTCCAACCTGATTAGCTTGTATCTATCCCAATGCTTAGTAATAATAATAATGATGATGGCATTTGTTAAGTGCTTACTATGTGCAAAGCAGTGTTCTAAGCGCTGGGGAGGTTACAAGGTGATCAGGCTATCCCACGGGAGCTCACAGTCTTCATCCCCATTTTACAGATGAAGTAACCAAGGCCCAGAGAAGTTAAGTGACGTCCAAAGTCACACAGCTGACAATTGGCAGAGCTGAGATTCGAACTCCTGACCTCTGACTCCATAGCCTTTGCTCTAGTACAGTGTCTGACACGACTTCTGCCCTCTAGGAGCTTACACTAAAATGGGAGAGACAAATATTAAAAGAAATCATTGGTAAAGGAAAAAACTTGGTTTTGAAGATGGGGAGAATGCTGGTTAGGGGAAGCGCTGACATTGTTTGGAAGTCAGCCCATACCCTGAACCCGGAGCACTTCTTCCCAGGGCCCAGTGACATCCTTCCCTTGCTGTAGTACCACTGAGTTCTCATCCCAGATGGTGCTCCACACAAGTTCCGCTTTTGACCCAGTTACAGGTAGTAATAATAATAATAATAATAATAATGGTATTTGTTAAGTGCTTACTATGTGCAAAGCCCTGTTCTAAGTGCTGAGGGCATACAAGGTGATCAGGTTGTCCCATGTGGGGCTCACAGTCTTAATCCCCATTTTACAGATGAGGGAACTGAGGCCCAGAGAAGTGAAGTGACTTGCCCAAAGTCACACAGCTGACAATTGGTGGAGGCAGGATTTGAACCCCTGACCTCTGGCTCTAAAGCCTGTGCTCTTTCCACTGAACCACACTGCTTGGCACTTGCTCCCTTGCTTACTGTCTGAAAGCAGCCCTGATAATATTAATGATTGTGGTGTTTGTTAGGCACTTACTATGTGCCAAGGGCTGTGCTAAACACTGTGTCAGATGCAACACAATCTGACCCAGCACAGTCTCTGTCCCTCACAGTAGGAAATCACAGTCTAAGGGGGAGGAAAAACAGACACCTTCTTCCCATTTTCTTGTCTTATGCCGTCGAGTCGCTTCTGACCCAAAGCTACATCATGGACACATCTCTCCCAGAATGTCCCACTCTCCATCTGCAATCATTCTGGTAGTGTATCTATAGAGTTTTCTTGGTAAAAATATGGAAGTGGTTTACCACTGCCACCTTCTGTGCAGTAAATTCCCATTTTACGGAAGAAGAAATGGAGGCACAGAGAAGAGTAGTGACTTGTCCAAGATCACACGGCAGACAAGTGGTTGAGCTGGGTTTAGAACTCAGGACTCCTGATTCCCTGTCCCGTGCTCTTTCCACTAAGCCATGCTGCTGTCATTTTAACAAAGAAGTAGATGGAAATAAATATTGATCTTAATCAATTGTATTCATTGAGTGCTTACTGTGGGCAGAGCACGACACTAAGCAATTGGGAGAGTACAACATTACAGAATTAGTGGACCTGTTCCCTTTCCACAGACAGTTTATGGTCTACGGGGGAGAAAGACATGAATATAAATAAATAAATTATGGATATGTATGTAAGCGATGTGGGACTGAGGGAGGGATGAGAAAGGGAGCAAATCCAAGTGCAAGGGCAACGCAGAAAGGAGTGGTAAAAGAGGAAATAGGGCTTAGGTAGGAAGGTCTCTAGTAGGAGAAGTGCCTCCAATAAATAGATGTACTTTCACTAGCAAAAATGTCCCAGGAATCTGGTCCAGAAGGCAATGTAATAATAATAACAATGGTATTTGTTAAGTGCTTACTACATGCCAAGCATTTTTCTAAGTGCAGGGGTAGACACAAGGCAATCAAGTTGTCCCAGATGGGGCTCACAGTCTTAATCCCCATCTTACAGGCGAGGTAACTGAGGCACAGAGAAGTGAAGTGATTTGCCCAAAGTCACCCAGCTGACAAGTAACAGAGCTGGGATTAATGGTTACTGGGCCACTGACAAGAGATGGGGTAGGGGTGTCAAGTTGACTCAGCACTTCAAGTAGCAGAATCTGTTGGAGCTACTTCTCCAAGTCAACTTCCTTCTCCTGCCTGTGTCCCAGGGGCCTAAGTCAGGCAGCCTAGTGCATCGTCCATCAGATGAGACCTTCAGAATCTGACAGAACAGAAAACAGGAAGCTGCCTGCCCCCTCAGCTGGCCAGGATTCTGGGAAGAATGCCTGTTGTCACTAACCCAGCGCTGTTTACCCACGTCAGGAGCCGTAATAGAAACCACCATGACGGAACCATATGGAACCATCATTAGAGCAGGTCACAGGAAGAGAGGAAATGACTAATCTAAGGAAGCCCAAAAGAAGTGGGGAGCTATTGGACTTTCACTAAAAATACCGGGAGAAATGACCTGCAAAACCTTTCCCGCTATATCCCGGGCCTCAGGAAATCCTGAGTAAAATTAGGTGCCAATGCACGTGTCACCCGTGGCCCCTGTCTAAATTGTCGTCAAGGACAATCCTCACCCATCCCCTTTTGGGATATATTTCAAAATGGAGTCCTTGGAATTCTCCAATGAAAAAGGGTTAAAGAACCGCTGCTTCACTGGACAACCACTTCCAAGGGATAAAGGGCCCTCAATTATTCTTCCTCTCACACACCAATGAAGGGTCATTTTATTTCCTGTCTGGCTGACTTCCTTAGGACCAGTTACCAGTGTAGAGTGTCAATTCCCAATTGGAGGAAGAAATGCCGGAACCACGACCTTCAGCTTCCTCAGATTTGAGACAGAGCACCCATCCTGTAGGGATTGGCCGAATGAGGTCATTTATTCCAAAGTTGTTGATGGACCCTCTCTCCCCAGTGCGTAGCTTTAGCACTGAGTTGTTGCCCAATCCTCCGGTATGATTCGGAGATTCGCTGCAATTCACTGTGATCCCAGAGGTTGGGTACCCAAATGCAGTCCATTCTCTTCAAACATGTGGATTACATTCATTAAAAACCTCACATTCAGGAAAACTCAGGCTTTTATCCGTGTGCCTTGACTGATGCAATGCACATGCACATGACTGTATGGTGGGGAATATGTCTTTTATATTGTTGTATTGTACTCTCCCAAGCGCTTAGTACAGTGTTCTGCATACAGCAAGTGCTCAACAAATGCAATTGACTTACTGTTTCTTCTGACCCTGCACCCCGTTTTATCTAGGTAGACACACATAGAAGAGCATCCCTTAATTCCCCAACAGTGTCTTATCCAAATAAGACAAATCTCAATAAATACGATTGATTGATTGATTGATTGATTGATCCAAAACAAAAAGTGAAAGCATGCATTCTGGAAGAAGTGAATGAACCCAAGTGAACAGTAAGGGCCCCTTTATGGTTGGAGAAAAAGGGACATTGTAAGCTCCTTGAAGGTAGGAAGTGTATCTCAACTAATTCCCCAAGAACTTAATACAGTGCTTTGTACACAGTGGGTGCCCAATAAACACTACTGATTAATAGATTGACTAGTATATAGTCAGGAGAGCTACAAACACCAATCTATAAGATCCACGCTCCCGCATACCTGGTTGTCACCTCAAATTAGAGAAGCAGCATGGCCTAGTGGAGAGAGCACTGTCCTGAGAGTCAGAAGGACCTGGGTTCCAATCCCAGCTCTGCCCCTTGCCTGCTGTGTGACCTGTGGCAAGTCACTTCATTTCTCCATGCCTCAGTTTCTCATTTGTAAAATGGGAATGAATACTGTGAGCCCCATGTGGGACATGGACTGTGTCCAACCTGATTAGCTTGTATGTACCCCAGTGCTTAGTACCATGTCATTAGGAGAAGCAGCATGGCTCAGTGGAAAGAGCATGGGCTTTGGAGTCAGAGGTCGTGGGTTCAAATCCCAGCTCTGCCACTTGTCAGCTTTGTGACTTTGGGCAAGTCACTTCATTTCTCTGGACCTCAGTTCCCTCATCTGTAAAATGGGGATGAAGACTGTGAGCCCCGTGTGGGACAACCTGATCACCTTGTAGCTCCCCGGCACTTAGAACAGTGCTTTGCACATAGTAAGTGCTTAATAAATGCCATTATTATTATTATTATGTCTGGCGCATAGTAAGTACAAAACAAATATCATAAAAAAATTTGACATCCCAAACTGACCTCCCCCACTCTTTTTTAATGATACATGTGAGCGTTCACTATCTGTCAGGCACTGTTCTAAGTTAGGTTAGATACAGGATACTCAGGATGACAACGGGGTTCACAGTCTAAATCCTCATCTTCCCTCCTAATCCCTCTTCTCCCACCAAATTTCCCACTATTGTTGGAAACACCTTCAGTCTCCCTGTCTCCCAAACCCACAACCTTAGTATTATTTCTGATCTATCTTTCTCCTTTAACCCACAGATTCAGTCATCCTCCAAATCCTGTTGGTTCTATCTTCAACCTACTACCATGTTGGTGTAAGCACTTTTCATGTGCCATGTCAACTACTACATCAACCTCCTAGTTGATCTCCCTGCTTCTATCCTCTCTCCTCTCCCTGCTGTAATCCATAATTCACTTTTTTACCCATGACCTTTGTAAAACATCATTCTGCACATACCTCCCCATTCCTCAAAACCTCCAATGGTTACCCATCCATTTCTTTATCAAGCAGAAACTCTTCATCCTCAATCAGCTCTCTCTCCACTACCTAGCCATCCTCCCCTCCCAATACAACCCAGCCCACACACTTTGCTCCTCTAATACCAACCTACTCGTTGGGTCTAGCTCTTGTCTCTCTCAACACCAACCCCTTACTCACATCCTCTCTCCTTCGTGGAACTCTCTCCTCCATCATATCCAAAAGACCACCACTCTCTCCATCTTCAAAGCCTTCCTAAAAATCACATCTCCTCCAGGAAGCCTTCTCTGGGGGACCCCCTAATCCCTTCCACCTATTCTTCCCTCTTGTGACACTAATGCACATAATAATAATAATAATAATAATGACTGTAGTATTTGTTAAGCACTTATTATATGCTAAACACTGTACTAACCACTGGGGTAGATACAAGATAATCAGGTTAGACACAGTTCCTCTCCCACAAGGGGCTCACACTCTATTCCATACCTACTCATACTTATGTACTTACCCCAAAACAGCACTTATGTACATATCCTTATACTAGATTGGATCCCAAACCAGTAATTTATTTTAACGCCTGTCTTCCCACCTAGATTGTAAATTCCTTGAGGAAAGGGATCGTGTCTACTTACTCTAATATAGTCTCTCAAGCACAGTCCGCTACATGCACCAAGCACTGAAGTAATACCATTGATTGCTTAATCCACACCCTAAAACCACAGGACACAGAAATCTCCACCATCACTCTCACAGTCCTGAACCACAGTGAGAGAGCAGGCAGTCTTTCCCTTTTGATCCCAGAGTGAGCAATCCTGGAAGGCTATCCAGGGGAGGCAGTCTGCTGAGTGGTACCCCCTGTCACCACCTCACACCTGCAAGGGCCTCAAAAGAAAAGAGTAATCAACCAATGCTATTTATTGAGTGCTTACTCTGTGCAAAGCATGTACTGTGCACTTGGGAGAGTACAGTGAAGTTGAGTGTCCAGCCCACTGCCTCTCGGCTTGCCTCCACCAATCAGGGATGTGGTTATCTGGGCACAGGGCTGCTATTTTTCTCGCTTCTGGTTGCCAAGAAATTTGGAGATAATGAGACATCTGTTCAGCCCATGGAAAACCCAAGAGCGGACAAGTGGTCAGTTAATTACCCCAGAAGACAATGTTGATATGCGGGAGGGAGTTGAAGGGCATTTTTCTTCACTACAAGGAGCAGAAGAGCAACTAAAGAAACAGAGGAAGAAAAGGGAAGGAGGATGGGAAGGAGGTCGAAGTATACAGAAAGAGAACAATGAAAATCTAAAAATTGAGGAAAAGCACACCTTGAACCTTTGGAGGAGGTTGGCTAAAGCTATCAGGAGCTGAGCCCTATGAAAATTGTTTGGAAGATCAGTGTGGTCTAGTGGAAAGGGCACAGGACTAAGAGTCAAGAGAATTGAAATCTAGTCCCAAAGCCGCCTGTGGCCTGTTGTGTCAACTTGGGCAAGTCACTTAACTCTTCGTGGCTCAATTTCTGCATTTATAAAATGGGGATGAGACTGTGAGTCCCAAGTGGGACAGTAGCTGCGTCTGATATGATTATCTTACTATACCCTAGTGTTAAACACAGTCCATAATAATCATAATAATAATAATAATAATAGCAAGTGTTAACATTATTTCAACATTTACATGCTTACTAGGTTCTTGGCACAGAGTGAGTGCTTAAATACTGTTTAAAAAAGTGAATCCAAATTAATTCACACTACCCTAGACCCGACAGCATGAGTCAAGGCTGCACAGCAATGTCAGGCAGCTTCTTGTCCAGAACACATGCCTCCTGTCTGACAAAATGAGGCCTGGAGCAGGTATTAGGGTGCCACCCTTTCTTAAGGGAGCATGTTTTAAGCTGCAAAATTCCTGGGCAGTTCACTGAATCCTGCCCAGTTGCCTGTAAACCTTTCTTGGCAGTTCAGTCTATGAGTTTCTTTATGGGCTCGGCACCTTTCTCTGCAAATTAAATGTCTCTTTTCTCAGTGCCTTTACATGACAGCCTTGTCATGTCTGTGTTGCTTAATGTTCATTTCTCATTTAGTTCACATCCATTCGTTGGAAGAGAAAATGGGAAGTCTAATCTAGGAACACCACTGTCAGACTGGCAGGAGGGGGGCCAGGAAGGGATTAGGGTTCAAACCAATTGATCTCTCTGTCCTCCCTGGCTCAGCTAGGGAACTCTGAAAGCAGAAGGAACACTGAAGTCAAAAGAGAAGGGATCTGAGGGAGGGCAACTTTGACAGATGAGGTTCACTTGTAAAATGCTTTTGTTAGGCTGGGATATTATGGCCCTTACATTCCACAAAATGTTCATGGATTTCCCTATGCTGAGAGAAAACCCCCTCTGAGTTTTTTTTAAAAAGCAGCCACAGCAGCAAGCTTCAGAAAGGTGTGACTGTAGTAACCGACGATCCAATCCAAGTAGCCTAATGTTTTCTGTTCAGGTTTTGAACATGGATTAAAAAGGAATTGGGACCAGGAGCCACTTCCACACCACTTAGCCCAAGCAATCTGGAAACTAACTGGACTTCAAACTGTAATTCTTCCGTTGGCATTTTCCCAAATTAAAACTGGTCTGATACATCAATTTCTGTTTCAGCAACTTTAGAAAGTAACTCTGCTGGTCAAAATTATTATTACAGAACATTTGCTTTAAGGCAACAGTGTGCTCAGTGCAGTCCAGATGTCTGAGTCAGATCCTAACCTTTCCCATGAGTCTTTGGTATCAACAAAGTGGAATCCAATTTTTTTTTTTTTATTTGTTTGCCTGTTTGTCAATTTTGGTGCCTGTCTATTCCCTCTAGGGGGCAGTGAGTGTCTATATTTCAAAAACACATATCCTTCTAATAATTGCAGCTTCAACTGGCTTTTAAGGCAGAGAAATGCATCGCAGTATACAAAGTTGCTGTAAGTAAAAGTGAAATAAATACGATCCAGGGAAATCTGACAAAGAACATTTTATGACCAATTTATTGTCAGTAATTGAAGGATCATAATCACAGATTTTCCCCAGATCAGCTATCCTTTGTATCTGCTCCTTATTCTCTTTACCGTCCCTGCATTTTCAAGCACTTTCATGGCGTCTCAGCTGGTACTTTATGGTAAACCTTGATTCATCAGATTCGTAAGAAAAATAGACTCCAGGAAAATATCATCTTGCCACCTACAGAGACCCCACCCCCACGCCTGTCTCTGCTTCCTCTTCCCTTCTGCTGGGCTTGGGCTCAGAGGAATGGAGGGCAGCTTTATAGCAGAAGGCTACAGTGCTACTGTCAGCTTCTTTGATGGTGGATTCCTGCCAGACATTGATCCAGCAGTGGGAGTTATCTCAGCAGTACAACTGCACTCAGGCCCTGCTTCCAGCTTGTATAATATTTCTGATAATAAGAGTGCCTAAATGAACCATCCTTTAAAAAGTCTTCACTGTTAATTTGGCAGAGGGAAAAACGCCAGCCTATTAGACGAGGCTTTCCAGTCGCACCACCTATTCGACGCACACTGGATAGATGTCTGTAATGAAATTACTGAGAGTGGAATTCATTACCTGGCCTGAGATTTATTGCTTGCTAACTAGAAATATACTAAGGCTATCCACTCCCCAACCAGATACGGCAGAAGGAATCCACTCCAATCCTCCATTCCATGGCCGGCAGCTGAATGAAAGGGAAATACCATTTTGGTAAGGGATTAGGAGCACAGGGAGAGCCACATTTAGGCTCCAGGAAAGTCAGAAACTTCAGGGCTTCGGGATTCATTCCCATAATTCTGCTTCTGGGACCACACCACATGACCCTAGGTGACTCATTGCACCATTAGGAGGGACAATTGGGTGGAGGAGCTGGAGGAGAAATGTCACAAATGAGTTGGACTCAGATCTGGCTGATGAGAAATGTGCAGTTGATTCCTTACATGTGCTGAATGGGAAGACTTCCCACCATGGTTTTCTGGCCACCAGACGGTGGCCTGTGTTCTGTGTTCTGACTACTTCCTCCTCTATGAGAATTTTAGGGAGTGTGGAAATGGATTTTCCCCCCTTTGAATCTTCCTCCTCACAGGGCTTTGAAGCTCTGAAGCTCTTCTGAAGCACAGACTGCTGGGTAAATGAAATAGAAATGGTCCCAGACACCTAAGGAATTACAATCTAAACTAGATGACAAGACATAAGCAAAGGGCAACAGGTAAAATAGGCCAGCAAATAGTTATTACCCTCGGGAATAAATGACCTAGAGGGAAAAAAAAGACCAGTTCTGAGACTCAGGAGATCTGTGTTCTAGTCCTGGCTCTGACACCTACTTGCTGAGTGACCCTGCCCAAGTCACCTAGGTTCTCTGTGCCTCAGTTTTCCTCATCTGTAAAATAGGGCTAAAATACCTGTTCTCCCTTCCTCTTAGACTGTGAGCCCTGTGTGAGATGGACATAGTTCTTGGCTCATAGTAAATGCTTAACATCAATTAATCAGTCAGTGATGTTTGTTGAGTGCTTATTATGTGCAGAGCACTGTACAAAGCACTTTGGAGAGTATAATACCATAAAATCTTCAAGCACAATCCCTGCCCATAATGCGCTTACAGTTTAGAGGGGAAGAACTAATACCACCACAAAAGAGCAGAATTACAGGATGTTGAGTGTACCGTCCTGGGATACAGATCTAAAGATACAGTATCAAAGTAGGTGTGATTTCCCCACACTGTCCCTGTGTGAAACAGAGTGAAACAATTAGCTAGGGTTAAAATGATAAACTTGTTTCATTTGATGCTTGAAGAACAGAATTGCTAAGTACCAGTACTAATGCTGTATCTTTAGAAAGGGTTTGAAAATAGAACTAATAATAATTGCGGCTTTTATTAAGTACTTACAGTGTGCCTTGCCCTGCACTAAGCACTGAGATAGGTATGAGATAATCAGGTTAGATACAGTCCACTGGCAGACATAATCCTGTCCAGAGCAACAGAAAAACATCTTAAGGATTTGGACCATGGGAGATAGTACTGGTAGGGTCTGATTCTAAGAATGCTCAGGCTCTACTGAAGACGGAATAGAGGTCAGAGAACTGAGAGGAAGTAAGAAATATATTCCTGCAGCATCTGTTGCATTTCCCAGAAGGCAAAGGCCTACATTTCCTAGAATCATTTGGGATTGAGAGCTAATCAGCAATCCAGGTGGAACCTTTAAAATTCAGGAGAAGGAATCGTAGAGGGAAAGATAATATGCATCTTTTTTAGGTGCTATATTCTATTACATTAAACATCACCAAACTATTTTTAAAATTTCTTAGAGTAGTTCAGAGCACAACATCTCAACATTAACTAATGAGCTGAAGTGATTTTAAGTCTTTGCCAGAGAAGTATGAGGCTGTTCCGCTGACTGTGGTAGTTTTTCGACTTCCGTGAGGAATTAGTGCAACTTTGGTTACCTAACAGCCTTCTTATTGTCTTCATGCAAAAGCTTGTGGTAGGCCAACTCCTTCTGAACTGCCTCCTTACCTTTGAACACCTCTAACCATCAGAGTCTTCAACATTTTAGTCTGTTAGTCAATCGTATTTATTTAGCGCTCACCGTGTACACTTATTCATTCAATCGTATTTATTGAGCGCTTACTGTGTGCAGAGCACTGTTCTAAGTGCTTGACTTATGTACACTGTACATAAGTGCTCTGGAGCTGAGGGAAGAGTGAATAACAGATGTAAATCCGAGAGGAAGAGGGACACAGAAGGGAGTGGGATAAAAGGAAATGAGGGCCTAAATGGGGAAGACCTCTTAGAGGAGATGTGCTGGGGAGGAGACTTCCTTTAACAATTGACGATGTAGTTCTAAATGAGTTAGCTGAATCTCTGCTAAGTACTTGGGAGAGTACAATATAACAATACAATGGACGCATTTCCTGTCCACAGTGAGCTTCCAGTCTAGATGGGGAGATAGACATTAATACATTCTTTAAAATTGATGTGAAATTTCTTGATCTTAAAAGCTTAGTTAGAGGAGGAGGGAACATAACTTTTTCAAATACTTTGGTAAATTGAAATGACGCCTTGGATAGTCGAAGTTCGATGAGGGCCTCATTGAACACTGATTCCTCTGAATGAGATCCAGCTAACTCATTGAGAGCTACATTGTCAATTGTTAAAGGAAGTTTCCTCCCCAGCACATCTCCTCCAAGAGGTCTTCCCCAATTAAGCCCTCATTCCCTTTTCTCCCACTCCCTCTGTGTCCCTCTTGCTCTCAGATTTGCATCCTTTATTCACCCTTCCCTCAGCCCCAGAGCACTTATGTATACACCCATTATTAATTTATTTATATTAATGTCTGCATCCCCCTTTATCAATCAATCAATCAATCGTATTTATTGAGCGCTTACTGTGTGCAGAACACTGTACTAAGCGCTTGGGAAGTACAAGTCGGCAACATGTAGAGACAGTCCCTACCCAACAGCAGGCTCACAGTCTAGAAGGGGGAGACAGAGAAGAAAACCAAACATACTAACAAAATAAAATAAATAGAATAGATATGTGCAAGTAAGACAAATAAATAAATAAATAAATAGAGTAATAAATATGTGGGCAGGGAATGTACCTACCAATTCTATTATATTGTACTCTCCCAAGCTCTTAGTACAGTGCTTTATACACGGTAAGCACTCAATTAATACAATTGATTGATTGATTGATTATTTGGTTATTGGCACCTTAGAAATCTACATAAACTCTGTGGGCCAAGCTTTCTCAAAGATCAATTCACTGTTGATTGCTTAATTACAGCCCAAAAGTGCAGGAGATGGGGAAGGATTTACTTTTCTGTAGACCTTGGGCAATTGAGTTTTTGTGCATGGTAAGGCAACAAAAAAAATAAGTTATAGCCCTGGAAAGGTTAGATTGTGGGGTGGATGTAACTTGGGGTAAGAAATCAAGCAATCCTGGATGTACCTTTAACTGGTAACAAACTCATTTTCCCAAATCTTTTTTCCATTATGTATCTCCTGTTGTATTCAAGAATCCTTCAGAGATAGAGAAGAATAAAAAGATTTTATCGCCAGGGTAGATGGTCATTTCTGAAAGCTCTGTAAAACCAGATCAGTGCATGGAGGGACTGGAGCCTGTTTTGCCATTTAATGTGTTACCCTCAAAAAGAAGACCAGTTCAATACTGAACTGATAAAAACAGGTACCTCACTTGATCTTAGCCAAGATGCCTTGTTATGGTACTCTTTAAGCACATATTATGTGCCGGGCTCTGTACTAAATGCTGGGACAGATACAAGATGTTGGACACAGTACCTGTCTGACATAGGGCTCATAGTTTAAGCTAGAGGGAGGAGGATTTAATACAAATTTTACAGATGTGAGGAAACTGAAGCACAGAGAAGTTAAGCAAGTTGCCCTAGGTCACACGGTTGATGAGTGGCAGAGCTGGTTTTAGAACCCAGGTCCTCTGACTCCTACGTCCATATTCTTTCTACTAGGCCACTTAATTTCTTAATTCTACCATGGAAAAAGAAAGATAGTCTCCTCTTGATTACCCACACCAACAGAAAGGGATTGTGATGCAAACGCTACATGTCAACAGCTAATATGAAATGTGAAAGGCTAATTAGGCCTCAGCTAGGCAGTGCCTTAGAAACTATCTGGGTGATGAGGAGGGAGAATCAATGCTGGTTCAATGGAACCCAGAGAGAGGCAGTGAGATAACTGTCAGGGCTATTGGATGGGAGATTTGTGGAGTGGGAGGAGACAAGGCAGGTTTGAAACCAAGGAAAGCTTAATTAAATAAAAATGGCTGTGGCTAAGCCATCTTTGGATAATTGTGAATGAGCTGGAATTATTTCTGTTTTAACAATGCATTATCTCTCCAAGCCACCACTAGGTACCAATTCCTATTTTTTCTTGTCTTATACTGTCGAGTCGTCTCCGACCCATAACGACGCCATGGACATGTCTCTCCCAGAATGCCCCACCTCCATCTGCAATCGTTCTGGTACTGTATCCATAGAGTTTTCTTGCAAAAAATACATGCGTGGTTTACCATTTCCTCCTTACATGCAGTAATCTGGAGTCTCTGCCCTCTACTCTCTCCCATGCTGCTGCTGCCCAACACAGGGGAATTTTGATCTGTAGCTTTCCATCGCTAACCATACCCAAGCTAGAAATGGAATGGACAGGCCTCTGCTTGACTCTCCCTCCTGTAGTCAAGACCGGTAGAGTACTGGAAACTCTCCAGGTGCAAACCTGAGTGGGGACCAGTTCCCTTACTGGAAGAGAAAATTAATAAATGTAATTTTCATTTTCCTTGGAATAGTAGTGCAAAATAAAATGAAGCACAATCATTTCATACTGGGCCAAGTGTCGGTTGCAATGGCATAGAGGAGGCCATTCCTCTCTGCAGCAGAATCCCTCTCTTACGGGTGGTGATTAGTTCTAGGTCTCCAAATCAGCCTCCTTGTCACCAACCTTTTGATTTTCTTGATCCAATCCTGTCCTTCTGCAAGGGGATTTGCATCATTCTATCCTCAGCTTTTCTTGATTACTGAGGATCTCTTCTGCCCACCTCTAGTGCACTGGAAGACACCATCTATTTAGTACAGTGCTCTATATACAGTCAACACTCAAGGAATACCACAGATTGATTGATTCATGGAGTTAACCTTGGCTCATTGGGTCACCCCAAAATAATCAGGTGATAAAGACTTTCTTACCCAGAGGCCTTAATAAAGGGTGGTATGCAAATTAGCGTTTTTCTGGAGCAAATGAATGTTAATCCCATTTGGTCAGTGAAGACAGCAAATCCTAATAATAATGATAACTATGGCATATGTTAAGCGCTTACTGTGTGCCAGGAATTGTACTAAGTGCTGGGGTGGATACAAGCAAAACAGGTTGTTCACAGTCCCTGGCCAATGTGGGGATCCCACTCTCAATTCCCGTTTTACAGATGAAGTAAGTGAGGCCCAGAGAAGTGAAGTGACTTGCCCAAGATCACACAGCAGATAAGTGGCAGAGCTGAGATTCTGCGGGCGGTGTGTGGACGACGTTGCAGCGGCACCAGGTGAGTCTCTCCCGCTCCCTCCTCCTCCTCCTCCTCCTCTGGGCAGCCCTCCAGGCCCCAGTCGGAGGCACAGGACACTGTCCTAAGTGCTCCTCCTCCTCCTCCTCCTCCTCCCTGCCCCGGGCCGCAGCCTTTGGGAGCCACCAGGCCCCGGACATTCATTCATTCAATCGTATTTATTGAGCGCTTACAGTGTGCAGAGCACTGTGCTAAGCGCTTGGGAAGTACAAGTCGGCAGCATATGGAGACGGTCCCTACCCAACACCGGGCTCAAGCCATCAAAGCCCTACTGAGAACTCACCTCCTCCACGAGGCCTTCCCACACTCAGCCCCCTCCTTCCTCTCCCCTCAGCACATGTATATATGTTTGTACGGATTTATTACTCTATTTATTTTACTTGTACATATTTATTCTATTTATTTTATTTTGTTAATATGTTTTGTTTTGTTCTCTGTCTCCCCCTTCTAGACTGTGAGCCCACTGTTGGGTAGGGACCGTCTCTATCTGTCACCAACTGGTATTTCCCAAGCACTTAGTACAGTGCTCTGCACACAGTAAGCACTCAATGAATACAATTGAATGAATGAATGAATACTGAGAGCTCACCTCCTCCAGGAGGCTTCCCACACTCAGCCCCCTCCTTCCTCTCCCCCACCTTACCTCCTTCCCCTCCCCACAGCACCTGTATATATGTATATATGTTTGTACAGATTTTTTACTCTATTTATTTATTTCTTTTATTTGTACATATTAATTCTATTTATTTTGTTAATATGTTTTATTTTGTTGTCTGTCTCCCCCTTCTCGACTGTGAGCCCGCTGTTGGGTAGGGACCATCTCTATATGTTGCCAACTTGGACTTCCCAAGCACTTAGTACAGTGCTCTGTGCACAGTAAGCGCTCAATAAATACAATTGAATGAATGAATGAATGAGATTAGCAGCTCTGGGGACAGAGCCTCCTGTTACTTTATGATTATCATGGTATTTGTTAAAAGCTCACTAAGTGCCAAGCACTGTTCTAAGCACTGGAATAGATAAAAGTTCATCGGTTTGGACCCAATCCCTGCCCTACCTGGGGCTTGCAGTAATAGAATTGCCACATATTCACTGCGTGCATATTTAATAACTACTCTGGCAAGTTAATTACAGGATTTGCATCTCAGGCCACAAAACCTTGTCATCAAGGAATCCCAACACGTTATAATAGCTCCAGGCCCCAACCTTAAAGGCTAGACCTGTCCACGGGCAGATTCTAAGGCATCACGACAACAGCTGAGCTACGTGTTTCAGGACCTCCTCCAGGAGGCCTTCCCAGACTGAACCCCTTCCTTCCTCTCCCCCTTGTTCCTCTCTCCATCCCCCCATCTTACCTCCTTCCCTTCCCCACAGCACCTGTATATATGTATATATGTTTGTACATATTTATTACTCTATTTATTTTACTTGTACATATCTATTCTATTTATTTTATTTTGTTAGTATGTCTGGTTTTGTTCTCTGTCTCCCCCTTCTAGACTGTGAGCCCACTGTTGGGTAGGGACTGTCTCTATATGTTGCCAATTCGTACTTCCCAAGTGCTTAGTACAGTGCTCTGCACATAGTAAGCGCTCAATAAATACGATTGATGATGATGACTATCGGCATCTATGAAGCATCAGACCTGCCAGCCTAAGGCTTCGGCGTTGCCATGCTCCAATGGTGACAGTGGACACTGTCGGGGTGGTAACGTTAACCCCCCGATCCTTAGATATTGGAATTGCAGCCAATGCAGGATCAATCTGAATCAGTACCCTCGCATCCACATTGTATCCAGAAGCAGGGTGGCCTCGTGGAAAGAGCTTGGACCTAAAAGTCAGAAGATCTGGGTTCTAATTCTGCCTCGCCACTTACCTGCAGTGTGACCTTGGGCAAGTCACTTCACTTCCCGTGCCCCAGTACTCCATCTGCAAAACATGGGTTCAATGCCTATTCTTCCTCTTTCTTAGACTGTGAGCTCTATGTGGGACCTGATTATCTTCTATCTACCCCAGAGCTTGGATCATAGTAAGTACTTAATGAATACTACTGTTATTTATTGTTATTATAATTATTATTATTATCAGCCAGGATGGTGGCAGGACAGAATGTTTGAAATGCAGTACACAAGTATTAACAAAGTTGTCAGGTCCTTGATGGCCACCCTAAAGTCTGAAACACTTGCTGACTGTTGAGTCCTTGCTGATTACAGAATTTTTCTATAACACCATTTGACTAAAGTAAGGTATGACTTGAATAATAATAATAATAATAATAATAAAAATAATAATGGCATTTATTAGGAGCTTACTATGTGCAAAGCACTGTTGAAAGTGCTGGGGAGGTTACAAGATGATTGATCAGGTTGTCCGACGGGGGGCTCACATTCTTAATCCTCATTTTACAGATGAGGTAACTGAGGCCCAGGGAAGTGAAGTGACTTGCCCAAGTCACATAGCTGACAATTGGTGGAGCCGGGATTTGAACCCATGACCTCTGACTCCAAAGCCCGTGCTCTTTCCACTGAGCCACACTGCTTCTCTAACTGCAACTGCAAGCCCTAAATGGAACAGGGATGGAACCTGATCTGATTATCTTTTATCTATTCCAGTGCTTAGCACAGGGAAGGAATTTAACAAATATCAATTATTAATGCTATTATTATTTGGGCATCTTGCATTTTGGGAATTTTACTATCAGCTCGTTAGCGGCAGGGAACCTGTCTGCTAATCCTGGTGCACTGTACTTTCAAGTACTTAGTACAGTGCTCTGCACATAGTAAGCGCTCAATCAATACGATCGATCGCTTGAAGTTAACCGTATTAGGTTGTACTATATTGTGAAAGAATACAGAGCTGTCTTTGGGATTTTGTAGGGAAAGTGCTAATGATGAGATTTTCCCCTTGGGTGTCTGTGCAGTTGATGATGCGTGTGAATGACCTATAAATCCTTCCATATGGTGTGTACATAGTGACTATCCTTTTGCAGTGCTGTCATATTTGCTACCTTGAGGGCCTGGTGCTGTTTTACTTCCTGCCTCTTTGTGTCAAAAATTTCCTCAAGCTTCTAATAGGAAGAGAGTCACCCCATTTCTAATTGCTACATACTCTGGTCTCCCACATCTCGGTAGTTATGCTAATTGGTTTAAGGCTCTGCATCATTAGGTCTTTATAACGTTTGTTTGCCCTAAGACTGTGAGTCCCGTGGGGGGCAGGGACTGTGTCCGACCTAATTAACTTGCACCTTTCCCACGCTTAGCTTAATGCTTCACACATAGTAAGCACTTAAATTCCATATTTTCCTTTCTTTCGCTTCAACTCCACACAAAACTGCTGTTTGGATAACTTGCTGTCATCTATTTGTTAGATGATGAGGTCGTAGCTGATTGATCAATCATGTAATCACTCATTGATTGAACACTTACTGAGTGAAGCACTCTACTAAGCACTCAGGACTGTACAACACAATAGAATTGGTAAACTCAATCCCTGCCACCATGGAATTTATAATCTCTAGGCGAGCGTGGTATCTATGTTAAGAATAGATTTTGCAGCTATGAAAATGTTTGAGAATAATCTCCGTAGGCAGAGAGTTTAATGCCCTTCCCTGCTATAGATCTCAGCAGGTACATCACCAAATCCTGGGGTTCACCATCCTTCTCGGTTCTAAAAGCACTGGGGACTTCAAAGGCCATATGTTCATGTGCTAAGTGCATTTGTTAAATGCCTCTTATGTGCCAGGCACTGTAATAATAATAATAATAATAAAAATAATGATGGCATTTATTAAGTGCTTACTATGTGCAAAGCACTGTTCTAAGCACTGGGGAGGTTACAAGGTGACCAGATTGTCCCACGGGGGGCTCACAGTCTTCATCCTCATTTTACAGATGAGGTAACTGAGGCACAGAGAAGTGAAGTGACTTGCCCAAAGTCACACAGCTGACAATTGGCGGAGTCGGGATTTGAACCCAAGACTTCTGACTCCAAAGCCGGTGCTCTTTCCACTGAGCCAAGCTGCTTCTCTGTACTAAGTGTGGGGTGGATACAAGCAAATCAGGTTGGGCACAGTCCCATTCCCTTGGGGGAGGCTCACAGATGAAAGAACTGAGCCAAAGTGACTTGCCCAAAACCACACAGCAGACAAGTGGTGGAGTTGGGATTTGAATCCATGACCTTCTGACTCTCAGGCCAGTGCTCTATTCATTACACCAGGCTACTTCATCATCATCATCATCATCATCAATCGTATTTATTGAGCGCTTACTATGTGCAGAGCACTGTACTAAGCACTTGGGAAGTACAAATTGGCAACATATAGAGACAGTCCCTACCCAACAGTGGGCTCACAGTCTAAAAGGGGGAGCTCACCTGCTTTCTAGAAGCTCACCTGCTTTCTAGAAGCTCACCTTCCTCAAAGATGGAAGGTGAGCTATGTCAATCATTTACATGTGCCCATCTCTTTAAAATTCCTTGCTTGACTACAAGGAGCATAAAGTCATCTGTATTCTTCAGTGGAGCTGCAGCAGTGTGCATGATGCATAGCTGTATCCTTCAGGGACACTCAGAAATCCTTGTTTTACTTCTACGCTGAAGGGTCTTGGTTCTCTTCAGCTTTGGAATCCCTTTTCATGTTTTGCAAGTTCCCTGGAAAGTTATTCAGAAAATAACTTTGTTTTGCAAGTTCCCTTTCTCAGCCAATCTATCAAGAGTATTTCTTGAGCATTTATTGTGTGCAGAGCACTGAACTAAATGCTTAGGACAATATAATGCAATAGATTATATTGTCTTACCCACAACGAGTTTGCATTCTATGTCTAACAATACTCTTCATAAATTTGCTTCACAGACTCTCAATATTATACTTCTGACATGCCCCATGACATAGAGAGATGTATCCCAAAGCTATGATAGCATTAATTGGGTTGAACTAAGTAATTCCCTTAATCACATGGCCCAAGAAAACGTGCAGTTACTAGGGTATCAGAGGCCAAATCACAAGACCTATCTTACTTACTGTGTTTTATTTGGCCCATTGCAAAAATCAAAACACCCACCAAAGACTCCATTTTCCTTCCATTGCTATGTAGAAGAACCATCCTGGGTGCCGTGAGGCTGATGGAAGGGGTGCATGGCGTTCACCAATCTGTAATTAAGGCTCCCCTGCTCCTTGAGCCAATGGATCCTTCCAAGGAGTAACCTAACTTATTTTCCCCTTTTCTAACTAAAGCTAAGGTTTGTGTGTTCATCCTGTTACACTTCGCAGGCTCCAATTCTTAATTCAGAGTTGTTTGTTCATGAGAAAGTAACAGCCTCCTCCACCTCCAACCACCCCCCAGTTGGAGCTCTCAGCCATCCTCATCCATTTGGGAAGAAAGATTTCAGGAGAAGAAGATAAATCGTGTGTCAAACAGGGTTTGGAGGGGCTACAGCTGAATAATGTCTGGTTTCCTTTGCCTTTCTCCAGTCGTTGGTCCCTCTGTGACTCAGGCAGCTGTATGCTGGCTCCTCTGAACTGCTATTAAGTCAAATCAAATCAATACTTCTAAGCCCTCTCTTGATGTAATCTCTGGCTAGTCCAGGAATTCGCCCTTTCAACCACATGGATGAGGAGTGCTAGTTTCTAATTATGTGTCCATCACCACATGATTAACTAGTTAATTCCGGTCGTCAGGAGTGCACTCAGAAAGCAAACTGGGAAAAGGCTAAGGGCCGAACATGCAATAGGGGAAGCAGCATGGCTTAGTGGATAGAGCCTGTGACTGGGACTCAGAAGGACCTGGGTTCTAGTCCCGGCTCCACCCTAAGCCTGCTGTGTGACCTTGGGCAAGTCACTTTACTTCTCTGTGCCTCATTTACCTCATCTGCAAAATGGGGATTTGAGTGTGAGCCCCATTTGGAACAGGGACTGTGTCCATCTGAATAACATCTCTCTACCCCAGGGCTTAGAACAGTGCTTGGCGTATAATAAGCACATAACAAATACCTTAATTATTATCATACAGACTAGAAACAGGTTGTAATAAGGCCCAATCCCAGGTCAGGGGCAACACTGGGGAACTGTGGACAGAGTTGCTTCTCTCCATTTTCTTTTTCTTTGGCCATCTTGGGACTCATTTGCAATGAACGTTAAACAACTTAAGAGGAAGGGAATCTCCTATAAGCTTTACTTCTCTAGAGTGGTGCTCCGCAAACTGTTGCAGTCTAAGAATTGCCTTGCTGGGCCCAAAAGATCCCCCAAGTCATCTACCGTGGGACAATTTCTCCTTCAGCAGATCTATCAATAGTATTTACTGCTTGTAGAGGGCAGGGACCATGTCTGCCTACTTAGTTAGAATGTACTTTCCCAAGCGCTTAGTACAGTGCTCTTCACACAGTAAGTGCTCAATAAATACCACTGATTGATTGGTTACTGAGCATTCACTGTGTGCAGAGCCCTGTATTGTATGCTTGGGAAAGTACAATAGAGTGGGGAAACCTGATCTCTGCTCTCAAGGAGTTTAAAGTCTATGAAGAGAAGGAGGTTATCCCTCCACTCCTAAAGAGATTTTTCCCCGGTGAGGGTGTAGCCCAAAGGGCTTCCCAGACTCTTCTATCTTATAGTAATAATGATGATGACATTTGTTAAGCACATACTATGTGCCAAGCACTGTTTTAAGCTCTGTGTGTGTGGGGGGGGATACAAGCTGATCAGGTTGTCCCATGTGGGGCGCACAGTCTTCATCCCCATTTTACAGATGAGGGAACTGAGGCCCAGAGAAGTGAAGTGACTGGCCCAAAGTCACACAGCTAGGTGGTGGAGCCAAGATTTGAACCCATGACCTCTGACTCCAAAGCCCGGGCTCTTTCCACTGAGCCCCGCTGCTTCTCTGCTTCTTCTTCTCAACTGGGCTCCTTATCTGGCTTCTAGAGACAGCCCTACCCATTGGTCCAGGCACAATCTTGTGGGAAAAAGAGAAAGGAAAAAGAGGGGTAGAAAGAGTGAGAAAAGACCCTTCAACGCCCCCATCTCTCTTCCTATCATTCCTACTTCCTGCTCCTCAGACACACACTCCAATCCAGAATGTGTATCTCCATTCCTCAGAACTACCCTTTCCTTCATCATTACTCCTTCTCACCCACTCCACTCGCTCACTTCCTATTCACTTCCCTCCCCATCCTACCATACTCTTGTGATTCACTTTTCTCTGTCTTCATCCACCAACCCATACTTCTTTCCTTCAGACTATTCTCTGTCTACATTCGCCAACCCACCCTTCCTTTCTTTAGACTATAAGCTCACTGTGGGCAGGGCATGTGTCTCTTTATTGTTATATTGTACTCTCCCAAGCGCTTAGTACCATGCTCTGCACACATTAGGCACTCAAGAAATGAGAATGACTGGCTTCTTTCAGAAACTTAACACACAACTTAGTCCTCAGCCTCCTTCTTGCTCTCTCCTCATTCTGAGACTCCCCACTGAAATTGTGACTTCAGTGAAAGATTGAGGAGAATGGGAGAGGTAAACTGGTGGCTGAAGTGGACCTTTCAGATTATCCTGAAATTATCCTTCTCCAGATTAGAGAAGCAGCGTGGCTCAGTGGAAAGAGCCTGGGCTTTGAAGTCAGAGGTCATGGGTTCAAATCCCAGCTCCGCCAATTGTCAGCTGTGTGACTTTGGGCAAGTCATTTCACTTCTCTGGGCCTCAGTTCCCTCATCTGTAAAATGGGGATTAAGACTGTGAGCCCCCGTGGGACAACCTGATCACCTTGTAACCTCCCCAGCGCTTAGAACAGTGCTTTGCACATAGTAAGCGCTTAATAAATGCCATCGTCATTATTATTATTATCCTAGGTCTACTACTGTCAATCCACAGTTGACTGAATGCATTTCCCTGGTCTACTGCCCACTATTAGCAGATGTATTGTCTCTGTGGCACTGGCATGGATGGGAATGACCAGTGAGTAGTTCTGGAATTTTTTGAACCCTTTTTGATTTAAGTGTTGGTTGACAGTCCACAGTTGTGGTCACATGGGGTAGTCATGTTAATTCTAGATGTTAAAAAAACCATATCCCTCCTCTGCCACTTGTCAGCTCTATGACTTTGAGCAAGCCACTTCACTTCTCCGTGCCTCAGTTACTTCATCTGTAAAATGAGGATTAAAACTGTGAGCCCCCCGAGGGACAACCTGATCACCTTGTAACCTCCCCAGTGCTTAGAACAGTGCTTTGCACATAGTAAGTGCTTAACAAATACCATTATTGCTATTACATGCTTCTTACCTACTCGTAAACTTTCCACAGGTAAGCTTCTCTAGTAATTGTAATGGTTTTTATTCAATTGCCCCTGGATGTAATGATGGTACTAAGAGGTTGGGAAAGAATATCAGAAGCAGAAGATAATTCCCTGCCCATGAAGAGCTAATACTTTAAATTCATAATAATGATGGTATTTTTTAAGCGCTTACTATGTGCCAGGAACTGTGCTAAGCACTGTGGTGGATACGAGCAAATCAGGTTGGACGCAGTCCCTGTCCCACAGGGGCTCACGGTCTCAATCCTCATTTTACAGATGAGGGAGCTGAGGAACAGAGAAGTGAAGCGACTTGCCTAAGGTCACCCAGCAGACAAGTGACAGGACTGGGAATAGAACCCACGACCTTCTGACTCTGAGTCCTGAGCTCTATCCATTGAGCCATGCTGCTTCTCATCAGTGGTTTTATTTTTGACCATAAATGGCAACTACATGATGTAGTTGTATTAACAGTATTACAATTATTTGAAGTTCTTAAACTAACAATATAGTACTATTCTAGTAAGCTGTTTTTTCAATTAAAAGGATGATTGACTATGTTGCAGTACTGTCATTGGTAGTAATGACAACAACAGTGCCAGATATTTAAGTCATTACAAATGTAAAATGTGAGAGTCGGTAATCGTTTGAGTCTGGTGTCTCTTTTATTCCAAATTATAGGCCCAGCTCATTAATCTTCTCCACTGCCTCCGAAGTGGAATCTTGCTACACCTAGAGAAAGCGGAGAGCAGGTTGGAGACTTAAAGGGGCGTTGTAAAACCACAATCCATCCCAGAGGAGCCTCTTCCATTCAAGGAAATCAATCACATTGATTTGTGCAGCGCATTATACTGTTTGGGAAAGTACAATACAGTTAACAGACATGGTCGCTGTCCCCAAGGAGTTTACAGTCTAACCAGGAAGACAGACATTAAAATAAAATGAAATTAAAATTAGTTACAGGTAAGGGGAGTAACTGAATATGAGAAACTGACACTCGCAGGCCAAAGAGGTGCCAGTCCCAGCTCCCTTTAGTGAAATCCTTGAGCAAGTTGCTTGTCTAGTCTGGATTAGTTCTCCCACCCTACTAATAGAGCATGGACTTGGGAGTGAAAGGATCAATCAATCAGTCAATCAATCAATCGTATTTATTGAGCACTTACTGTGTGCAGAGCACTGTACTAAACACTTGGGAAGTCCAAGTTGGCAACATATAGAGACAGTCCCTACCCAACAGTGGGCTCACAGTCTAAAAGGGGGAGACAGAGAACAAAACCAAACATACTAACAAAATAAAATAAATAGAATAGATGTGTACAAGTAAATAAATAAATAAATAGAGTAATAAATATGTACAAACATATATACATATATACAGGTGCTGTGGGGAAGGGAAGGAGGTAAGATGGGGGATGGAGAGGGGGACGAAGGGGAGAGGAAGGAAGGGGGACGAGGGGGAGAGGGGGAGAGGGAGTGAACGGATGTGGGTTCTAATCCCTGCTCCGCCACTTGTCTGCTGTGTGACCTTGGGCAAGCCACTTAACTCCTCTGTGCCTCAGTTATCTCATCTGTAAAATGGGGATTTAAGACTGTGAACCCCATGTGGGACAACCTGATTATCTTATATCTATGCCAGAGCTTAGAACAGTGCTTGGCACATAGTAAGCACTTAGCAAATACCCTAATTAACAGGGGATCTCCGGAGAGCGATGATCCACACAGGATGGTTGGGAAAATTGCTAAAATCATAAAAACAACCATCATTTTGCCAGTCTTGACTCGGTCTCCACCAGCAAAGGGAAACAGTCCTGAAGCTATTACCTGGAGCGTTCATGCAAAAACTTCACATACACTCGATTAAAGTGAGTTTGATCCCCAAATTTTATGCTTCATTTGGCTTTGCAATTAGAGATCTGGCCATAATGTGGAACTGGGTGAACGGCAAACACTGAGTCAGGCCAAGACTCCTAAGTGCCTCTGTGACTTTGTTTTCAGAGAACTCTGTCCCAGTGGATTGTCATTTGTGACCCTCCTAGATATTGGCGGTCCAGAATGATCTTTAAAAAATGCTCAAAATTCAAAAAGTAAACCTAGTTTGTTTCAAACGCTCCATCATCATTCTCACCCCGACACTGAACATTTCACCCGTAACCATCACAATCACCCATATGCATCATCATCACCCATATCCAACACCCCATCTCCACGTTTATCATTATATTGTACTCTCCCAAGCACATATCACAGTGCTCTGCATACAGTAAGCTCTCAATACGATTGACTGATTGACTGACCACAAGCTAACCACTCTTCCCTGGTCATCAACAGCTGACTCCTCACTGCCCTGGCTGGCAGACCTGCAGAAGGCAAACAGCGCAGGAAATTCACTAGCCCAGACACGTTCCGTGTTCCTGCCTCTGAACAAGCTCCTCACTTCAACCCTAAGGGAGAAGTATTCATCAGATCCCCAGCAAAACCATCTCAGTGGAAATCCACTTTGACCCCTTTTCCCCTGTCCTCTGAGTTGAGTACTTTTAGGCGGGGTCAGCGATGCCTGACTGAGATGAACGAGGGATGTTTCCTTCTGTTTTATAGGGGAAAACAGGTTCTGGCAGTGTTCAAGCTGAGAGTTTGTTTCTTTGAATGGCTTCTAGCAGGTACACCACCTCAAATTAGCTCAAGGGCAGAATTCCTTTTGATGAAAAGCAGATAGGTCGATTGGTTCTCGGGTCACCGGTTGCCAATGGAGTGATGGCACTGAATCCTCCAGCCAGAGGATGAAACCCAAGAGTGAGAGCATCCCACTTCCTCTTTCCATCTGCATCGTGGGACAAGAACTCCGTCCCTATTGTATTCATTCATTCATTCAATCGTATTTATTGAGCGCTTACTGTGTGCAGAGCACTGTACTAACTGCTTGGGAAGTACAAGTGGGCAGCATATAGAGATGGTCCCTACCCAACAACGGGCTCACAGTCAGTATGGTGCTTGGCACATAGCATGCGCTTAACAAATACAATAATAGTTATAGTCAAGCTGGTCCATCAGAATCAGCATAGGTCACCGCTTGTCTGCTGTGTGAACTTGGGCAAGCCACTTCACTTCTCCGGGCCTCAGTTACCTCTTCTGTAAAATGAGGATTAAGACAGTAAGCCCAGTGTGGACAGGGACTGCGATTTGCTTGTATTCCCCCTCAGGGCTTAGTACAGTGCCTGGCACATAGTAAACACTTAACAAATACCACAGTTATTATTATTATCCTTTTTCCCTCTTCTTTCAACACCTTCCATCTAATCCCTCACATTTCTCAACTCTGCTACTTCCACCCTCACAAATCAGTTCCAGCTAGATGTAGCTGCTGCCACAACCTCAGTAGGTAAAGGAACACCTCCCCAATATCCTTGATACAGACACGTTCTCCTCCTAGATTATCATTCTATCTCTCTCTCTCTCTTTCACACACACACACACACACACACACACACACACACAGAGACAATCAGACAGGCAGACACACACTCAACTCAGAAACCCAGAAAAGTAAGTGCCATTGCCAACACATAAACCCGCTAAAGACAGCTTTCATGTGGCAGGAAGAGTTGAACATATCAATAATTTAGACTGTTTTATGATCAAAGGTAACAGCAAGCATCATAAAAATTAACTACCTCTACCTAGATTTTTAAAAATGAATCAATTTAAGAATAATACAGGGGATGGAGAGAGTATATAAAGTCTGGTGCAAATGATATCTCACTAGGAAATTTTTAGCTCAGCTAGAAACTTCAACTCTTCAAGAAAGTAATAAAAAAATCAGGTAATGAGAGGAAAAATGAAAAAGTTAATTTTCATTATAAAAAAGAAAGGAAACTTTATAAAAAATGTATTTGTATAAAATTAAAGAAAAATCATCATATCAATGCCTAAAGGTAGAAGATGATTTAATCATTGAGAGTGAATCAATCTACAATAATAATAATAATAGCAGTGGCATTTGTCAAGTGCTTAATATAGGGGGCATACAAGATAATCCAGTTGGGCACAGTCCCTGTCCCACATGGGATTCTCAGTCTTAATCCCCATTTTACAGATGATATAATTGAGGCACAGTGAAGGGAAGGGATTTTCCCAAATCCCTTGGTGGAATTCTATCCACTAGACCACACTGCTTCTCAATCGATCAATTAATCAATCATATTCATTGAGCACTTACTATGGTCAGACTACTGTCCTCAGTTCTCGGGAGAGTACAGTAGAGAGCGTAGACACAATCTCTGCCCTCAATGATATTACAATCTAATGGAGGAATCTGAGGCAGGGGACTTGACTCAAAGACGTTTAAGAAAACTTCCTCTTATTCCAACTCATTTATTTTGAAAGTCTCACTCCAAAGTAATAACTGAATTCTTCTCTTCAGATGTTCATGTTAAAAAGAAACCAAAAAACTGCTTAGCTTTTTTACATTGCTCATAATAATAATAACAATAATAATACTAGCATTTGTCAAGGGCTTACTATGTGCCAAGCACTGTTCTAAGTACTGGGGTAGATACAAGGGACAATCAGGTTGTCCCACGTGGGGCTCACAGTCTTAATCCCCATTTTACAGATGAGGGAACAGAGGCACAGAGAAGTCAAGTGACTTGACCTAAATCACACAGCTGGTAAGTGGCAGAGCCGGGATTAGAACTCATGACCTGCATGACATGCATGACCTGCATGTACAGTGCTCTGCACATAGTAAGTGCTCAATAAATACGATTGATGATGACCTCTGACTCCCAAGCCCGGGCTCTTTCCACTAAGCCATGCTGCTTCTTATGAAACCAATTTTTTAATGGCATTTGTTATGTGCTAACTCTGTGTCAAACACTGTTCTAAGGACATGGGGTAGGTACAGTTCATTAGGTCAGACACAGTCCCTGTCCCACTTGGGGCTCATAGCCTAAATAGAACAGAGAACAGGTATTTAATCCCCATTTTATAAGTGAGAAAACTCAGGCCCAGAAAAGTTGTGACTTGCCCAAGACCACACAGCAAGCAATCAGCAGAAATGGGCTTACAACGCAGGCCCTCCAACTTCCAGGCTCATGCTCTTCCTATAGGCCACACTAGGGCCAAGCAGTTCACTGGAGTTACCCCCCTGAACAAGGCTTCCTCTCTTCACCTTCCTTTAAACCCCCTGAAAACCCCCTTTTACCATGAAGCTTTTCTCAAAGTAGAAGTGTCATAGATGGGACAAAAAAGCTGGCATTCTTACATACGAGACTACAAGATGCATGGGTTCATTCATTCATTCAATCGTATTTATTGAGCGCTTACTATGTGCAAAGCACTGTACTAAGCGCTTGGGAAGTACATGTTGGCAACATAAGTTGGCAACAAGTTGTCAACATGGGTTGACACATGCATTCCCCTGGATTCAATCAATCAATCAATCAATCAATCGTATTTATTGAGCGCTTACTATGTGCAGAGCACTGTACTAAGCGCTTGGGAAGTACAAATTGGCAACACATAGAGACAGTCCCTACCCAACAGTGGGCTCACAGTCTAAAAGGGGGAGACAGAGAACAGAACCAAACATACCAACAAAATAAAATAAATAGGATAGAAATGTACAAGTAAAATAAATAAATAAATAGAGTAATAAATATGTGTGTTCACAGAATAATACAAAGGTTCTACATTCACAATTTTGGGGGGTTTCTAGATTTCCAAAGAGACAAGTGCGTTTCTCTAGAGGGACCTAGAGATTTATTTTGTTGGTATGTTTGGTTCTGTTCTCTGTCTCCCCCTTTTAGACTGTGAGCCCACTGTTGGGTAGGGACTGTCTCTATGTGATGCCAATTTGTACTTCCCAAGCGCTTAGTACAGTGCTCTGCACATAGTAAGCGCTCAATAAATACGATTGATTGATTGATTGATTGACCTCTGGACCCCTCCGACGCGCTCCAGAGCTCTTGTGTTCCTGTCTTAGATATAAGTGTGAAATCTCACTGTACTTCAATCTCACTGTACTTCAATCTCATCTACCTCGCCACCGCTTTTCACCCACACCCTGCCTCTGCCCTGGAACACCCTCCCTCTTCATATCCAACAGACGATCACCCCCCCCACCTTCAAACTCTTATTAAAAGTGCATCGCCTCCAAGAAGCTTTCCCTAACTAAACCCCCATTTCCTCTTCTCCCACTCCCTTCTGCAACACCCTTGCACTTGCTGAGGACCTTACATCAGTCCCCCAGGACTTATGTACATATCCATAATTTATTCATTTATATTAATGTCTGTCTCCCTCTCTGGACCGTATGCTTGTTGTGGGCAGGGAACAGGTCTCCCAATTCTGTTATATTGTTATATTGAACTCTCCCAAGTGCTTAGTACAATGCACTGCATGCAGTAAATGTTCAATAATTGATAGATTGTCTGAGCAGTGGAACTTGGCCACAAGTGACAAGGCAAAGATATTTTTAGAGATAATAAAAAGTGGACACCAAACATCTGGTGTCATACAGGGCCTGGACTGGGGAGGAGCCAGCTGAAAACCGCAATGTCCAATATTTTGGCCACCATGGACTTTGACACCTCATTCCTGCCCATATCTTCTCTTGTGCTACCCCAATACATCCAAACTGCTACACAAACTCTCCCTTGGAATTATTTTCATTAATACTGGAGTTATCCATCTTACCTCCTTCCCTTCCCCACAGCGCCTGTATATATGTATATATGGTTGTACATATTTATTACTCTATTTATTTATTTATTTATTTATTTTACTTGTACATTTCTATCCTATTTATTTTATTTTGTTGGTATGTTTGGTTCTGTTCTCTGTCTCCCCCTTTTAGACTGTGAGCCCACTGTTGGGTAGGGACTGTCTCTATGTGTTGCCAATTTGTACTTCCCAAGCGCTTAGTACAGTGCTCTGCACATAGTAAGCGCTCAATAAATACAATTGATTGATTGATTGATTGATCTAAACCCTGGTGCACTTCTATGCAAGTTTTCTGTTGCATCCATCTGTCCATCCTTCCATCAATCAATCATATTAATAGAGTGTTTGCTGTGTGCAGAGTACTGTACTAAGCACTTATGCGAGTACATTATAAAAAAGTTGATAGACATTCATTCATTCAATCATATTTATTGAGCACTTACTGTGTGCAGAGCACTGTACTAAGCGCTTGGGAAGTACAAGTTGGCAACATATAGAGATGGTCCCTACCCAATAGTGGGCTCACAGTCTAGAAGGCTTTCCCTGCTCATTGCAAGTCAGTGATTTATGTTTTATGTTAGAATATCCTTGTACAGCACCAGTGCAGACCTGCGCTCATGTAGATTCTTAATAAATAACATGTATTGGCAATAATAGTCTATGGATAAGATAATATGGATGTTCAATAAATCCCAAAACACTAAAATGAAGCCATACTAGCTAGAAATCAGCAAGTTAGGTAATTCAGCAATAAATGCAAATGTGAGTTGTGAGATAAATGACATTTAGTGACATTAATTAACTGATTAAATTAAACCTGATATTTTAATCAGAATTTGTTTATGCAAAGCTCTCGATAAACGAAATGTAGTTTAACCTAGTTACTTTAAAAATTCTAGTTACCATAACAACTTCTTGTGATTTCAATTAAAGGTGGTCTTTTCTTCATGTTATTTTTAGGACGTTAGTTACCATAACAACCAGATGCACTGTTCTTAATCAGTCCGCTTATTCCCAAAGAGTTAAACTGTGGTGTTATTTTGTGGGAAACAATCAAACTAAGATAAGTGGCATGTCAGGAATCAAGGTCCCAAAAGGTAACATGAACTCCCATTTTTCAAAGAATTCACACATGAAATCAAAAGCCAATGAATCTTCTTTTGCATCTTGGATTCATGATGTTTGTCAGGTCCTGAAATTAAAATATGATTATTTGTCAGTGTGGAGAAAGTGGAAGCAGGGGGATTTTGAATCATCAGGATTTCAAAGAGAAATGATGTAAATTATGTTAATTTTCCCTGGTTTTCTTGGATGGTGTGAACGCAATGCAGAGGACATTTGTTTAAAAATATTTAAAGGAATATTAACAATAGTATCACTGAGCATTTACTGAGTGGAAGGCATTGGACCAAGCCCTTGGAAAAGTATGACCGATTCCCAAGACACATTTCCTGTCCACAAGGCAATTGCATTCTAACAGAGGAGCAAATAGGGTCCTGTTTGAGGTTTGGATCAGGATAATCTATTGCTAGCTTTGGATCTTCCTGATGCCAGATTCTGTAATAAAAATGTCTACTTACTCTATTCTTCTCTCCTAAGTACTTAGTGCAGTATTCTGCACACAGAAAATGATCAATAAATACCACTGATTGATTAACTGATTGAATCAAGGAGGAGGAGTGGCTGAAGAAAGAGGGAAGAGAGAGAGAGAGAGAATGAGACTAGGAAGGAGTAGAGTGGTATGTAGGAAAGAGGAAAATGATAAGATATTTATTTTATTTTGTTAATATGTTTGGTTTTGTTCTCTGTCTCCCCCTTCTAGACTGTGAGCCCACTGTTGGGTAGGGACTGTCTCTATATGTTGCCAACTTGTACTTCCCAAGCGCTTAGTACAGTACTTTGCACACAGTAAAGCGCTCAATAAATATGATTGATTGATAAGAAAAACAACTCTTATTTCAGGGCATAAACCTCTAACCCCTGTTAAAGAAATAAGAAAAAACTGCTGATAGCTGATCATTCACGGCCTGGTGAGAAGATTTTGCCGAGATACACAGTGGGGAAGGAGAACCCAGTGTCTTGCTCAGGAAATTAAAGATTCTCATATCCGGTGAAATTGTCCCTTCCAGGTCCCTGCCTTAGGGTGTCTGACAGATGACAACCCAAGGTGGAAGTGGGCAAGAGATCAATCAATCAATCAATCGTATTTATTGAGTGCTTACTGTGTGCAGAGCACTGTACTAAGCGCTTGGAAAGTACAAGTTGGCAACATATAGAGACAGTCCCTGCCCAACAGTGGGCTCACAGTCTAAAAGGGGCTCACAGTCTAAAAGAGATGAAAGGCCCAACCAACTGACCCAGATAGAGAACGACGTAGAGAAACAGGGTGCGCCCAGTTGATAGAGCATGGCCCTGGTAGTCAAAGAAGCTGGGTTCTAATCCACTTGTCTATTGTGGGACCTTGGGCAAATCACTTAACTTTTCTGTGCCTCAGTTACCTCATCTCTAAACTGGGGATTAAAGCTGGAAGCCCCTTATTGTACCTGGACTGTATCCAACCAGACTACCCAACCACTTAGTACAATGCTTGCCAATTACCATCAAACCAAATCAAAACAAAAAAACAAACAAAAAGAACTAGTCCAGTGAGTGACGAATTAAGATAGTCCATAATGAGCCATACGGACTTTTGCCCAAATCCAGGAGCAGAGGCAACAGACTGAGAGTAGGAGTGGTGACTCTGGATTCCTAGTTTAATTATATTCCTCTTTCTTAATGAGGTTTTGGGAGGAGGAGGAGAGGGAGAGAAGGTGGGGGACTCGTGCGCGCTCATGTGGCTGGGGGTTATTTAATTAAAAAACAATAAAGCTGCCAGCTGCTGCTGCTTAACAATCTGGAACCCTCTTCGTCCTCCTCCAACAAGACATAAACACAACAAAAAGAGATGAAGCTGCTCTCTCACCTGCCAGCCTGATCAGAGTCCTACTGTGTTACCTGTTAGATCTCTTCCATCAAACTCCCCCACTCTTTCCCAAAGTGCTCCTTTGTTGCCGAAAATGTTGTTATCTGTCAGGACCTGATGAGATAGACCATTTACGGCAGCAAAACAATAAAATAAACAAGGCTGCCCAATCTTCTTCCCCCAGCATTGTTCTCTTCCAAGAACAGACAAATCCACCCTGCTCCCTCAAATGTATTCAGGAATTAGAGTTGGTGCAGAAATAACTTTCTTACTCCACATCTCCCCAATGCCCTCCCTTTCCCACCATGCCCCCATTTTCTTCATCTCTGACGTGGACGAGGGAAACAGGCAGCCAACGTTTTTCTTATTTGGATTCCTTATGAGAAGGCAGGAGCAGTTGTTCTCCAAATAGTTCAGCACATTGTGTTTCCTTTTTACTATTTATTATAATAATTGTTAAGTGCTTATTATGTGCCAAGCACTATAGTAAGCACTGGGGTAGAAACAAGACAGTCATGTTGGACACAGTCCCTGTTCCACATGGGGTTTACAGTTTAAGTAGGAGGGACTAATGATAATAATAATTATTATTATATATCAATCAATCAATCGCATTTATTGAGCGCTTACTGTGTGCAGAGCACTGTACTAAGTGCTTGGGAAGTACAAGTTGGCAACATATAGAGACGGTCCCTACCCAACAGTGGGCTCACAGTCTAGAAGGGGGAGACAGAGAGCAAAACAAAACGTATTAACAAAATAAAATAAACAGAATAGATATGTACGAGTAAAATAAATAAATAGAGTAATAAATATGTACAAACATATATACATATATACAGGTGCTGTGGGGTAGGGAAGGAGGTAAGGTGGGGGGATGGAGAGGGGGAGGAATTATATATAATAATTATATATAATGATTCATATGAGTACATGTAATATATTATGTAAATAATGTTTACCATCATCATTATCATAATTGTTAAGCACTTACTATGTACCATTCACTGTTCTAAGGACTGGGTTTAGTACATGTTAGTCAGTTTAGATCCAGTCCCTGTCCCCCATGGGGCTCACACTCTACATCCTCATTTTACAGATATGGTAACTGAGGCCCAGAGAAGTTAAGCCACTTGCCCAAGGTCACACAGCAGATAAGTGGCAGAGCTGGCACTAGAATCCAGGGCCTTGGACTCCCAAGCCCACACTATTTCCACTGGGTGCCACTGCTTCCTATACCATAAGAAACGTATTGAGTTATAAGCTTTGCTTCTAAGTAGGTAGGCATCCTCCATATTCAGGACCAACTTCAGATGGGAGAAAGAGAGGCAGCCACCTTGGTGCATACCAGTTTTGGTGCCATTTTTTTTAAGGAATGAGCCAGGAGGAGCTCAGAATCATTATTTCAGCAGGTCCCGGATGGAAGATGACCAGGTCCTATTTCACTTCAGGCACCCTGTCTGTCGCATCCATAAGCCTCACTAACAATGGTGATATTCATTAAGTGCTTACTCCGCATACGTGCAAGACAATACAGTTGCTTACAGTCCCTGTAAGTCCCAGAGCTCACAGTCTAAAAGGAAGGGAGGACAGGTTTTTGATCCCCTTTTCACAAATGAAGAGAAAGAGGCACAGAGAAGTAGAGGACCTGTCCAAGGTGACACGGCAGGCAAGTGGAGAGGTCTGGATTAGAACTCAGGTCCCCTGACTTCAAGGCTCACGCTCTTTCCACTAGGCCACGCTGCCTCCCATAGCACTTATAGCTCCTGGATAAGTATCAAATCTTGAAAATTAACAGTATCTGAGGGAGTCCGAATCTTTTCAACCAACAATATTATGATTTTGCACATGCACTGTAAGGAAGCAGCTGTCTTCCTGGTGTTTCTCCGGAGAAGCCAAGTGTGTGAAAAGAAGAAAAAAATAGAGATGAGAGACGTGAATATATTGACAGATGAGATGATTAAATCATTTTATTGTATGATCTGTGAAGTGTCTAACATACCAAATTATGACATAACTACCAGAGAACTGGCTGCAGCTGTTGGTTTTGTAAAATAATCTCCAATACCCCACGCTAATAAGTAACATGGTGGGCCTCCGTCATTTTACCCAATAAGGAAAGACTAATCCCCCGACCATGCAAGCACAGTGCCAAGCCTGATCGCCTCCCAGCAGGAGATGAAGCCATGGATAATCACATCCTCAGGAAGAAATCCCCTGCTTAACGCAAAGGAATCCCACTTAAGCAAACCAGCCATGTAGATGTGAAATATCCCTGGTGATTGGTGCCCTCCCTCTTGACCCAAGCTGAGTGTTCAAGGGGAAACTCCAGGGAAGAGGTGTAGCATCTGTTCAGGCAAAATGGCACCCTCGGCGAAAACGTCAATGTCCTCATTTGGTTCAGTGCTTTTTAATTTACACTTGGAGACTGGTGAAGTCTGCAAGAGGCAGGGTTCAAAAAATTTAGTGGAAACAACAGGCAGCACGATTCCCAGGTAGAAGAGAATTGAAACTTTCTTGTCGTTTTTAAAAATTTACTCTTTTATTTTTCATTCAATGAAATTTATGGAGTGCCTATTGTGTGAACTACTCGAGATGCATACAATACAGGATGAATAAGACTGTTGTCCCTGACTTTCCAAGGTTAAAAATCTCAAAGTTGGGGTTAGGAGACTGGCAATAGACAAGAGGAAAGAATAAATACGCAAAAACAAAACATGCCAGCAGTGACGGATGCAGTTCCTGTCATTGTACCTTTAACAGGGATTGGTTAAATGTCGGAATTCCAAAGTACTAGAAGGAAGGCAAACCGGAAATGTATCCTTGAAAAACAGGTTCTAACAGCCTCAGATTCCATTGGTAAAGAAAGGGAACTGGTCCAGTTTATCCTATCTCCGAAACCCTTTACAGGATTCCTCGGCTGTAAGCCCGCTGTGGGCAGGGATTGTCTCTATTGCTGAATTGTACTTTTCCAAATGCTTAGCACAGTGCTCTGCACCCCGTAAGCACTCAGTAAATATAATTGAAAGAATTAGAAAATTTCATTTTTGGTCTGTTAATCATTTGCATTCCTATTCTGATGAATTTTTAATGTCAGAGTTATTAGTTGTCATAGTTGATGCTTTATATTATGGGGGCCAGGATTCCCCAAGGCAGAGGAACCCCTGCCAGTATAAAATTGGAAATGACATTTATTGCATGCCCTCTGGGTAATAATAATAATGATAATGATGGTATTTATCAAGCGATTACTGTGTGCCAAGCACCATTCTAAGCGCTGGGGTAGATACAAGGTAATCAGGTTGTCCCACATGGGGCTCACAGTCTTAATACCCATTTTACAGATGAGGGAACTGAGGCACAGAGAAGTTAAGTGTCTTGCCCAAGGTCACACAGCAGATAAGTGGCGGAGCAGGGATTAGAACCCACGACCTCTGACTTACAAGCCCGGGCTCTTTCCACTAAGTCACGCTGCTTCTCAAGCACTGTGCTAAGCACCTAGGAAGAAGAAAGCAAATAAAGGATATGTTCACTACCCACAAATGGCTTTCACTCTAATGGAGGAGAAAGGCACAAAATACAAATTACAAATAGAGTAATCAATCAAAGTAACTGAATGTATGGTTGAAGTATATATATGCATAAGAGTTCAGAACAGTCACTTACTGTGTGCAGAACACTATACTAAGTGCTTAGGAGAGTACAATATAACAATAAATAGACATATTCCCTGCCCACAAGGAGGTTTTGGTCCAGAAGTATAAAAATGTGCTTAAGTGCAGAAAATTACTGGTGGGATGGTATGACTCGGTTGCTAGGAAGTCACAAGGGAAAGCTCGTTGGAGGAGGGAAGATTTTTAAGGGGGTATTGAATGTGGGGAGAGCTGTGGTCTGTTGGATTCATTCATTCATTCATTCATTCAATCATATTTATTGAGTGCTTACTGTGTGCAGAGCTCTGTACTAAGCGCTTGGGAAGTACAAGTTGGCAACATATAGAGATGGTCTCTACCCAACAACGGGCTCACAGTCCAAATGGGGGAGAAAGGGAGGGAGTTCCAAGGTGTGGATGGAGCGTGGGTCTCTCAGCCAGCCGAGATTCTCCTGAACGAACACTGAGAGGAGTATGCTGCTCTAAATGAGGAAGCCTGCGGTTCTGAGAAATGACATCTCAGTATCAATCCTTCTAATCAGAGGCCAGGTAGGAAGATGCCTTATTCCAGGCCCAAACCCAGTATCTCCTTTAATTCCAACTTGCCCCCCTCCAGATTCCAGAGTCACATAAACACCTATCAATCATCATCATCAATCGTATTTATTGAGCGCTTACTATGTGCAGAGCACTGTACTAAGCGCTTGGGAAGTACAAATTGGCAACATATAGAGACAGTCCCTACCCAACAGTGGGCTCACAGTCTAAAAGGAGGAGACAAAGCACAAAACCAAACATACTAACAAAATAAAATAAATAGAATAGATATGTACAAATAAAATAAATAAATAAATAAATAGAGTAATAAATATGTACAAACATCTATACATACATACAGGTGCTGTGGGGAAGGGAAGGAGGTAAGATGGGGGGATGGAGAGGGGGACGAGGGGGAGAGGAAGGAAGGGGCTCAGTCTGGGAAGGCCTCCTGGAGGAGGTGAGCTCTCAGCAGGGCCTTGAAGGGAGGAAGAGATCAATCAATCAATCAATCAAAAATAAATGAATAAATAAACCCTAGCCTTGTTTTACAGATCACTATTAGAATATCTCCCAGTTGTACTCTCTGTTTGCACCACTAAGAGCTGCCCAGAAGAAAATGTTTCCCTTCATTTTCTGCACCCTCTCCCAACTCAGGCATCATCATATAAACACTGACATTTTCACCTACACATGGGCATGCTTAAATACACACAGATACACACACACTCACATACACACACACACACTCTACAAACATGTTCGCATACATATGTTCACACACATGCTCAACACTGTGCATATTCAAAACACCCTTAGACACAATCACACATACACAAATCTGTCCAAGCACGCATTCATTGTAGAGCTGCTTTAGCAATAGAAAGGGTATTTTATGCCTTTCCTTTGTTTCATTATACCTTCCAATATCTGAATTCATTAAGTTCAATAAAGGGAGGAGAGAAGGTCCTTTTGCACGTAGGGGTCACTAGCTATTAATGCCTGAAATCCACTTTGCATATCAAAGATTAATTATATAAAAGTTACATTTAGATGGATATGTTGTAATTAGAGACTTTAGAGAAACTCCCATGCACCTCAGGGGCAGACTATGTTATAATGCCAAAATGGCAATTTGGGTATTCTATGTGTGAAAACCATAAGCAATATATCACTGGTATTTGCACAGCACCTACATCGTGCAGAGCACTGTACTCAGAGCACTGTACTCAGAGCACTATATTAAGTGCTTGAGAGAGCACACCACAAGCAAAACACATGGCCTCCTCCCTCGAAGGGTTTACCATCTAATGAGAGAGACAGGCAGACATAAATTACTTAGAAATAGTGGAAGAAGGAAGAAAACATAGACACATCTGGTAATGCCAGGAGCACGGAAGAATGAATATATGAATAAATAAACGGACTACGTAAACTGACATATACATAAGTGTGGCTATATATAAGCACTGTGGTTAATTGTGTATGCAGTAAATACAATTTATTCCCGAAGGGATATTTTGCAGCTTATTCACTGACAAAGGAAAAACTCAGTGGCTGCTGACAGTTTGAGGGAGACAATCAAGTAATAGTATTTATTTCACACCTACTGAGTGCAAAGCACCGTAGCTGGTGAACTAGGATACAACAGAAGCAAGACACATGTTTCCTGGCTAACAATAATAATAATAATGATAATAGCATTTGTTAAGCTCTTACTATTCGTCAAGCACTGTTCTAAGTTAATTAGGTTGGACACGGTCCCTGTTTCACGGGGTGTCCACAGCCTAAGTAGAAGGGAGAACAGGTATTGAATCCCCATTTTACAGATGAGGAAACGGAGGCACAGAGAAGGTAACTTACCCTAAGTCACACAACAGGCTCTGATTGGAACCAGACCTTTGGACTTCAAGGCCCTTGCTCTTTCCAGTAGGCCACATTGCTTCCAGGGAGTTACAATCTATTAGGGCTGCCTGAGAAATAAAAAAATAATTTTCAAATAGTGGGAGCAGAAGGAAGAATAAGGTTATAACAGAAGTGCAAGTATGTCAAGAAGAAACAGCTGAATATATAATTGAATTGGAACTGACATTTATATGACGATGGGTATACATGTTTCCCTTCTACGGGTTCCCGTTGCTTTCGTTCATCATTCAATCGTATTTATTGAGCTCTTACTTTCAGGTAACATGGGTGTTGTGACAATCAAGGAATCCTCTTTCAGGTGGTTTTCCAAATGGAAATGGAAACATCTTGCCTTTTGGGAACTCCCCACTCTACTTCTGACACTGCTCTTTCTTTTCCCTTTCGACATTCCTCTTTTTAAGTTTGTGTTTTCAACTTGATCCACCAGGGTTTCCAAAGAATGTAGGCTAATTAATTATTGCCTCGACATCATTTTTAGGACAGACCTCTGACCCCTTGGCAGCTCAACCAAAACATCCAGCCGCATACTTCATTCATTCAGTAAATATTTGGACTCCATGATTAATGGGGAAACATGGGAGAAACCTCATTTTCTTGGGACAGATGAAACATTCCAAAAGAGTTCGTACTCAACTTCCTGAGTCTGCTGAATCCCTTCCATGAACAAAACACCACAAAGTCCCAATCCAGGTCTCAGCCTTAGTAGGGAAACTTGTTCAAGTATGGGTGGCAGAATCAGTAGTGAAAAGGGGAAGTAATAGCATTTATTGAGCACCCATTGGGTACAATGCGCTGAACAAGTGCTCGGGAAGTGAAAAATGAAGACAGGACACATTCCCTGCCCATAAAGAGTTAGTCTCTAATGGATGTAATTGACTTTGTTCTATCGTTAATTCGAATCCAGAGAGGTCACCAGCCTCAGCACCAGTTGAGACCAAAATGCTTACTGTCCCTCATCCATGACACTACCATCTCTGACCAATTGCACAGGCATTTCCCTTGTATGGAGCATCCTCCTCATTCACATTCATTCAATCATATTTATCATCATCAATCGTATTTATTGAGCGCTTACTGTGTGCAGAGCACTGTACTAAGCGCTTGGGAAGTACAGGTTGGCAACATATAGAGACAGTCCCTACCCAGCAGTGGGCTCACAGTCTAAAAGCCCTACTAAGCGCTTGGGAAGTACAAATCTATCCAAGTACATCCCTCTGTTCCATCAAAGCCTCAAAATAATAATAATAACAATAATAATAATAATAATAGTCAGTCAGTTGTATTTATTGAGCACTTACTGAATGCAGAACAATGCATTAAGCGTTTGGGAGAGTACAAAAGCATGTCTCAGTGGAAAGAGCCTGAGCTTTGAAGTCAGAGGTCATGGGTTCAAATCCCTACTCTGCCAATTGTCAGCTGTGTGACTTTGGGAAAGTCACTTACCTTCTCTGTGCCTCAGTTACCTCATCTGTAAAATGGGGATTAAGACTCTGAGCCCCCCATGGGACAAACTGATCACCTTGTAACCACCCCAGTGCTTAGAACAGTGCTTTGTACATAGTAAGCTCTTAATAAATGCCATCATCATTATTATTATTACAAAATAACAGACACATTCCCTGCTCACAACAAGCTTACAGTCTAGACCACTTCCTCCAGGAGGCATTCCCTGACTGCTCCCCATCTCTTTCATCATATCATCCTTTCAGTCACCCTTTGTCCTCATATGCATATTGACTCATTTAGCTTATAGATTATTTATTTATTTATTCATGTTTGGCACCCACTCTCTCCTGACAAGTATTACTCCCTTCTAGCTAGGCAGGTAGATGACCCAGCTTTCCTCAGCCTGACAGTAACCTGACAATTGGTGTTCCAAAGACAATACTGTGAGTCTGCCACCCATCATTCCCATCATTCTGGGAATGAAAACATGCAGTCCACTCCTCAAGAACCTCCAATGGCTGCCCATCCAGCTCCACATCAAAGAGAAATTCCTTACAATCATCTTTTAAATATTCAATCAGCTTGCCCCCTCCTAGATTATCTCACTGACCTCCTACTGCCCAGCTCTCCCCTTCACTCCTCTAGCCCCTCCCCTTTCCTCCAGGTATTTCAGCGCTTAGAACAGTGCTTTGCACATAGTAAGCGCTTAATAAATGCCATCGTCATCATCACCAGCTTCCTCACTGTGCCTCCCTCAGCCCCACTTATGTGCATTTCCATAATTCATTTATTCATATTAATGCCTGCCTCCCCCTCTAGACTGTAAGTTTGTTGTTGGCCACGAATGGGTCTACCACCTCTTTTATATTGTTATACTCTACTCTCCCAAACAATGAGTAGAGTGCTGTGCACACAGTAAGAGCTCAATAAATATGATTGATTGACTGACTGATTGATTGAGCCCCAAACTCATCTCCCCTCACCTGGAACTCCCTCCCCATCCATATGTGCCAGACCAGCACTCTTTTCACCTTTAAAGCATTTTTAAGGTCACATTTCCTCCAAGAGGTCTTCCCATGCTTGCTCTCCCTTCTGAGTCATCTATGCACTTGGATCCGTAACCTTTGACTATTCTATATTTGCTCCACCCTCAACCCAACACCACTTAATTACCTACCTTTAAATTATATATGATAAATTATTAATTTATATCAAAATCTGTCTCCCCCTCTAGATTGTAAGCTTGCTGTGGGCAGGGACAGTGTCTGCCAACTCTGTTGTCTTGTACTCTCCCAAGCCATCAATACAGTGGTCTGCACATCATAGTAAACACTCAATTAATACAATTGATGATTTTTCCCTCCCAACAGCAGCTGCAACCATTGGTTTGGCTGCCATTTTCATCATGGCTGAGAGCCACCAACCTGGCCCAAAATGGAGACCAAATGGATCCTGTCTTGGGTCTTTCAGGTGGCAGGGCAATACTCTCAATAACATGATCATAGAACAGTGCTTTGCACATAGTAAGAGCTTAACAAATGTCATCATTAATTAATGATCATCTCCTCTAATGAGGGATGCCTGGTCATCTTACTTCACATCATTATAATAACAAAACAATCATAAATTGTGGTGTTTGTTAAGCGCTTACTATGTGTCAAAGACTATACTAAGCACAGGAGTAGATATAAGATCATCAGGTCCCACATGGGGCTCACAGTCTAAGTAGGAGGGATAACGGGTACTGAAACCCTATATTGCAAATGAGGGAACTGAGGCACAGAGAAGTTAAGTGACGTGCCCAGTGTCACACAGACGGGACATGGTGGAGCTGGGATTAGAACCCAGGTCCTCTGACTCCCAGGGCCATGCTCTTTCTACTAGACCACACTGCCTCTCCTTGGCCTAGCAGAATTGTGGGATTTGTAATGTGCTTACCATGTGCCAAGCACTGTGTAATTTCTTTTTCTTTCTTGCAGCACCCAATACGTTTAGTCATCTCCATCTCTTTCTTAGTTTAAATTTTTTTCTTTCCTTCTCATATTTGATTGTCTGATAGTTTCTTCCTCTCCCCTCTAGGGTTTTTCATTCCTTCCCCTTCCTTTGAAACTGCTCCCAGCCCCCTCACCCTGGATGTGGACTCCGCCTCACAAACCAATTTTGATGCAGACATGGTGCATAATAAAATGTCTGGGGCAGGGGAGAAGGCCGATATTGTTTACTTTTACATAGGGCTAAATCTCTCCACTGGGAGTCCTTGACTTCACGCTTAAGGACACAGACAGAGAGGTCAAAGGGTACCAGAAAGTGCCGCTACCTCTGTGATTTACATTTCTGTTCTGCTCAACTCTGTTTTTAAAAAGTCTCATTTGAATACCCAGCACATTAGCTCTACTACTACTTTAGAGCCAACCCAGGAAAACATAATCACTGCTCGATAACCTCGCAATCTTTCTATTCTATTCTATTTATTTTATTTTGTTAATATGTTTGGTTTTGTTCTCTGTCTCCCCCTTCTAGACTGTGAGCCCACTGTTGGGTAAGGACTGTCTCTATATGTTGCCAACCTGTACTTCCCAAGCGCTTAGTACAGTGCTCTGCACACAGTAAGCGCTCAATAAATATGATTGATTGATTGATTGATTTCACTTTGGCTCACTCTGGGCCAGACAGCTAGTGAGGGAAAGGGGAAATTCAACCACTACAGAGAAATTTTATATTCAAATGAATATATTCTCATTAGTCTCTGTGTATCTGTCCTTAGCCCTGCAATGATTAATAGCTGTGGTATTTGTTAAGTGCTTACTATGTGCCAGAGTTGGGGTGGATACAAACAAACAGGGTTTGTCTAAGTTTTGCACATCTTTAGTTACTAATGGAAATAGTTGTACAGTGATTTTGTTTTCCCTCTTTCAAAATGTTATTTCCTTCATACATCTGCTTCTAAGAATTTTATGGGATGACCATGGCTTGTTAGCCTTGGAAGAAATCTTCAAATTTTTTTAGATGATGCATATGCTGCAACCTTCTCTGTTGAAGTAGTTATACCATACAGAATGAAAAATGAAAAATTCTGTTACACCATACAGAATGAAAAATGCAAATATAAGCTAAAAATGGAATGAACTAGATTTCCAATGCAAGGCAACAGATACCTAGAAGATACATGAATAATAATAATAATGGTATTCCTTAAACTCTCATTTTGTGCCAGATACTGTTCTAAGGGCTCGGGTAGATACAGGTTAATCTGGTTGGACACAGTCCCTGTCCCACATAGGACTCACAGTCTTAATCCCACTTTACAGATTCATTTGTTCATTCAATTAATTCAATCGTATTTATTGATAGCTTACTGTGTGCAGAGCACTGTACTAAGTGCTTGGGAAGTACAAGTTGGCAACATACAGAGACGGGCCCTACCCAACAGCGGGCTCACAGTCTAGGAGAGGGAGACAGACATCAAAACAAAAAATATTAACAAAATAAAATAAATGGAACAAATATGTACAAGTAAAATAAATAGAGTAATAAATATGTACAAACATATATACAGCATGGCTCGGTGGAAAGGGCACTGGCTTTGGAGTCAGAGGTCATGGGTTCAAATCCCAGCTCCACCATGTGTCAGCTGTGTGACTTTGGGCAAGTCACTTAACTTCTCCGTGCCTCAGTTCCCTCATCTGTAAAATGGGGATTAAGACTGTGAGCCCCACGAGGGACAACCTGATCACCTTGTAACCTCCCCAGCGCTTAGAACAATGCTTTGCACATAGTAAGTGCTTAATAAATGCCATCATTATTATATACATATATACAGGTGCTGTGGGGAGGGGAAGGAGGTAAGGTGGGGATAGGGAGGGGGAGGAGGGGGAAAGGAAGAAGAGGGATCAGTCTGGGAAGGCCTCAGTTACAGATGAAGTAACTGAGGCACAGATAAATGAAACTACTTGCCTGAGGTCACAGCAGACAAGTAGCAGATCCATAATCAGAACCCAGGTCCTTCTGACTCCCAGGGCTGCAAGCTATCCATTAGGCCACTCTGCTTCTCATCAGGTAAATGAGTATAAACTCAAAAGGAACCAGGCTGCAGTGCATCTAAAGAATAGCATGGAATATGTTGATCAGACATTTCGATCGATAAATCAGCAATCTTACTGAGCATTTATTGTGTGCAATGCTTGGGAGAGTATAACAGAGGTAGTAGATACTATCTCTGCCATCAGAGAGCTAACAATATGGCTGGAAGAGAGAGTGAAATAAAATGAAATAAAATAAATAAAATAAAATGAATAATAATGGCATTTGTTAAGAGCTTACCACGTGCAAAGCACTGTTCTAAGGTGCTGGGGGGGATACAAAGTAATCAGGTTGTCCCACATGGCACTCACAGTCTCAATCCCCATTTTACAGATGAGGGAACTGGGGCACAGAGAATCAAAGTGACTTGCCCAAAGTCACACAGCTGACAAGTGGTGGAGTCGGGATTAGAACCCATGACCTCTGACTCCCAAGCCCGGGCTCTTTCCACTGAGCCACGCTCCTTCTCCATTAAGAAGGAAGAATTAAGACTGTGAGTCACATGCAGGACTGGGACTGTGTCCAACCTGATTTGCTTGTATCCACTCCAGCACTTAGTATACTGCCTGGCACATAGTAAGCACTTAACAAATACAACAACTATTATTATTATTAAAAATTACAGGTAGGGGAAGCAACCAAGTTTAAAGATGCATTGATTTGCATCACCTTTCATGCCGAATATGTACAATAAAGAGGCGAGCAAAGTTTTGGATCATTCATTCATTCATTCATTTAATTGTATTTATTGAGTGCTTACTGTGTGCAGAACACTGTACTAAGTGCTTGGGAAGTACAAGTTGGCAACATATAGAGGCGGACGGTCCCTACCCAACAACCATCTCACAGTCTAGAAGGATCAAGTAGCTATCCAACAGGTTTTCGGGTACATACACGGCAAGTTTAGTTAGAGACCTTTCTATGGATAAGGGATATGGAGAGAACAGTCTTCCAGAGCATTTTAAATCATGCTTTTTCAAGATTACTAATAAAGAGCAATGTGGAGCTAAAAGGGGTAAACCACGGGATAAAATTGACTTAAAATTGGAGCAAATCATGCTATCGCCTCTCCTATAAGAGGGTAAAGATAGGCTCAACACACCAATTACTGCAAGAGATGATGCAGCAGCTACTGAATTAATGAAATTAAGCAGGTTCTCCTGGCCAGCTGGCAGTCTTAGATATGGCTGATTAATTAGTAAGCTCTTCTTCTGATCCTGCTTCAAACTTTTAACAGATTCTGAAGACAGAAAAAAAAGGGGAGCCATGAATCTGGTGACCACATCATTAGCCTAGAGCAAAGATAAGGGTCCCCAAGGACCTTACCTCAAGTCAGTTACACTAGCCTAATTTCTTTAGTGGACTGAAACATAAAGGCTTTCTCACGACCTCACGGACAGACTAGAATTCTTTAAATAAGGCAATTAAAGGATCAATTAAGATGTACGTTCACTTCACTGAAGTAAGCTGGTGGCACTAGGGTCTCCATCAACAGATGACGTGTTTCGGTCTCTCTGTCACTTCTAAGGCAAAGTGGGGATACCCTTTATAGGACCGACAGATCATCTTAATTTGGGAACTTCAAAGGTTTGTAGTCTCTGCACTCGTTCCAGTCTTAACCAGTCTTGAGGTGTTAGGAGTTGATTCCATTTTCCCTGAAACACAGTGCGCAGAGTGCTCGGCTGTGGAAAGCCCAGGCCGCTGAGCCATCGTTCATAATGCAGAGTTCCAACAGACTGTGGCTTGGTTTGAAATGTGGTAATGGCTGGGAGAATGATTCATGTCACCCCAAGATGAACAGTTATCTCTCCCAGCCAGTCACAGTACCGTTTGGGACCCAACAGAAACGATGCCTTTCATCCCCTCTGATGGGTTTGATTAGAGAGATCTCGGCATCCACGATAAGACCAAAAGCACCTTTCAGGGGATTTTAACTGATTTGGATCTCTAGTTGTCAGGTGCAATCGATGAGCTTTAATAATTCGCCAACCAAATTTGAACACTGCCCAAAATGTGCCTATGTGTGGTTGGGGAGGGGAAGGGAAGGGGGAGATATTTCAAACACGAATCAGTCTCAATCCAGCTTTAATGCTTAAAATGATTCGTTTTACCACTTTTCAAAACTATTCTCAGAAGAGAACTGGCATAATCCTTGATGGGGCTTTAAATATTTTGCTATTCATTCTTCAATGAATTCATGATAATTTTATCGTTTGAACAAGTTTGGTTTTCAGAGGCATTTTAAATTCCGTCAGGTATTTTCAAACTTCTTATCACTGACTGCATCCTTTATTATTAGCTTTAATAAGGACAGAACCAATATCCGGAGGGATCGCCATTCGAGATACCTGTTTTACACATTGCAACTGAGTGAACATTAACTCCATCTCTTTCAGGCTCCATTTCTTTTAGGGAAGCCTAATTATGCAGTTGATCTAAGAGGGAATGTTGTAAAGGCAGAGCAAGTATGATTCTCAACTCTCTGAGCTAATACTAAAAATTAATTGCTCTGCACACAGTAAGCGCTCAATAAATACGATTGATTGATTGATTAATTGCGGTATTTGTTACGTATTTACTATGTGCCAAGCACTGAATGAAGTGCTGGGGGAGATACCAGATAATCAGGTCAACCTGTTCCACAAGGGGCTCACAGTCTAAGTAGAAGGGAGAACAGATACTGAACCCCATTTTACAGATCAGGAAACTGAGGTACAAGGAAGTTAAGTAAGTTGCCCAAGGTCACACAGAAGAGAAGCGGGAGAACTGGGATTAGAACCCAGGTCCTCTGATTCCCAGGCCTATGCTCTTTCCACTAGGCTATATTGACTGAGCTCAGACTGAGCCCCCTTTTTCCTCTCCTCCTCCCCATCGCCCCCTCCCACCCTACCTCCTTCCCCTCCCCACAGCACTTGTAAGTGCTCAATAAGTACTTTTAATTGATTGATTGATTGATTGATTCTACCCCTGTTGCTTCTCCCTAGTTGTAATTTACTTTAGTGTCTGTCTCTCCCACTAGATCATAAGCTCCTTGAGAGCAGGGAGCATGTCTAATAACTGCAGTATACTTTTCCAAGGACATGGAACAATCCTTGGGTCAAAATAAGCACTTATTAAATACTGTTGACCAACTGATTGCTAAACACTGAGGTAGGTCTAAGAGCATCAGATCTGTCACAGTCTATGGGAAGATGTGTCAACTCCATTTTACAGATGAGGGAACGGAGACACGGAAAAGTGAAGACTTGCCCAAAGTCTTATATCGGGCCAGTGTTAGAGCTGGGATTAGAATAGGTGTCTCCGGTTTCCCTCTCATATGTTCTTTCCATTCGACCAACTACCTCTATATGGTATTTATTGTCAGTATCCAGTATTCCCCACCTCTCAGGATCACACCTGGAGAATTCCCAGCACTCTACTAGTCTCGGCTATGGGAAGGAAAATCAAGCAGAGGCATACCCATTCCATTCCCAGCTTGGGCACTGTACTGAGCACTTAGGGGAGTACAAAATAACAATATGAAAGACCTGTTCCCTTCCCACAGTGAGTTTACGGTCTGAGGCGGGGGGACAGATGTTAATATAAATAAATGAATTATGGATATGTACTTAAATGATGTCAGGCCGGGGGACCGGAGATGTTTAAAGGGAGCAAGTCAGGCCAATGCAGAAGGGATTGGGAAAAGAGGAAATGAGGGGCATAGTCAGGGAAGGCCTCCTGGAGGAGATGAGCTTTTAATAAGGTTTTGAAGGTGGGGACAATGATCATCTGTCGGAAATGAAGAGGAAGGGCATTCCAGAACAGAGGCAGGATGTAGGTGAGAGTTTGGCAGTACAATAGAAGAGATTGAGGTACAGGGAGTAAATTGGCATTAGAGGAATGAAGTGTGCAGATTAGGGAGGTGAGATAGGATGGGGCAAGGCAATTGAGTACTTTCAAGCCAATGGTAAGGAGTTTCTGTTGATGCAGAGTTGGATGGGCACCACTGGAGGTTCTTGAGGAGCAGGGAAACATGGATGGAGCAGTTTAGTAGAAAAATGATCTGGGACACAGAGTGAACTATGGACTGGCATGGGAAGAGACAGGAGGCAGGGAAATCAGCAAGGAGGCTGATGCAGAAATCAAGGTGGAATACAATAAGTGTTTTGAGTAGCAAGGCAGCAGTTTGAATGGAGTGGAAAGGGCAGATTTTAGAGATGTTGTGAAGGTTGAACTGACAGGATTTGGCGACAGATTGAATATGTGGGTTAAATGAGAGAGATGATTGAAGGATAATGCCAAAGTATGGGCTTGTGAGGCAAGGAAGATGGTAGTGCATATTTAAAGACATGAATCTAAGTGTTATCAGGGATGGGAGGAGGGGAGTGAGTACCCCAGTGCTAAGGTGAAGAGTAAGTGATAAAGTTGCAGTAGAAGTGGGGAAATCCCTTCAAATTTAACATGTCCAAAACAGAGCTCCTTATCTTCCCACCCAAACTCTGTCCCCACCATGACTTTCCCATCACTGTAGATGGCACCACCATCCTTCCTGCCTCTGTAACCTCGGCATTATCCTTGACTCCTCTCATTCAACCCGCATATGTAATCTTTCACTAAATCCTGTTGGTTTAACCTTCACAACATCTCTGGACGTAACTTACCAAGAAGTTAAATGGCAGCAGCCAAGTGGCAGAACTGTGGGATCACAACCCAGGTCTTCTGACTTCCAAGCTCATGCTGTTTCCACTAGACCATGATATTTCTCACTAGGCCAAGCAACAGACTGCAAATCAGAAGAAAGTGGTGCATAGCTACCCATATTTTTCCTAAAATTTAAATTAATACTCAGAAAGATGCCCCACATGGTAGTTTCCTCTTGGGAAGTTTTCCTTGGGAATAATAATAATGATGGTATTTTTTAAGTGCTTACTAAGTTCCAGGCACGGCACTAAGCGCTGTGGTGGATTGGACACATCAGATTGGACACAGTCCCTGTCCCAATCGCAATCTCAATCCCTATTTTACAGATGAGGGAACTGGGGCCCAGAGAAGTGAAGTGACTTGTCCAAAATCTCACAAAAGACAAGTGGTTGAACCAGGATTAGAACCCATGGCCTTTTGATTCCCAGGCCCGTGCTCTTTTCACTAAACCATGCTGCTTCTCATGCAATGCTGCTTCAAGAAGCTCCAGGGGGATTATCTCCTTTAATGAGGGAGTCAAGATGGCATCATGGAAAGAGAACAAAAGTAGTCTGGACACCTGGATTCTAGTCTTTGTTTGGCTACTGTGTAACCCTGGGTGAGTCAGCTTTAACATACCTGTTTGTTCTCCATCCCTCTTTGATTGTGAGCTCTGTGTGGGATAGGGACTGCTTCTTAATTGATTATAGCTGCCCCAGTGCTTGATACTTAAGAGGTTAAAGAATACCATCAGAAGCCTAATTTTGGACAACAGCACAGAAAGTCACTGTCCTTCTCTCCAGTTTGTTACTGTGCTACATTTTAGACTATACATCACTCTTCTTTGAATGTGATCTTTAAGCAACCTTTTTTGGAGAGCCTATTGAATTCAGGTACAAAGAGCAAACAGCAATAATATTATTCAACGAATAATTGGTATTTTTGAGCTCTATGTGCAGAGCACTGTACTAAGCACTTGGGAGAGTACAATAGAATAGAGTTAGCAGACATGTTCCCTGCCTAGAGGGGAGACAGACATTAATGTAAATAAATATATTTACTTACAGGGATGCAGCATGGTTTAGTGGCAAAAGCCCAGGCTTGGGCATCAGAAGACTTGGGTTCTAATCCCGGCTCCACCACTTGTCTGCTGTGTGACCTGGGCAAGGCACTTAACTTCTCCGTGCCTCATATCTCAGTTCCCTCATCTGCAAAGTGGGGATGAAGACTGTGAGCCCCACGAGGGTCAACTTGATTACCATATATCTACCCCAGTGCTTAGAACAGTGCTTGGCACGGAGTAAGTGCTTAAAAAATATAATAATGATAATAATAAATAATTTGTAGTATATAATTGCAACATTTGGATATTTTATTTTGTTAGTTCCTCCATTGGTACCTAAGCTGTTCATGGGCAGAAGTGCTCCCAAATCTTTAACAATAATAATAATGATAATATTTGTTAAGCACTTTCTATGTGTCAAGCACTGCACTAAGCGCTAGGGTAGATACAAGATAATCAGGTTAGACCCAGTCTAGTGGGGAGGGAGATCAGGTACTGAAGCCCCATTTTACAGATTAGGAAATAGAAAGAGACTTGGAGAAGGTTTTAATTTTTTAAAGATAACTGTTATGCGTCAAGCACTGTTCTAAGAGATGGGGTAGACGCAAGTTAATTGAGTAGGCTACTGTCCCCATCTCACTTAGGGCTCACAGTCTAACCTGTGGCTCACAGTCTAAGTGACTTGCCTAAGGTCACACAGCAGATAAGTGGCAGAGCCAGGATTAAATCCGAGGTCATCTGACTCCCAGCCCACACTCATTCCATTAGAGCACACTGCTTCTCATCCACGACTCTGCATATAGCAAACACTCAAAGAATACTGAGTTGGAGGCTGAAGGAGATGACATAACATGCCCTGTAAATCAAACCTTCCACTCTCTGAAATATTTCCCATTCTCTTTCTTTAATTACCTCCTGCTTACACACTCCTGACATGTAAACCTCATCAGCACAGACGGCGCTTTCAAACTTAAAAGGATTTTTTTTCCCCAGTGTTCTTTGATGATGGTGAGAGGACAACTAAAAAAAAGAAAACTTCACTTCAAAGTGAAACAAATTTAGACCACGCTTAATGTGTTTCCTCTACTCCCACAAAAGATACTTCAGTTCTAATGAGGGCTTTCCTTTCACAACTAAATCTCCTAAGGCATGGACTTATAGTGAAATCATAATCCTATATTTATAGCTTCCCAGTTGGTTGTCATGGGAATTAGTATTCACAAATTAAGCATAAACGTCTTGCAAGATAAAATGAGAAAATAATGAAACGGCATTTGAATCCTTCTTTCAGTGAGAAAGTCTTTGTTTGAAACAGTTTGTTTTGTTTTCTGACTTTATAGCTAATAAATCCTGATGTGTTAAATTTGTCTTTGGTTAAGTGTAAGAGATCCCTGTAATAGAATCGACTCACACCTGCATACATCTTTGTCATGTTATCTAGCTGTACCTTTGAAACCCAGTGGACAAATATATTGTAATTCCCAAGCACTTAGTACAGTGCTCTGCACACAGTAAGTGCTCAATAAATATGATTGAATGAATGAATGAATTTATACGGTCCTCTATATTCAACTTGAAAAAGGATCATTGTTAAAACAGCATTTTTAGAGTAAGTCAGTTTTACATCTCCTATTTCATATAGACAACATGTAAAATCTACCCCTGGGGTTCTGAATACATTAACATCCTTTCACAATTAACCCTAATGGAAAAAGTGTAGTATTTTTCCAAGCAGATTTACTCAAAGCTGCAAAATACACAGTGTTTAAATAGACCTCATTATAACAGCTACACCATATCTCTCCCCTTTATATAAAGAGGATTAGACTTCTTTTCACTGTCAGGCAACATTAAAATAGGAAGGCATACACAAGGATGACATAGATTTGACAAAAAAATAATGATTTGTACATCACTTTAATGCTTTAAATCTGCAATTCATGAATGCAAATTAGTTCCTAATGGGGCTGTTGAGAACAGAACAGCCATCACGAGCCTATGTAAGTTTCTGGAAACTGAGAGTCAGTAGAGCCTGGCATTAGTTGACTGGTGCATTCTGGTGCATAACCTGGTAGAGACCTTGCTAAATGTTTGTACAGGGTGAGGCGCTTAGTACAGTGCTTTGCACACAGTAAGTGCTCAATAAATGTGATTGAATGACTGAAGGCCTATATATGTGGTGCTTTAATCTATCAGTTGTAATGAGATCTTAATGCGTGGTAGCAGCATTACCATAAAATCACTATATCTCAATGACCGAGTTTGGACTTTAAGCTGCTATGCAGCACCTCAGAGTTGTCAACTTCCAGTGAATATGAAGCTATGCTATGCAACAGTTATACGAGGCAGCACATTTTGAAACTGAATACCCATTTTATTAATAAAAACAGCCAAGGACACAAAGAGAAGGAACACAAAGGTGAGTGTGAATATAGAATGTATTTTCTCTTTGGAAAATTATTGTTTAGTACATCTCGCTATTGCAAAAATCAAAATAATTGTGATATTCCTAAGTACTTGCTATGTGTCAAGCACTGCACTAAGTACCAGGGTGGATCCAAATTAATCTGATTGGCTACAGTCCCTATCCTACAAAGGGCTCACAGTCTAAGTAGATGAAAGAACAGAAATTGACTCTCCTTTTTGAGGGGAAACTGAGGCCCAGAAAAGTGAAGTGACTTGACCAAGGTCACACAGCAGGCATCAGGCTTTGGAGTCAGAGGTCATGGGTTCAAACCCCGGCTCCACTAATTGTCAGCTGTGTGACTTTGGGCAAGTCACTTAACTTCTCTGTGCCTCAGTTACCTCATCTGTAAAATGGGGATTAAGACTGTGAGCCACCCGAGGGACACCTTGTAACCTCCCCAGTGCTTAGAACAGTGTTTTGCACAAAGTAAGCACTTAATAAATGCCATCATCATTATTATTATTATTATTTGGCACGGCCAAAATTAGAACTCAGGTCTTCTGATTCCCAGTCCAGTGCACTTTCCCCTAGGCCTTGCTGTTTCTCATATATCATAAATACATAAATGAATAAACATCACTCCCTTTCCCTATCACCTCTTCAGTCTTGTTCTGATGGGGCAAATGAATGAATGAATGAATCAATTGATCAGTCGTACTTATTGAGTGATTACTGTGTGCAAAGCAATCTATTAAGCCCTTGGGAGAGTACAATATAAAAGAGTTGGTAGACACATTCCCTGCCCACACGGGACTTACAGTCTAGAGGGGGAGGTAGACATTAATCTAAATAAATTACAGATAAGTGCTGTGGGGCTGAGGGTAGGGTGAAAATTCAAGTGCAAGAGCAACACAGAAAGGAGAGGGAGGAGAGAAAATGAGAGCTTGTTAGGGGAAGGAGTCTCCCTTCTGTAAATGACAGATGAGACACAGTCAAATTACAAAGGCTTTAGCACTGAAAATCTGCAAGAAAGAACTGTTAGAGTGTTAAAGGTTTGCACATTCTCTCATCTCTGCCTGCCGTGTTCCTGCTGGCTTCTCCTAGGGCTTGCCGTGCTCTGCCTGGGACTTGGGGAGAATCTGGAGACTGAAATTAGAGTGCTGGCCCCTTCGATAAGAACCATGAAACACTTTAGGGGCAAAGCTTGTCTCTTCCAAGCACTCTGCAAACAGAAAGTGCTTAAATAAAGCAATTGATTAGCTGATAGATTGTAGCTGTTTAAAATGGGGGAAGACTGTGTGTGCACTCAAATACAAATATTAATAACGACGATGATGATGATGGTATTTGTTAGGTTCTAACTATGTCTCAAGCTATATTCTAAGTGCTGGGGTAGATCTGAGCTAAGCAGGTTGGACACCATCTCTGTCCCACATAGCGCTCACAATCTTAATCTCCATTTTACAGATGAGGTAATATAGGCACAGAGAAGTGAAGTGACTTGCCTAAGGTCAAAGAGCAGACAGGTGGTGGAGCCAGGATCAGAACCCAAGTCCTTCTCACTCCCAGGCCTGTGTTTTCTATCCCCTAGACCACACTCCCCCATGCTGCACCCCTAACAAATCACTAGTTGCCTTAGCAGGAACACGACTGACAGGGATGAGAGATCAATCAATTAATCAATGGAATTTATGTCGCTTACTATGTTCAGAGCACTGTAGTAAACACTTAGGAGAATATGATACAACAGAGTTAGTAGACATGTTCCCTGTCCAAAAAGAGCTTACAGTCCAGAGGCAGGAGATGTGCATTAAAATAAATAAATTACGGATAGGAACATAAGTGCGGCAGTGGAAAGAGCACAGGGTTGGGAGTCAGAGGACATGAGTTCTAATCCCGGCTGTGTGACCTTGGGCAAGCCGCTTAACTTCTGTATGTCTCAGTTCCCTCTTCTGTAAAATGGGGATTAAGACCATGAGCCCCACATGCGACAACCCACGTGAGACAACCTGATTACCTTGTACCTCCCCCAGTGCTTAAAACCGTACTTGGCATAGTCAGCACTTAACAAATACCATAAAAATAAAAAAGTGCTGTGGGGTTAAAGGTCAAGGGTCAGTTCTTGGTCCCCTTCTGTTCTCCACCTATACTCACTCCCTTGGTGAACTCATTCGCTCCCACAGTTTCAACTATCATCTCTAAGCTGATGACACCCAAATCTACATCTCCTCCTCTGTTCTCTCTCCCTCCCTGCTGGCTCACATCTCCTCCTGCCTTCAGGTCATCATGTCCCCAGGCCACCTAAAGCTCAACATATCCAAGACTGAGCTCCTTATCTTCCCTCTCAAACCCTGTCCTCTCCCTGACTTTCCCATCACTGTGGATAGCACTACCATCTTTTCACTGTGGATGGCACTACCATCTTTCCCATCTCACAAGCCCGCAACCTTGGTGTCCTCCTTGACTCCGCTCTCTCATTCGCCCCACACATCCAATCTGTCACCAAAACCTGCAGTTCCCACCTTCACAACATCACCAAGATTCGCCCTTTCCTCTCCATCCAAATCACCACCTTGTTGGTGCAATCTCTTATACTATTCCGACTGGATTACTGCATCAGCCTCCTTTCTGATCTCCCATCCTCATGTCTCTCCCTGTTTCAGTCTATACTTCACTCTGCTGCCAGAATTATCTTTCTACAGAAACGCTCTGGGCATGTCACTCCCCTCCTCAAAAATCTCCAGTGGTTGCCTATCAACCTTCGCATTAAGCAAAAATTACTCATTATTGGTTCCAAAGCTCTCTATCACCTTGCCCCTTCCTACCTCACTTCCCTTCTCTCCTTCTACAGCCCAGCCCACACTCTCCGCTCCTCTGCCACTAACCTCCTCACTGTGCCTCGTTCTCGCCTGTCCTGCCGTCGTCCCTTGCTCACATCCTACCCCTGGCCAAGAATGCCCTCCCTCCACACATCTGCCAAACTAGCTCTCTTTCTCCCTTCAAAGCCCTACTGAGAGCTCACCACCTCCAGGAGGCCTTCCCAGACTGAGACCCCCTTTTTCCTCTGCTCCTCCTCCCCTCCCCACCTGCCCCCACTCCCTCCCTCTACCCTCCCCACAACACTTGTGCATATTTGTACATATTTATTACTCTATTTTATTAATAATGTATATATATATATATATATATATAAAATTCTATTTTGATGGTATTGCACTCGTCTACTTATTTTGTTTTGTTGTCCGTCTCCCCCTTCTAGACGGTGAGCCCATTGTTGGATAGGGACTGTCTCTATCTGTTGCCAAATAGTACTTTACAAGCCCTTAGTACAATGCTCTGCACACAGTAAGTGCTCAATAAATACGACTGAATGAATGAAACATACATATCCAAGTACACAGGTGATCCAGAAGAGAGAGGAAGTAGAGGAAATGAGGGTTTGGCTGGGGAAGGCACCTTGGAAGAGATGGGATTTTACTAAGGCTTTGAAGGTGGGGAGAGTGGTGGTCTGCTGTATAGGAAGGAGGAGGAAGTTCCAGCCCAGTCAGAGGACGGGGACAAAGGGTCAGTGGATAGACAAGAATGTGTTCCAGTGAGTAAGTTGGCATTAAGAGAGCAAAGTGTGCAGACTACATTGTAGTGGGAAATCAGTGAGGTTAAAGTAAGAGGGGATGAGCTGATTGAGTGCTTTAAAGTTGATGATAAGAAGTTTCTGTTTGATGCCAGGTGGGTGGGTAACCACTGGAGGTTCTTGAGGAGTGAAGAGACATGAACTGAATGTTTTTCATTTTAGAAAAATGATTGAAGCTGCCCAAGCCAATAGCCTGAGGATCAATTCTTCCATGAAAGGTCTTAGCCCTGTTGGCGGACACCATTGTTTACTGGATGCATGGGCCTTACTGATTCCATGTTCTCTTACAGTGAACACATTAAATAACAGAAATACTCTAAATAGAACATAAAGTGACCTCTTTACTTAGTTCAAATCTCTTAACCAAAGTAAAGCAAGACAACCAAGTTCTTTTAGCCATTTTTCTCATTGTTTTCCCTTTTCTGCTTTGGTTGTCTCATGTCTTCACTTTGGTCAACTGGTCTCTTGTTATTCACTTTTCTCACCATTCCCCCTGGGAAACAAAACTAAACAGTATAATTAGTATTTTGAGGGAGATGGCTTTTGAAAATAGTAGGATCGATGGCTGATTCATGCCTCAGATATTGCTTGGGTGCATTGGGGAACAATTTGAATTTGGGGTTTTCAACTGTTCTTCCATGGAGCAAAGCAAGCCTTTGTCAGAGATCGGGTCACTCCAGGAATGCACTGCCAGACAACTTACTTCTTTAGAGGGTGATTTTGCAGAATGGGGGAAAATACTGCTAACACATATCACTTCTACAGAGCAGCAGTGTGGCCTAATGGAAAGAGCACAGGCCTGCGATTCAGAGGACCTGGGTTCTAATGCCGATGCCACCTCTTGTGACCTTGAGAGAGTCACTTTACTGCTCTGGGCTTCAGTTTCCTCAACTGCACAATGAAGATTTAGTCCTCCTTGGTGCTAATTAGACTGTAAGTCCCATGTAGGACAGGGACCAAGTCCATTTTGGCTATCTTGTATCTACCCCAGTGCTTAGTACAGTGATTTGTACATAGTAAGAGCTTAACAAATATAATAATAATCATCATCATCACAGGGAGCAACTGTGTTGAATTTTGAAAGCAAATTTATAGAGAGGGGCTTTTAAATGCTGTGATAGGAGGGCTCCTACTTGCCCATGAAGTGGTTCACAGAAGCAGTGGGCAGAGCTTTGCTACACTTCTGCTCATCTATTCACTTGCCAGTCACTGTGCCCCAGCAAGAACACGACCTTCATGGTCGAGAGAATGTGAGTACAGCTGCACAAACCACTAGCACGATAATCACTGGCTTCAAGCAAGTTCTCAGTCTTGAAGTCTTCTGACTGAGACTCATTTATCATTCTTGACGGTAGTCTCCATCATCAGAGCATCATGTGTCATCACACCTTTTCTGAGACTTCTCCCACCCCATACATAATAATAATAATGATGGTATTTGTTAAGTGCTTACTTTGCTTAACAGGTGATCAGGTTGTCCCACGTGAGGCTCACAGTCTTCATCCCCATTTTACAGATGAGGAACTGAGGCACAGAGAAGTTAAGTGACTTGCCCAAGGTCACACAGCAGACATGTGGCAGAGCCGGGATTAGAACCCATGACCTCTGACTCCTAAGCCCGGGCTCTTTCTACTGAGCCACACTGCTTCTCTTGTGCTACCGGGGCAGGGAATCTTTCAGATCTTCTTTCCACAGCTACAAGGACAGATTTTCTTCAATTTGCTCCTGATTTACACTCACCTCTTACTTGCTTGGTGAAAAACTAATGCAGCTAAATCAATCAAT